>NC_140780.1:145542447-146150442 GCF_044657685.1 Stegodyphus dumicola
TATTAAAGTTTGATTTTTTACTTTTTGGGTAACAAACATTTCCATTAATTACCTTTTTTTCTATGTAAAAACTCTGGTTTGGGAATACTTACTTCGAGTACCAATTTTTATTTTTCATAGGTACAGAAGAAACTGAAAAGTATTTTTTTTTTTTTTTTTTAAATCTGTTTCTTATGCTTGGTTGATTTTAAATACAGCATTATTGATATATATTTCCGTACAATAATTTTGGTTTTTTGTTATGAATATTATGCGCTAAGTTATACAGCTGCTATTTACAGCATATTTATATATACACACCATGATAATGACTCTGTGTATTGATGCAATTTAAAAATCATCTAAATATTACTGTTTTTTCAGGTGTTCCTATTTAGATTGCCATTTGTATTTTTCTGATAAATACAGAGTTCTTATGTTGTTAAACTAATAACACTAAGAATATTTTATATACTAATATGTCATCGATAAGTTCTAGGTTTTGTTGTGCTTCTTGTGACTGCTCATTTTCTGTTAAAAGTAATTTATATAGACACATAAGAAATTTTCATTCTGAACATAAGTTGGAAACTTATAATGAAAGAGATTGTAATGAAAGGTTTACTTCTATGAAAGAGTTGCATGACCACATAGATTCTGTCCATACAGATATAAGGTTAAATTTTCAGGAACTTATTTTTCATTCTAAATCTGAATTCAAAAATTGGAAAGAAGATGTTGAAAAAAGTAGTCAGTCCTTTTTTGCCAAACGAACGACTAAACGTTTGGCAGATGGGACAATTCGTAGTTATTTCTTATGTAATAGAAGTGGTTCATGTAAAATAAAAACTGACAGAATACGTCACATGAAATGTGGAGGTTCAATTAAAATAGGGAAAACATGTCCTGCTGAAATAAAAGTGTCAGAGAAAGAGATAGGGGATATTTTTGAAATTATAGTTACCAATCAGTGCATGTTGGTCATAGGCATGAAGTTGGGAAATTGCCGCTCTCAAAAACTGAAAAATCTAAATTAGCAGGTATGATGCAGCAAGGTATTCCAAAAGAAAAGATTTTAATGTCCATTCAAAGTAGTTATTCACCAACAAAAAGAATTGGTGTTACTCACTTAAAAGATTTACAAAATATTTCTAGAGGTATTCAGGTAAATAATGAAATTGTTTTTGACACTAATGATGCAGTATCGGTGGACTTAAAAGTGCAGAAAATGAAAGCTGAATCTGGTTGTCCAATTTTGTTGCACAAGAAAGTTGTTGACGAACTGCCAGGTTTTCAAGGTGTATCAAGGGATGATTTCCTTAAAAGGAAATCATCCCTTGATACATCATCCCTTGATATTATGAATGGTGCCCAACTTAGGTTGCTGGAATTAAACAGCAGCTGTATTATGATAGACTCTACTCATGGTATGAATCAGTATGGATTTCAATTAACTTCTGTACTTGTCAATGATGATAATCATGAAGGTTTTCCTTTTGCTATTTTGTATTCATCAAAAATAACAGCACAAACTTTTATACCATTTTTTTCAGCTATTAAAGATAGAGTTCCTAATCTTAAACCTAAGGTTTTCATGTCAGACGATGCTCCGGCATTTTATAATGCATGGTGTCAAGTTTTGGGTTAAGTTGATAAGTGTCTTTTGTGTAGCTGGCATGTTCGCAGAGCATGGAATAAAAACTTATCTAAAATAAAATACAGTGACTTAAGGTTAAAAATTGCAAATGAGTTAGTGCAAATAATGCACGAAATTGACATAGTGTCTTTCAAAAGAATTTCGGATATCTTTGTCACCAGCTGTTTGTCTAATGAAGAAACAAAAGCTTTTGGAGAATATTTCTACAAAAATTATATGTCTCAGCCTGAGAAATGGGCCTATTGCTATCGAATTGGATTAGGGGTTAATACAAATATGAAAGTTGAAAGGTGGCACAAGCAGCTTAAGTATGAACATGGTAACGCAAAGGTGATAAAGAGACTAGATTATTCTTTATCTTTGGTGTTAAATGCTATTGCAAGGAAACTGATGAATCGTGCAATATCTTTTGAACGTCATAAATTGACAACTAGGGTCACAGAAATTCGTAAGCGACACAGACAGAGTATGAGTATGCCTGAATATCAGGTAATTGAAATCGAGCCTAAGAAACAGTGGTCAGTTTCGAAGGCTGTTATTTCAAGAGAAATTACATTTTATGATGTTCGGATTCATGATCCTTGTGCATGTAGCATAAGGTGTGATGACTGTAATATTTGTATTCATGCATTCTCCTGTACTTGTATTGATTATAGTATCCGTTTCAGTATTTGTAAGCATATTCATCACGTATGTCAAAACCAGGTAACTGAAGTTCAGAGATCTGGTGTGACAGAAAATGATGAGTTTCATTCAGATAATTTGGTAATTGATGTGACTGAGTGGGATTCCAGGCATGCCAAAGAACTTTCGGCGATAGTTAATGAAATAACGAGTGAACAAAATGCTGAAAGTTGGGAAAGTATTAGACAGGAAACAATGAAATTGTTTGAGAATTTATCAAAGAATGTTGCAACTATTGAAGGTCTTAGAGCATTAAGGTGTGATGTGTCGTCGTTGTATGCTAAATATCAGTCAAATTACTTTATTCCTGTATCCTCTACTAATAATCGAAATATAAACCCACAAAGGAGATTTTAGAAGATATGTGTGTTTTACGTTGAATATCTTGTGTATTTTATGTAATATGTATTACTTTTTCCTAGGTTATGACTATACAAATTTCAATTTCTTTGTTTGATGTTGTATGTGTTACTTTCTCCTAGGCTATGAGTATATTGTAAAATATTAAATAAGAGCTACAAAAATAAGCAGAGAAAAAAAGCTTTACTTGAAGCGCACACCGCAAAATCTGAAAGGAAAACCTGAAAAAAAAAATTAACTTGTCAAACCTGAAAAAAATAACTCGTAAATTCTGAAAAGAAAAGTGTAAAATTTTAAATAACAGCTAAAAGAATATTGTAAAATATTAAATAAGAGCTACAAAAATAAGCAGAGCAAAAGTGCTTTACTTTTGAAGCGCACACCGCAACAGTCAAGAGCAAGAATGAATACCACACTCTCTGCCGGTTTCCCCTCGCCACGATCAACCTTCCACACCCGCTGTTTCAAGTGGACTTTACCAGGCGGCAAAGATCAAAAGGATCTGGTTGGGATTTGAGATTGTAGTCTGAGGGCGAGGGTTCTATCATGACCCGTGCATCTCTGGCAGAAGATATGCCAAATGGTCTCCAAGACAAACACGATTTTCTGGAAAATTTCAGTCTTTATTTTGATCGATTTCTAGGAAATATATTAAAAATTAATTTAATATTTCTATTATAATTAATTATTCCTTTCTTTCATTCCTACCTGACAAAATACATTATAAATAATGTTTTCGTAAATCGGTTAAACATCTCCAATTTAAAGAAATACAAGCGGAAAATTCGCCGATACGGCGTAATCAAAAGTGTTGACATTGGCGATTCGAGCTGGTGACCCAAGATGGCGGGAAGGCGTGGCTATGTGGAATTGGAATTTGTGGAAATAGAGGGTGAATAAATTGAGAATAACACTTGAAGGAAAAAAAAGTGTATACGTCCTCGCTGCACGTCGTCAGCAGTCGATATTTATCACAAGGAAAAGGCAAGATCAGCTTTCCCTATGATGAAGGACACGAGGTATTAAAATATTATTCTTGAACATAACACAGTACAAAACACCTGTATATAAAATAATGCTAATAACTGAAAATTAAAGGAATATTATTGTTTTAGTAAACCAGCGTTTGTATGTAGAAGAACAGTTGTATTGACTAAATGCAATATACACAAAAGGATGATACAAATTAATAAATATTTACGTACTAAAATGTTAAAATTTTCAGAACTGCGTAATAATTCGGTAGAATAAAAAGCATACTCAGAAAAGAAAATAAATAGCAATAACAATAAATAAAAATAATAGTAAGAATAAATAAACAAACCGAGGCGTGATTTATATACCTCTTGTATCTTCATATTTATATAATTAGCTGGTTTAGGTCATTTATTAGTTGTTATTTAAGGCTCAAAATTACTAAAAGCAATTCTGCAAACTTTAGTTATTAAATGTAAAATTTTAATAAATAAAAAGAGAAACTGAGAGAAAGAATGAGCAGCAGACAAAAATTAAATTAAATTTATGCCTTTCTCTCTTAAAAGTATACATAAATGAAATATTAATTAAGAATAATGTGCACTGCCTTTTTTAGGCTCAGAGGTGGACATTTGAGCTAAGAACGCCATCTGTGGGCATACATAATAACTAAAAACTAGTTTAATTATAACTTCAGCAAGCCAGGCTGTTGCTGCAAAATCATAGACTGATGATCTTCACGTAGAGGCAGTGGTATCAAACACCAGTTTTTTTTTGGGGGGAGGCAGAAAGAAAGAGGAAGAGATTGAAGAAGTATCATTTACCAATTTACACAGGAAAAAAAAATTAAAGATAAATGCCCCGCCTCCTAATAAGAAGCCACTCCTTCATTGATTTAGAGTTATTTCAAGCAATTTCTGTTCTAAAGCAACTTCTGCTTTATAGTATAGTAAAAAATAATAAAGCTCAACAATTTTGAATATAGCCTAGGTCTGGACAAATTCCAGAGTAACTGGTTTCTTGGAAAAAGATTGATAGTTAATTACAGGCATAGACAATTATGAAAATAAACAGATGTCTAAAGATCAATTTAAATGACGCATAAAGAAATGCAAACATATTAACATAGCAGAGAATTCTTGCACTGATTTTAAGAGTTATTATTTATAAGACACTATTATCATATTAATTATTTGATAGATCTGCATTAATATACTACTAAGAAACCTTGCCTATTATCTGTATAATTGCCGTCAATCACCACATACCTTACTTTTCATTTCAAATGCTCTATAAACCGGTTTCATTATCACAGATGCAGCCATGTGCAACATTAAATAATATTTGAAACTAATGTGAAAGTATGAGTACTAAAAGACTTATGTTTACAAAATACTGTAGTTTTGCATAATACTTCAGTGTTTAAGGGGAAAGAGAATTTCTTTTTTTTCTGAAATTCACAGTCTTTCGCATGCTACGAAGTATGTGTAAATATAGGGTTCTAACAGTCGGTCTGAATATGGCAAAGTACATGATGGATATACGTCTAAGAAGAAAGATGCTTTTGTGGAGAGCTTCCTAAGGTGAATTGTCTTAGACACATGTTATACATAACAAAAACATAAAAAAAGCATTGCAAACAACCAATTTGTCAGGATTTGAACTCATATCAAACAAACGTTCCCTTGGGATATCTATCATGCTACTGGGAAGTACTACCTCAGTGCAGTAGAAACCCAGTATCATACAATTAAGTATCTAAGTATCTAAGAAGGAAAGTTCATAATAAGTACTTAAGCAAAACAACGAATAATGTTTTTTAGATATGGTTAATTTAAAAGGAAATATGCAATAAATTCCAAATATTGATTTTGAAGTCAGGTACATTAATGTGCTGTGCTAAGTTGACCAGTTTAACGAAAATAAAAAATCCCTAAATTGTTTTATCAAATGCAAAATAATTCATTTGTATAAAAGGTTGAACATCATACAAAATTGTAGCTATCCAATATACGAATTACTTTTTATCACAGTGTAAACAAAATTTTGATTCTAGAACACTGAAAGTTAATAGAGGTATAAAATACATTATTTTGATACCCCTAATAGTTCTGTCAATAAAAGGCTTTTATTTATTTATTTTTGTTAAACAATGATAAAGAGAATAAATTTATTAAAGCTTATTTGAGCCGTACATCACTTGCATTTATTAAAGTGAGTGAATATTTTTATCTTTTTCGGCACTTAGTTCTCCATCCAGCTATTCCGTATCTTGAGAGAGAATATCATAATTAAAGAAGCACTAAGTTTAATTATTTTGAAGATAAAAACTAAGAGCTTTACTTCCTTTAAAATAAATGTAAGGAATGCTAAGGAAAATTTCATTTTAGGATTTTTTCGGAAAATTTCGCCAAATGCAGGTAAACAAAATCACCAATCTTTCGAAGTTTTCGCCAGTTAAGGGAGGAGCTGATGTTAAGAAGCTGAAACACATTCGACTTTATACATATAGTATGTTGTTTATGAATAGATTCTACACTTTGGTTTATGCCATAATTACTCTTAGTTTCTATTAATTGTGTATCCCGGTTTACTATATGTACCTAATGAAGCAAGAACTGGCATAACCAAACAAATGGGGCGGGGCTATTGAAGTTTTTATGCCTATAATGCGTACCCCTCAATGGACCCTGCCCACTATCAGGCAATGGAAATGAATCATTTTTGTGTTCATTTCTTTTTCATTTAAATCAAGTGAAGGAAATACCTTATATTTTATTTTAATGACAATTATGTTTTTAAATTATTAAACTAATGTGGCTCTAAAGTATAGCTTCCAAATTTGGGCGTTATCACCCGCCCAAAGGGGCGTTACTAGTACGAGAGGCAGAAAGAAAATATTCAGAAACAACTAGATAATAAGAACACACATGAAAAATTTTAATTACCTAAAGATTCTTGTAGAATAATTTAAACATTCACTTGATTACTAATATTCCATATAATTAGTTTATTAATGTTACATATATTAATACTACAGACAACACTTCATGTAATTTGGCAGGAGTTATGCTCATCTCTTTAATTATTCAGTTTTTCTTAACGAAGTTCTGGAGGTAATTGCATTTATTTGCAAAGGTACTCCAGAAGCAAACGCCTTCGGCCCTGGGCCATGTAATTTCATTTTGAGTTTTATTTTAAAAACAGGTCCACAAATCCGTTCTCGCAGTAATATTCTGGCCAAGCAGAGGCGTATACAAGGTTTTAAGCGCCCGGGGACACTTAAAGATTTTGCGCCCCTTTCTATGTTCCGAGAATGGAAAACATTTCATTCTGAAAGGTGTATCATCAATTTGGCACCCCCTTTGGATGCAGCGCCCGGTGACGGATGTCCCCCCTTGCCCCACCCTAGCTACGCCACTGTGGCCAAGTTAGCATCTTTTTTCAATACTGAGTGTGCTGTGGTAGGAATCTTTGCATGTTTTGCAAGTTAATTTTATAAATGTTTTGAGAAATGTCTAATCATCGCCACGCTTTTGCGCATTGTGTGATGAGTTTTAACCAATAATTTGATTGCAAGGGCAAGAAGTACCTATCCACCACTATCCGTTTTTACTCAATGCCTAAAGATTATTTTTCTTTTGAACGCACTAACGACTAGACTAGACTCACATAGTTCAGACTCATAACTTTTATCATGCAAGCCGTGTCAGTCTAGTGGACGGACGGCAATTTTGCTTAAAAAGTAGTGCTGTGGAAGTAACTAGTAATTTTGTACCCGTATGTATTCGTTGCTCGGTGAATAAATACTCGTTATTATCCTAAAGTTACTTTTGGTCTCACAAATTCTCTCAAAAGATTCAAAATTCCAGTTATGAACATATTAAAAATATTGATAACTACAATCCTACCATTGACCATCCTAACAAAAGGCCTAGAATAATTCACCACAATACTAAATATTGATTTTGTGAAATCTGCAGTTTGCTTTTCCTTATATTTTCGCTTTCTTAATTTTGTTTACCACTCATCGTGAGTTGCTCCGCCTTCATGTAACTATTATATTGTTTATTCTACCATGCATCTAAAAGCACTCATTTTGGATTTATACTTATTATTTCTGCATTGTGAAGTATTAACAGTATTTGGCTATTTAAAATTCCTGTAAGTACAACTATTTCATGCCTTAATTTCAGTTCTATTTATATACCTTTTATCTATGTAACATCAGCGTACTGCCTCTATGCAATTTATTTATATCATTTAAATTCCTGTAGTAATGTATTAATCATCTCAGCAATAACTGTTTATTTAATCTCCCATTTCTGCTACCAGCCTTGGACACCTTTATGTTCACCATCTCTTTGATTGAGGGTAATTTTAATTTTCAGGCTAATTTGACTGGTTCTTGTATTTTCTATCAAATGCAATGCATTTGATTCACAGAGCGCTTTGTTTTTTATATGACACTGGCCAAGAGCACCCCACCAACAAGTAAAAACCCTAGGGTTCAATGCCTGAAGCACCAACAAGTCATATTTATAAGAGTTGGCTACCTTTGTTTAATGGTTAATGCTGTTAAAAGGTTTTCTTCAAACACTTTATAAAAAGTTTATATAGAAATTATACTTAAATATTTTCTAGCTAACCAAAATTAAATAAATAAAAAAGACATCAAATAATTTGATATTAAACTCTGCAATATCAAAATAATTTGATATTAAACTCTGCAATAGGAATACCACATTTCATTAGTCTTTTTTATCAAAACTAAGCTGTTCAAGGCTGCAGTTTTTGTAGCATTATTTAATCACTTCATCTGATACACTTTGGGTGAGGGAATCTCAAATTTGAGATTAAACTGTGCAGTAAGAAACCACTTTTTGTCACTACTGATATCTAAACTTTTATAGCATTATTTTATCTTTCAAGTGAGTTTATTTCAAAGTTGTAATGTATTTAGCCAATATCATAAGTTCAGTTATTATTTCTCATTGATATTAGAAGTGTAAGTAAGGTTTTCAGTGCCTTGGGACAACTGAAGATTTAATGGTCCTTCCTGTTTTCCAAGATGCAATGGAGAATAGCAATTTGGCACTCCCTGGATGCTGTGCCTGGGGACACATGTCCTCTCCTAGTTATGCCACCAATATAATGCAGCTGGATGATGAACAGATGATTGTTCTCAAGATGTCTATCAAGAAATGAGCTGTGATTCACTTTGGGAATTTTAAATGCCTTTAGAATATCAAGGTCAAATTTGTTAGATTTTAAACTGATATGCATATAATAATGTAAATTTTGGGGATTTGCATCACTACAATTACAATTAGTTACATATAAAAGGTTTAAATTAGTATATGTATGCCACAAAATACAATTCATTTGACAATTAATTTTGCATCACAAAAATACAAATTGATTCTCTTTATCAAATTTTCATATCCTTCAAAGTACTAGGAATTGTATAACAGCTTAGTTTACTCCTTAATCAAAATTTTTCCACTGTAGTTCATGACTACACTTAACAAGCAGTTTCATTTCAGATTATAAAAAAGCTAACTGTTATTGTAATATGCAAAATCTCTTCTATTAAAAGAAAGTACATATTAAGCAAGTGATAAAAAAACAGTGTTATTAAATAATGAGATTTAAAGTATTTTTTTCATGGGAAAACAATGATATCAAATAATTGATTTTAAGGTAATATTTCAGGAGGAAAAGCCCTGAGAAAAATTACTGCCAGACATTCAAATAGAAATTAACAATTCTTGTCAAATAAAACCAAGTTTTTCTTTTGTTTCAAAATCTGGTAATATATATAAATGATCAAATCATCAAACTTTTCTGAAAGTGTGGTAACCAATAGCACATTTAGAGAAAGCTAATATAAGCTATACATTTTTCTTAAGATAGATGTTTAGTAAGCTACCAACTATTTTTGATACTTTCAGTATTCATAATTATCAAAATTAGTAGTGCTTAACAAAAGAGAATATACTTATTTTCTTTTCAGGTACCTTATTTCTCTAAAAATGTTGTGGCTTTTTTGTTAAGAGTTATGTCTTATAACTAGATATGTTTTGATGAAACAATAATCTCATAAGTGGTTTTATTTTTAAGTATATATGTAAGGACATTCGATTTCCTCTGTATAACTGTACACACAACATATAAGGCAAATTAATTCTTGATGACAGTGCTCCTTAAACTTTTTAATTCAAGACCTCTTTGAATCACTCAACAGATTGGCGAAATTCTGTTCGGCTTTATATGGCAGAAGATTAATCACATTAATGTCAATCAAAAATGGTTTTTGAGTCCAAGGTAGCATTTTGAAAGCAAAATTCGATATAAAATATTTGCAAAACTATGTTTCTTAGGTTCTAAATTGATGAATAATACTTTTTGCAATTAATGTTTTACAGTTATTTTTTCCAATTATAAAAATAAAAGTAGCAAAAAACATTTCAAATGAATTGCTGTCCACCCTATTCTTCCAAACATTGATATATTTAATACCAATTTAATCATTCAGAGCAAATGTACTGCTGATTTTGCACAAACAGACAAGTTGAAATCATCTAGTTTCTCAGAAATATCTGACGAAAAATACAGCTTTCATAATCATAAATCATTCTGAAGATGACCAACAAGAGCAGATTTTCTTTTGGTTAAAAGTATAATAATTTCATCTTTTCATAACAATAATATTCTTAAACCATCTTGACATCTTCTGTGTGTAGTAATAAATTTTTCTATTCAGAGTCTACATCTTTTACAGATTTGAAACTAAATGGCTGTTAATAAAAGTGATAATTTTGACATTAGGACACAGTGCTCAAAACTTTTTTTTTTTTTTTTTTTTTTTTTTTTTTTGTTCTTTGTGATATGGCCTTATGTTGGATTATGCAGTGGGCAACAGTTACATGATCATTACCAGCAGTTTTAATAAATGATTTACCAATTTTAACGTTTGCACCATCTGCAAATACTTCAATAAAATTTTTTCTGTTCTAAACCTTCAGTTGTTAAAAACTTAATCATCTTTACTATGTATCTCTTCTCCCTCTTTCCAAAGGACCAAAAAAAAAACAATTCTTCTTCAAAGCTTTCTTTATGAATGTCGCTGACATACATTGACAACTGGGCTAATTTTTGAATATCAGTTGTTTCATCCAAATGAATTGAAAATTTGAGCCTTTTTTAAGTCTAATATTGGGTTGTTCAGATTTGTCGTCATTAATTTCAGTAATTCTATTAGTGACGATATCTCCTGATCCAGGAATTTTCAAATTCCATCACCATATTTACTTCTGTAAAATATTTCTACCATTTTAATAGTTTAATTAATTTTAATACAAGATCTTTTGTAATGGTGCATGACTTTTTATTTTAAGCAATCAGATATAAAACTTCATGTAGCATGAATAAATGTTTTTTAGTAACAGTCATAAATTTCTCACAATATCATTTTCCTTCATTTCAAGATTTTAGCAGTTGTTCAATATATTCTTTTTTTAGTTTGTTGACATATGCAGGATGCTTGGAGTTGAGATGCTTTTCTCATTTTGATGGTTTCGTACTCTAATTCGCTAAAATGTTATTGCAAATTCAACAAAGAAATTGTTCATTAGCAGCACAATTGTTGAAAATTAAACCAAATTGGAGAAAATATCTCATCATACTTTTGTTTTGCATCGTAGGTCCATCCTTTCGATTACAAGATCTTGCTTGAACAGAACTAGTAGCATCGCCATTTTTGTTATTACTTTTTTTTTTTTTTTTTTCCTTAAGTTCAACCATTTATCCATAAATAAAAAATAATTTTATCCTAAAATATAAATAGCAACATCACTATTAATAATTTTTCAAATAAATACCACTTAGTCGAGTAACACAGTAAAATACTATATTTTGTTGCTCTTCTGATGCATGCACTTGTTAGGATAAAAGAGATATAACTCATTATACTGGAGAAGAGTTATCACTACAGCAAATACAGTGGCTCCAACCTTTTTCTTGACAAGCCTGTGTGGCACAAGATGCTATGTACCTGTGTGTTTGTGGCATATTTTGATTCTGAAATAAGTTATATGCTGAAATGGGATTGTAATAACACTATTATGATGCACTTAGTGGTATTTTTCTATATATAAATATAATTTACAGCTCAACTAGTATTATGATTTTTTAATTCTGCCGAATAGAAAATGCAATAAATTAAATACAATGAAGGGATTGCAACTATTGTTTCCTTTAATTCGTGCACCTGAAATAAATTTTTGCAACCCCTTTTGGAGTTATGACCCACAGTTAAGAAATCCTGCTTGGTGATGAGGTAGAAAAGCGTCACTTAAATAATTTGTTTTTTACAAAGCTTTCATTTGCAAATAAATTGCTTGTGAATAAAAGGTCTTTTGAGTTTCTGCAAAAATGTAAAATTTCAAAATGACAGATACCAAATTAATTAAAAAGAAAAAAAAAAGAAGCAGAGGAAATACTCTTCTCTCTCTCTCCTGCAAATGAGATAATATTTAGATAAACATTTTATTCATCCAGTGAAAATGCATGCATTGGAAAACAAAGAAAATCAGTGAACATTCATTATCTGCATGTGATTTACATAATGCTAATTTTGTTCTTAGCATTATATTTCAGCAGAAATTCTGCATAAAAATTGAGCTGATCTGATTCTCTACACAAAAGAATAGACGTTATTTCAAAAAAATTCTGTTCTAAAGCAACTTCTGCTTTATAGTATAGTAAAAAGTAATAAAGCTCAACAATTTTGAATATAGCCTAGGTCTGGACAAATTCCAGAGTAACTGGTTTGCTTGGAAAAAGATTGATAGTTAATTTCAGGCATAGACAATTAAGAAAATAAACAGATGTCTAAAAATCAATTTAAATGATGCATAAAGAAATGCAAACAGATAAACATAGCAGGGAATTATTGTACTGATTTTAAGAGTTATTATTTATAAGACACTATTATCATATTAATTATTTGATAGATCTGTATTAATATACTACTAAGAAACCTTGTCTATTATCTGTATAATTGCCGTCAATCACCAGATACCTTACTTTTCAATTCAAATGCTCTATAAACCGGTTTCATTATCACAGATGCAGCCATGTGCAACATTAAATAATATTTGAAACTAATGTGAAAGTATGAGTACTAAAAGACTTATGTTTACAAAATACTGTAGTTTGCATAATACTTCAGTGTTTAAGGGGAAAGAGAAAGTCTTTTTTTTTCTGAAATTCAGTCTTTCGCATGCCACCAAGTATGTGTAAATATAGGGTTCTAACAGTCGGTCTGAATATGGCAAAGTACATGATGGCTATATGTGTAAGAAGAAAGATGCTTTTGTGGAGAGCTTTCTAAGGGAAACTGTCTTAGATACATGTTATACATAACAAAAAAACATAAAAAAAGCTCTGAAAACAACCAATTTGCCAGGATTTGAACTCTTATCAAACAGAGTTCAGCAGTGTTCTCCACTTGACTGTTGATAGGCAGAATCCTGATAGGTTACAAGTGAAAAAGCTATTTATTATGATATATATCGCATAACTGAGAAGGAAAGCTCATAATAAGTACTTAAGCAAAACAACGAATAATGTTTTTTAGATATGGTTAATTTAAAAGGAAATATGCAATAAATTCTAAATATTGATTTTGAAGTCAGGTACATTAATGTGGTGTGTTAAGTTGACCAGTTTAACGAAAATAAAAAATCCCTAAATTGTTTTATCAAATGCAAAATAATTCATTTGCATAAAAGGTTGAACATCATACAAAATTGTAGCTATCCAATATACGAATTACTTTTTTTTCACAGTGTAAACAAAATTTTGATTCCAGAACACTGAAAGTTAATAGAGGTATAAAATACATTATTTTGATACCCCTAATAGTTCTGTCAATAAAAGGCTTTTATTTATTTATTTTTGTTAAACAATGATAAAGAGAATAAATTTATTAAAGCTTATTTGAGCCGTACATCACTTGCATTTATTAAAGTGAGTGAATATTTTTATCTTTTTCGGCACTTAGTTCTCCATCCAGCTATTCCGTATCTTGAGAGAGAATATCATAATTAAAGAAGCACTAAGTTTAATTATTTTGAAGATAAAAACTAAGAGCTTTACTTCCTTTAAAATAAATGTAAGGAATGCTAAGGAAAATGTCATTTTAGGATTTTTTCGGAAAATTTCGCCAAATGCAGGTAAAGAAAATCGCCAGTCTTTGGATGTTTTCGCCAGTTGGGGGGAGGAGCTGATGTTAAGAAGCTGAAACACATTCGACTTTATACATATAGTATGTTGTTTATGAATAGATTCTACACTTTGGTTTATGCCATAATTACTCTTAGTTTCTATTAATTGTGTATCCCGGTTTACTATATGTACCTAATGAAGCAAGAACTCGCATAACCGAACTAATGGGGCGGGGCTATTCAAGCTTTTATGCCCGCCTATAAAGTGTACCCCTCAATGGACCCTGCCCACTATCAGGCAATGGAAATGAATCATTTTTGTGTTCATTTCTTTTTCATTTAAATCAAGTGATGGAAATACCTTATATTTTATTTTAATGACAATTATCTTTTTAAATTATTAAACTAATGTCGCTCTAAAGTTTAGCTTGCAAATTTGGGCGTTATCACCCGCCCAAAGGGGCGTTACTAGTACGAGCCGCAGAAAGAGGATATTCAGAAACTAGATAATAAGAACACACATGAAAACTTAATTACCTAAAGATTCTTGTAAAATAATTTAAACATTCACTTGATTACTAATATTACATATAATTAGTATATTAATGTTACATATATTAATACTACAGGTAACCCTTCATGTAATTTAGCAGGAGATCGCCATGTAATTTCATTTTGAGTCTTATTCTAAAAACAGGTCCACAAATCCGTTCTCGCAGTAAGATTCTGGCCAAGTTAGCATCTTTTTTCAATATTGAGTGCGCTGTGGCAGGAATCTTTGCATGTTTTGCAAGTTCATTTTATAAATGTTTTGAGAAATGTGTAATCATCGCCACGCTTTTGCGCATTGCGTGATGAGTTTTAACCAATAATTTGATTGCAAGTGCAAGAAGTACCTATCCACCACTATCCGTTTTCATTCAATGCCTAAAGAATATTTTTCTTTTTAAAGTCAAAACATCTGAATGCAATCTGTTGACTGTCTTGGAGGCTGTCCTAGTCTAATAGACGGTGTCCCAGTCTATTAGACGGACGGTAATATTGCTTAAAAAGTAGTGCTGTAGTGTCACCTGCGGGCGTGGTGCTAAGCGCACCTTTGACTATTTAACTAAAAATGAGCGGCCTTCGGCCTAACCTGAGGTATAGGGTCAAAACTCATTCGTAGTTGATACCTAGTTGTGATAGCACGATTTTCACTCACTTACGAGCTGCAAGATGGGCAATTGCTTTTTATCACGTAGGCTGTCCCAGTCTAGTCGACGGACGGTAATTTTGCTTAAAAAATTCTAACGTTTGCAGGCAGGAATAAATAGAAGGGCTAGGTCAGTGTTTCCCAACCTTTTTTGTGCTATGCCCCATCTAATCCTCTCAAAAAATTTTAAGCTCCTCGTAGCATATACATGATATTTAATATTTAAAAATTGAAATGTTCACGAAAGAAACTTGAATGATAGCTTTTAGGAAGAAATGACTCCGAAATTTTATGAGCAAACACAGCAAGTGAACTTTAAAAACGTGGAGAACTGAAATTCAAGAAAAAACTCATTTTAGTTAAAGTTTTTCATTTTAAGTATTATTAATTTTTATTATTTAAATTTAGCGAAATCCTTGCGCTTGATACTTGCTGCAAAGAAATTTTATGTCAGGTTCCAATTTAGATAACTTGAGTCTCAAGTCTCCCGGTTTCATTATATCCAACCGTTTTTTTTTTTTTTTTTTTTTTTTTCAAAGCTATGTCATCGCTCCTTTTATATTCAATAAAGTTTTAACTGACTCAGCATTTTGCATTTCTGCGAGTTCTTCTTTTTACTACATATTTGAAATATCAGCCAAATTCTTGGATGATGCATTGGCTGCATCATCCAAGTTGCGAAATCAATTTGTTTTAAGTTGCAAAATCTTTTAAATCAGCCGATAAAATTTTCAGATGATCGACAATAACAAGTATAGCGGTAGTCACGTCACATTTTTGGAGCCAATGAGACTTTTCAAATTTTTTTTTTTTTTTTGGTAAATAGTATATGCCTGACATAATTCAACAAAGACAATGAAACCAAATATCTTCCTTTTGCATCGATATCCACCAGCTCCCGAGCAGTAGAGTCGCTGAACACTGGTAGTTTGGTCCGAGGTTCAAATCCCGCGAACGGGCTGGCTGCATGGGTGTTTTTGTAGTTTTCCCCATGTGTAACGTGTATACGAGCCAGTTTTCCTTAGAAAGTCCTCCACGAAGGCATACCTCCCCTTAGGCAGATAGCCCTAGAGGCTTTGCCGTAATTAAAATAACCTAGCCTAAGTTTTATTTGCTCGTTTAAGTTGTTTATTTAATATATTTAATTTTTCACAGATATCGGCTAAATAACCCACAATTGCCTTGTTATTAACGGGTTTTTCATTTCAGGCTTGTCGCTTATAAAATAACTAAGAGTATCAAATAGTTCCATAAATCTTTCCAAGCAGTTCCCTTTCGACAGCCTTCTTACTTCAGTGTGAAGTACAAGTCTCATATAGTCTTCATTTTGTTCTTCATAAAATAACTTGAAAAGACGTTCACATTTGGCCCTAGCTTTAATAACATTGATACACTTTATAACTGAATTTAGTATTTCATTTAGAACAGGCGAATTGTTTTTAGCTACCAGGTTTTCTCTATGAATATCGCAATGCACAAGAAGCATTTCTAGATTCTCATCTTTCATCTGAATGCAATCTGTTGACTGTCTTGGAGGCTGTCCTAGTCTAATAGACGCTGTCCCAGTCTAGTAGACGGACGGTAATATTGCTTAAAAAGTAGCGCTGTAGTGTCGCCTGCGGGCGTGGTGCTAAGCGCACCTTTGACTATTTAAATTCTCATCTTTAATCTTTCCTATCCGCTTTTTGCTTTAGTGTTTGTACTGTGTATAAAAATTATAAAAACCAAAAAAAATTTAAAATATAAAATACAAAAAAATTATAGAAAAAAATTATGATACTTAAGTTTTTACTTTCTTATCTCTATCCCTAAGCTTTCTCGAGCCTCTGGCTCCCTCTATTGAGCATCAAGTAAATCACTTATGCCAAATTTTTCCTATTTCTGCACACTTTTAGTAATTCTGATGTGGAGGTAAATGGTTTTGAACCATAGGCACTCCGAAATTTTCAAATCATTGGTATTGGTCTCATCTTTAATCAATTTTAAGCAACCATTTTTCTTACTCCCTGCTTTATTTTATTTTTCAGCCATCATATTAGGAGCACCATCTGCAGTACAAGATGTATTATATTTTTTATTGTTATATTTTTGGTAGGGTACGAACTGCGCCAAATTTGATCGAAAATCCCCGTCCCCCTCTTTTCTAATCCACGAACTGCGCGACGTTTCCTGTCCCCCATTTCTTTCCAAGAAGATTGGGTGCTACAAAAAGTCGTTTATCGCCATTAATGGGACGTTCTATTGAGACTTCAAGCCTTTATTTTCGTTTATCAATATTGTAAAAATTGTGCATGTAAAATAAATATTAATTTAAAGTCTGGCGTGTGCTAAAAAATATATTTTAATACTAGAAACGTTTAAATATTTATTCTGTTTTCCACCTGATGTACTTTGGCATACATTTAATTTCTAATACACATTTAATTAATAAATTAATAATTATGAGCGTCAGCAGAATTTTCATAATTAACAATAAAAAAATAAATAAATAAACTCCCTTATATTCGTATCCTGGGATTTTCAGTTCCCTTTTAATCCATTCCTTTTTCACATATTGTTGCACTGTACTCAAGTTTTCATGTATGTAGAATTTATATACTTTGTATTGTATTTATGCCAATTTATATTTAAATGATAATTTTTACAAATTCTTGCATCATAACTCTAGTTAACAGAAGATGTTTCTAACACGTTGTTAAAGCTTAATCTTCAGCATGCAGCTTATTTTCTAACCTAGTTTCAGGCTGAATTATTTGTAAAATTAATTATTTGAAATGATTTGTTAACAAAGATCGTCGCTGAATCACGCTAATAATATTTCTAACTGTTTTAATTTGTAATGCAACGAGTTCATGTGATTTATAATGTAATTCATTTATAATTTTTTCAGCAGTAATGAAATTAATAGCAGATACTGATAATGATATACATTTAGATTAAAATGATTTAGATTGCCATTGCCTTCTTCACTCATGCTTTTATGCTACATTCCTAATATTTCATAATGGCATACAGGTAAATTTAACTCATTCACTAAACATGTAAATCTCTAATTCAGCCCACTCTTGTTCTTATGTGTGCTGTATCTTCTATTTTCTTTAATATGTTGTTCAGCCTAATTTCAAAGGGTCTTGCGGAAAAGTGACTAAACATTGGTAGTTCGACCCGAGTTTCTAGTCCCAGTGATCCCCCAGCTCTTTCTTTTTTTGTACTTATTTACTGTGTAAAAATGTAGCGTAAAAATACTTTTGTAATTTATTCTTTAAAAATATTGCAAAAATTTTCACCTTTACCTTAGCATATCTTTTTACAAATCCCTCTAATAAGAAAAAATAAGGAAAGAAATTAACTCGGTTTCGGTGATTGATACCTCGGTGCAAATTATATGTAACATTTTCCCAAAAGCATAGAGTTTATATGGATATCAATAAATTAAGGATTATTTCTCCATCTAATTTACTTAACATGTTTATTCCAAAATTGTCTTTTCACACTGTAGCGCTTAACTTTATGAATTTTCTATAATCATTCAATTTCTCTAGCCATGGCAACTTTGCATACTTTCTGACAAGTAGTTATATTTTTAACCACTGTATTTTAATTCCTGTTGACTATCAGTACATTATTGACTTGTTTCATAAGTGCAACTTTTATTTTATACGCAAATCTACGTAAAATAGCCTTAAAACTTCAGTTATGCAGATGCCTGATCGATTGCTTGTTTTAGATTGAATGAAATTAAGCTTAAGGATATTGTTAATTAGCTTGTTATTAATTTAATTATACATTTCTAATTAATTATATTCAGATATTTCCAAGTATATTACTCAAACTTTTGCATCCCAATTTTTAATTTTTGGTTAAAAAATAAACTTTTATTTATTGAGAGGCCTGATTGATTATATTAATTTGCAGTATTGTTTATCTTATTCCTTTCTTCTATATAAATTTTAGAAAAACTTCTTAGCATAATAATTTTAATTTATTTAGAATTTATACGTCAGTGCTCCAAATGCATAGTAATGTTGTTATAATAGATTTCATGCTAAGCTTTTTTTAAATTTAACTAAATTTAATTTCTGCAAGCATTTACATGATTACTTTAATTAACAAAAAATATTTTTAGCACACTTGGATATGGAATAATTTTTTGCACTCTATTAAATTTTCCAGTCTAGTTCAGACATCTTGACTATTATTGATGTAATTTATTAAAAATATAATTTGTATGCTTTATAATTATTTAATTTATGATATTGTTATAATAAATGATGTTTGTAATGCTAATATGTATGTTCACCAATACCTTTTATTTTCTTTGTTAGCTCTCGCATTTGTTACTGTTATTCAAGTAATTAGCCTGCTTGTTAAATATTTTTAATTTGTTCTTGTGATATGTAATTCTATTTATTTATTTTTGTTTTCCTCTTGGCTACTATTGGCTTCGAAAAGTTAAATTGTAACCCTGTAGGCAGCAGGGCAAAGACATTTTGATTGGCGCAGTTGGACTATAGCTCGACCCGGCGGGGGGTTTCATTAGCGCAGTTGGAGTACACCCATATTTTTTATATCTAAGTAATTTTGTAGCTTACTATAAATATTTTAGGAGGTAGTGGTGCTTTCTAATGATTTACAGAAGAACATTTCTTCGGCAAAATCCCACTTATGAATATATCTTACATAAGTTACAAGTACGGCCTCACCGTCTCTCCAAGTTGGTTCATCCCATTTGTACCGAAATTTTTTTTTTCAGCTTTTCAACAAGTCGTGTTTCAATATCCTCATTTAATCTTTCTTCTGCAAATAGTATTTTTATTTAGTGGCATAACTTTAACGTCATTGTCATCTTTTTCTAGAACAGTTTTCAATGCTGATATTGATGGTTTGATTCAATTCTCCCCTATAGTACGGCTTTTCCCAGATTAAGCGATGAGTAATGAAATTTGATAATAGCCTCAAGAGGACGATTAACATTTGCATTATGAGCAGTAAATAGAGACTTTAATATTACTCTTTTTTCAAAAAATTTCCTTAAAGTGTGAAAATAATTCAAAATCTGAATTTATATCAGCATTATGTTTCGCTTTCAAATGTGCCTCAAGACGACCTAGTTTCATTGATTTGTTGGTCAGGCATTATTGGCATAAAAGACAAAAGTTGACCGTTTAATGGACAAGGTATGAAACCAAATTTTAAATATGCCTCCGAATACCGTCGAACATTTTTTTCTTGCTTGCACCCCTCATTTCACTAAGGACTGAAAAAAATAAATATAAGATCAATATAAACATAGCTGAAAGCAGCTGCTGCTGCCATTCAAGGGAAGAATAATATACCGGTTGCCATTCCTATAGTAAAAAATAAAATAAATTCGTTGGCTGAAATGTGCGAGAAACGTCTGGAAAGCATAATGTGTCAGTTATTTAAATGCCTTTAAAAGCATTTAAATGTCCATGTCTACAGCGAGAATTCTTTATAAAATATTTAAAATGCACCGCAATTTAAAAACTTTTTTTACGTATACATCACTTACATTTTTCTTTATTTTGGGGAATAAAAAATGAAATTTCGAAAAATTTTGACTTCATGAAACATATTTAGAACGTCCTTTATCCCCTTAAACTCTGGACGAGTCCATTTTCAAAATGCCCCCTTAACAGTCGCATTGCCCCCTTGTGGGGCGTGGGCCCGACGTTGGGAAACACGGGGCTAAGTCATTCTTTTGTTCGACTCCTCGCCGACGCGAGCCTCATGAAGGGGGTTCAGGGAGTGGCCTTCGAGATTAGATGGCCTGGTCAGCTGCTGAATCACGTGATTTGACGTCACGTAAGGCGTCTGAACTTTCACCCTTCGCACTGCATTTTGTGGACACTGCAAGCGAAGACTTCTTATTACGTTGATTGCGTGCTGTATTTTTTTTTTTTTTATTATTCGTGTCTTTTTATTGCTAAATTTAAATAATGTTGTTAAGGATATTTTCGTTTTTAAATTGAGATTACTAGTTAACTTATTTGTTAACAAGAATAACGATCGACGTCTATGTAGAGCTGTCTTCATCATACCTGCACGATGTTGCGTTCCAGCATGCAAATCCAATTACGATTTCACCAATGAATAAGTATTCAAATTTCAAAAAGATACGGTAAAACGGGATTTATGGATCAAAAAAATTCCAAGAAAAATTTTTATTCCAAGTGATCGCAGCGTTGTGTGTGAAAAACATTTTCGAAAAGATGATATTATTCGCTATGATTATTTACCAACAAACGAAGGTACTTTTATTCAGATGTGCAGAGGGCATCCTAAATTAAATAACGATGCTTACCCATGCAGTTTTTCTGGCTTTCCAAAATACTTATCTGAAAGTCCAACCCCTCAGAGGATGAGCAAGGAGGAAAAAAGAACTAAAATGGAGAAGCATATTTTTAATGAATTTTTGAGAAAGGACAAAATAGCATCATTTGAGGATTTTTCTTCTGTGTTACCGAATAAGTTAAATATTTCAGATACTTCAAATATTATTTTACACAAATCTGCTGCTGGTATTTATATTTTATTGCTCAGTTTTCATCCACATCCTAAAATTGAGAAAAGTATCTTTGTATCGCTTCATATGGATATAGCAGTTTATCTAGGAGATGAAGTTGTTCCAGTTGAAAGTAAAGAAGAACCAGTAAAGAAGATAACAACATTCTTTACTGGTCAAACTTACCGAGATATATGTACAAAACATTAACATGTTTGATGTTCATGAAACTTGTTTAATGTGTGGAATTCTCTTTTCTAGCAGATTAAAAAAAAATAACGAGCACCATTTCAAATATTTGTTTAAACAATTATACTAAAGTTCTTCAAAATAATATGCATACAAAAATCGATGAAAGGAAACTTAAAAAAGTCAAGAATACGTGATGGAAAGATATGAGTATGTAAATGACATTGTTTTACTTTTTAAAAATAGTGTACTAAATATGATGCAGTTCAAATATATTTTCAATAATGTATCTTTTACATTTAAATTTATTAATCCTTTTGCTGTTTCCTTATTATTTGATAATACTTCATAATTTTTCAAAATAAATTATCAATTGCCATTAATTATTGCTTCAGTATACTAGTACAACTTGCAGAGTATTTGCTAATTAGGCAGAAATGATGGTTCGTTCTATGTATAGTTGTTTTGCGGTTTTCGTTGGCAAATTTATTGATTTTACGCTTTCGTGAAACATTATATGGATGGCTTTTATTTGTAAATATATTATTTATTATGCAGCTACATATAAGTAATAATGTAAATATTATTATAATTATTGCTATAGATAACATATAAATATGTGAAAGTTATTCGTTTTCTGTAATGGTGCAGCAAAATTGTAATTTATTTAATTTAAAAATTGGGGATTTAAATTTTTTCTGTGGCTTTTGAACTGCTATTCATTTTATTAGATAGTAATTTAAATGAATTAAAAATGCATTTGAATAATGTTTGGAAGCTCTGAAATATTTATAGTTTTCAGGAAAAATAATTTTTTACGTCTTTTAATTTGCTAAATTCTATTTACTTTTGTTAGTGAATTATTTATATTTCTAAATCTTTTCATTCCTCTCTTTCTCAAACTGTAAAGACATTTTTATGTTAATAAATAACAGCCTTTTTATTTACTTATTTCAAAACTTTCTTTTTTGAGTGTATCCTAACAAATTATTACAATACAGTGTAAAAAAAATGCACAAGATAACCTAAAACATGGCATAGAAAATTTCGTTAATATTTCTTAAAAAATAATATTTATTAAGTTATTAATCTTAACTGCAAATGAATATACGACCTTTTATATACGTTTTCCAGTCAAGTCTCTGGAAATTTTATTATTATGCATTATTAAAAACAAAACACTCTAAACATCGAACGAAACGCTCGTATTCAAATCTGAAGCAAAGAAAGTCACGGAAGGATCGGACGCCTTTCGTGACGTCACTCGTAGCTAACCAGGCCATGTTATCTCGAAGGCCACGTTCAGGGCCGCCGCTACCATGTGTCCGGTGTGTTCAAAACACACAGGCGGCCGATTATGAGAGGCGGCCACGGACCGCCGATTTTTAAGCAAAAAATCATACTCACCGAGTTTTATTGAAAATAAATCTTCCAAAACATAAACTCATCAAGCTTTAATAACGAAAATAAGCCGAACTTATGTCTTCGCAAATTTGTATTGTATTACAGTATTGTAACAACATAAGGAAATAAACACTTGAGTCGTCAAATTTTGTTCTTTATTGGGTTATGGAATATACGCCGATGCAGCAAAGAATTGATGATTGAAAAATATTACAGCGGACCAAACTAATAATTGGGGTTATTAGTTCCTGAAAATGACCAATTGTTGGTTAATACTTGCTGTGGCAAACAGATGGCACTCCCCCTATACGAGGAGGGCGTTCTTCCCCCCTCCTAGAGACTCGACCAAAGAAAGTCTAAGTAAAGAAGGAAAGGCTCCATACACGTAATGTAAACCAGTTTGTCTTCTATGCCGCTAGAAAGAAGAGGGACAATTCGCCAAG
This sequence comes from Stegodyphus dumicola, assembly GCF_044657685.1. Lineage (NCBI taxonomy): Eukaryota > Metazoa > Arthropoda > Arachnida > Araneae > Eresidae > Stegodyphus > Stegodyphus dumicola. Next base: position 145,566,089 of record NC_140780.1, read on the forward strand.
GGATTTGTGATGTACGTGACCAAGATTTTCCACCTCCGCCACGTGTACAAGAAATTGAGGAACACGGGTTAAGATGAATCGTTCTTTGACTTTTTGCGATAATTTAAACTCGAATTTTCGTGCTTTTTTGCTTTACTAGTTGAACTTGTGTTATCCATATCGTGGTTTGATGTCTGATTTTATATCTGTCAATATGTAGTAAACAAAAATTGGAGTCACACAGCTTGATAGCACTCTTGATAAACGTTACCGTCGAACCTGTTCGAACTTCGACATCAGCTTCGAGCTTTGGGGCTTTTGGGCGACAGATATTTCACGCATGCGCAGTTGTGTCCCTTTTCGTTCGGAGAGAGCCACTCCTGCTGCTGCGAAGCTTTCCTTCTTAACAATACATGTTCTTTGACTCGACGGACGAAAAGGAGACATCAACAAGCGCATGCGCAGATATATTTAGCTGCGCCTTAATTTTCTTACAGTTGCGTTGTAAATTTGTAGTAGATGCGAAGAATAGACCACTGCAAGTGTGAGGTAACAAATTTTAATTTTAGTTTAAACAACCCCGTGCGATCGCATAGTTTTGCCGATTTTGCGTGTGCGATGTGAAGATGTTATATTTTAATGAATATACTGACTTTTTGTACTTTGTACTTTAAAAAGTGTTACCGATTTGTTACATTGACACTTACATACTTTTTACCAAAAACGTGCGTAGATTCAGTGCAGTTTTGTATACTACTATTTAGGTTTTCATTTTCGACCCTTAAAAATGTCTGCCAGAAAAACTAAAAGACTGTCAGGTTATCAATATAAACAAAAGAGGAAAGCTAGGCTTGAAGAACAGCAACAACAAAGCGGTGCCTTAGAAAAATATTTGAAAACTGGAAGTGATAATAGTGATATTATAAGTGACAATTCAACAACAGAAATTTCAAGAAATGTAAGTAATAATGGCAATGTAAATATTGTAAATTTTAGTGCATCAACTTCTGTGGGTACCGGGTGCCTAAGAGATGAATCTGTAGTGTGCTGGGAAGCAGGGAAAGACATTTCATTTACTGAAAAAAATCATGATGTTGATAATCACGAAAAAGAGAAAAGGGAAGAATGGGAGAAGGAAAACGTAGAGCTGACAACTGAAACAGGTAAGGACATGGATGCTTTAACTACTTTTAAATCTTTAGAAAAAGACGACGCTCTTTGCCTAGTTTCTGACGATCCTGGTAAATGGCCTATAAACCTAACCCACAGTCAGGTACAATATATAATTGAAAATTTCCCAAGTCAAGTTCAAAACATAGCATTTCCCAGAGATGAGCAAAATAAAAAATTTTCAGAGTCATATTTTTACCGTACTTTAAGCAATGGTGAAAAAATCCACCGTCCTTGGTTATTATATTCTTTGTCTTTAAATAGTGTTTTCTGTGCTCCATGTAAACTATTTTGCACCGATGTCACAGAGAAAAAGGAGCGTATATATGGTAAAGAAGGAGTGAACGATTGGCAACAGTTATCTTTAATCTTGAAAAGGCATGAGAGCAGATTAATCCACATTAAATTTACTAAACAAATGCATGATTTGAGTGTAGCACCGAAAAAGTGTACGACAATCGACTCGTCCAATCAGCGATTATACGAACTGGAAAAAATCATTGGCGTGCCGTTATTGAAAGATTGATGCTTATTGTCAGATATTTATCTCGTCAGTGCTTGGCCTTTAGGGGTTCCACAAAAACTGTTTCAGCCAGATAATGGAAATTTCCTTCAATTGACTCAAATGATTTCCAAATTTGACGCAGTTCTTTCCGAACATTTACGTAGAATACAATCCAAAAATTACAAAAATGCGCCTCACTATCTAGGTTGGGAACACCGAAACGAAATGATTAAGTTATTGGCAACAACTATACAAGAAAAAATATTAGACAGAATACGACAGGCAAAATATTTTTCTATAATTTTAGATTGTACCCCAGATATTTCACATACTGAACAAATAACTGTTATAATTCGATGTGTTCCTTGCGTCCCACCAGTTAAGATTTATGAACATTTCTTGGGATTCTGCCCAATTACAGATACAACTGGTTAAGGATTATATGAATTTATAGTAAAAAACCTTCAAGAGCTAAAACTGGATATGAATAATTTACGTGGACAAGGTTATGACTATGGGGCTAATATGCGAGGACTACAGAAAAAAATTTTGGACGCTTGTCCCCGTGCATTTTTTATTCCTTGTATAGCTCACAGTTTAAATCTTGTTGTGAACGACGCTGCTAAAGTAAGCTTCGAAACAGTTCTTTTCTTTTTTACTTAATTCAGGAATTGTACGTTTACTTCTCAGCATCAAATTATAGATGGAGTATTTTATTAGCGCATATTCCGAAACTTACATTAAAGCCATTATCAGATACAAGATGGGAAAGTCGTATAGAAGCAATCACACCACTTAAAACACAATTAGGTGAAATATATGATGCTCTAGCAGAATTAAAAGATGCTTATCCATAAGCTCAGCAATTTCCTGCTCCCGGTCAGCTTTATTCAACTTATGACCTCATATCTTTACCGTAGAACATTCCAAGTAAAGTGTGGAAATGCAATTTCCTACAGTGGTGTCCCGCAAGGAGCAGTCCTCGCTCCCTGTCTTTTCAATATATTTATAAATGACCTCCCAAATCCCTTGGATTCCAAGATTCTAAAATACGCCGACGACACGGTCGTACTTACGGATTCTGTCAGCCCCCCTCTTGCAATAGAAAAACTGCAATTCAAAGTAAATATCGTTACGAAATGGTGCGAGGATTGGAAAATCAATTTAAATTCTAGTAAATGCTGTGTTGTGCTTTACAGACGCTACAGGCAGAATGTAATTGTTAATACTGATATCAAAATTAAAAACGATACAGTTCCGATGGCTGACTCCTATAGTATAACTTATCGATAAAAATCAAAAGAACATTGTATCTGTTTCAGCCACCAGAGCTCTCTGCCTGTCTGTTAGATATTATTTCGCAATGCGCAGATTGTATGCGTAGTTCGCATTTTGTTCTTGCATTCTTAAAACCGCTAATTGTAACTCTGTCGTTTTACTTTGTGCTGTGTTGTGTTCGAAAGTTCAAACCGCGAATAAAGGTTCAATTTTACAGTCCACTCGCATTGATGTATTCTTAGGTTTATTAATTTAAAGTTAAGATACCGCAAAGCTACATTATTTGGTCGTCATACGCCGGAGCTTCGAGAAAAACCCGCGCTTGTGAATAAGAATTCTACGTGTCCGTAATGGAGTTGATAATGAAATTTCGGTTTAGAATTCTCAAGACTTACGGAATGCATACAATGTTCGAGGTGAGTGAAATAGCTAACGCATTTTAATTGCATTTGAGATTTCCTTATTGCTACTATTGTTGTGTTTAAAGTATTAGTAAAATCGAGAATTTAGAATATTTTCAAAATGTCAGATATAGAAAAAAAGCGAAAGAAAATTTTGAAAACACAGTTAACTAAATTTATTGCGAGAATAGATTATGATAACTTAGATAATGCTGAAGCTGAATTAATCTTAGAAAAATGTAAAATTTTTAAGGAAGATTTTAAATCTCTATTTAGAGAAATTTATACAAGTTGTGATGATGAAAAAATAGACACTTTCGTTGACGAAGAACAGTCGATTTTAGAGAAAATTGAGGAGGTTCACTTAAAAATTATTCGTAAGTTAAAGATTTACAAGGTCGTAAATGCAAATGGCGACAAACCTGTCGTACCTGAATCAATCTCTGAAAGTTTAAAGTTACCAAAATTATCTTTACCCACATTTAGCGGAAATTTAACTGAATGGATAACATTTAAAGATTTATTTAACGCTAGTGTTCGCAACAATCCAAATCTTTCTGGAGCTCAAAAATTACAATATTTAAAGAGTTCTTTGAAAAATGATGCTTATCGCATTATTCAGTCAATTCCCATAGCTGATCAAAATTTCAGTATTGCTTGGAATTTACTAGAAGAGAGATTTTCTAATAAGAGAGAACAGATATTTGCTTTTATTAAAAGAATTCTTAACGTTTCACAATTACAAACGGAATCTGCATCCTCGATATTAAGTTTAGTAGATAACGTAAACGAAATAACTCGCTCATTGGAAATATTAGATCAAAGGATAGATAATTTTACTGATACTTTGTTGTTGTATATTATTTTGCAAAAACTTGACGTTTCGACAAAGTTGTGGTGGGAGCGTCAATTAAAAAAAGATGAAATACCAAAGTTGAATGACTTGATAGAATTTTTGAAGAATTACGCTAGAACATTACAGAACAGTAAACCTTTAGTTAGTAAAACGCATAAATCAGATAAACCAGTGTATAATAGGGTTACTTCTCTGATTTCTAATTCTACCTGCTTATTTTGTAAAGAAGATCATTTTTTATACAGGTGTTCTAATTTTTTAAATTTACCAGTGCGAAAACGAATAGAGTTTGTTAAGACTAATAAACTTTGTTTTAATTGCTTGTCTAATGTCCATAAAGTTAAAATGTGTAAGAGTGCAAACACCTGCAAGCATTGTTTTAAGCATCATCATAGCATTTTGCATTTAGAAAATAATTTCAAACCAAAAAATGCATCTAGATTCCCTTCACCGGAAGCACAAGTGTTTGTTCCGAAATCGCAAATTAAACCAGAAAACACTTTGAGTGAGGTTTCTCCAACTGTTTGTGCAAACAACTATGAAAATCAACATTTTGGTGCTCATGCTAATGGTAAACGTAGTCATGTACTTTTGTGTACTGCTTTAATTAAGGTTCAAAACTCAAACCAGGAATTCATAAATTGTAGATGTTTACTAGATTCAGGCAGTGAAAAATCATTCATTCGTCGGAAAACAGCTATCAATTTAGGATTGAGCATAAAGGATTCGAAGATATTAGTGTCATGCTTAGGTACTTTCAATACAACTACTACTGGAGAAGTTGACTTGTTGTTTACACCTCATTTTAATACTAATTACAGAATTTCAACATCCGCTTACATAATAGACAAAATTACAGGAAACATTCCAAGTGTAACTTTACCTTTGAATTTATATGAAAATTTCCAAGATTTAACTTTAGCAGATCCTACATTTCATGAATCGGGAGAAATTGATATTTTACTTGGAGTTAATGTATTCCTTACTTTAATAAATGGCGAGGTAATTAAAAGGGGCAAAAATCTTCCATTTGCATGTTGTTCTAAGTTAGGATGGATAATTGCTGGAACTACACATTTTGAATTCCCAAACCGTAAGCAGGTTTCAGTCAATACGCTAAACGTAAACACGGAGGAATTAGTTAAATCATTTTGGGATTTGGAACAAATTCCCACATCGAAACCTTTAACTAAAGAGGAAAGATTGTGTGAAAATCATTTCGTGGAAAATCACGTGCGTAGTGAAAAGGGTCGTTACTCAGTAAAACTGCCATTCAAGCCTAAAAGAAATGAGTTAGGTAATTCCAGACCATCAGCCTTTCGAAACTTTCTTAGTCTGGAACAAAAATTAATAAAAACTCCTGAAGTATATCAACAGTATAAAGACTTCATGTCCGAATATTTATCACTTGGACACATGGAAGAATTATCCGATGATAATCCAGATAAAGTAAATTTTCATTATTATATACCTCATCATCACGTGCTAAAAGAATCCAGTCTTACCACAAAATTACGCGTCGTTTTCAATGCTAGTGCCAAAACTACATCAGGGATATCGCTTAATGACACGCTAATGAATGGTCCCAAGGTACAAGACGACTTATTTACTATTCTTTTGAGGTTTAGATGCTATCCCATAGCCATTACTAGCGACTTATTGAAAATGTATCGACAAGTTCAAATTCATGATGAAGATCGCGATTACCAAAAAATATTTTGGAGAGATGATCCATCGAAGCCGATTAAAACTTACAGGTTGTGCACAGTTACGTACGGCACTACTTCCGCTTCATACCTGGCTACTCGCGTACTCAAACAACTAACAATTGACGAAGGCACTAAATTCCCAAAGGCAGCTGAAATAATATTACACAATTGTTATATTGATGATGTCCTATTTGGTTCAGACACAGTAGAAGACGCAGTAGAGTTAATTTCACAACTGAAAGAACTTTTACAAAAAGGTGGCTTTCAATTGCATAAATGGTGTACAAATGATCGCTCGATTTTGGAAACTGCTTTGAGTGCTCGGAACTCAAATTCTTCATGTACAGTAGTTGATACTAAATCAATAAAATTATTGGGTTTGGAGTGGTATCCAACGCAAGACGAGTTTACTTGCCACTTTGGAAATCTCGAAAACAGAGAGTGTTCTACTAAAAGAATAATTTTATCTTCTATTTCGAAAATCTTTGATCCACTTGGTTGGTTAGCACCTTTTATAGTTGCAGCAAAAATCTTGCTTTAAGACATATGGAAATTACAAATCTCGTGGGATGATCCCTTGCCAGATGAAATCAATCAAAGATGGAAAATCTATTGTGAAGATATCGCAAATCTTGAATGCATTCATATGCATTCTGCTTGAATGCAAGCAGGGAAAGACATTTCATTTACTGAAAAAAATCATGATGTTGATAATCACGAAAAAGAGAAAAGGGAAGAATGGGAGAAGGAAAACGTAGAGCTGACAACTGAAACAGGTAAGGACATGGATGCTTTAACTACTTTTAAATCTTTAGAAAAAGACGACGCTCTTTGCCTAGTTTCTGACGATCCTGGTAAATGGCCTATAAACCTAACCCACAGTCAGGTACAATATATAATTGAAAATTTCCCAAGTCAAGTTCAAAACATAGCATTTCCCAGAGATGAGCAAAATAAAAAATTTTCAGAGTCATATTTTTACCGTACTTTAAGCAATGGTGAAAAAATCCACCGTCCTTGGTTATTATATTCTTTATCTTTAAATAGTGTTTTCTGTGCTCCATGTAAACTATTTTGCACCGATGTCACAGAGAAAAAGGAGCGTATATATGGTAAAGAAGGAGTGAACGATTGGCAACAGTTATCTTTAATCTTGAAAAGGCATGAGAGCAGATTAATCCACATTAAATATACTAAACAAATGCATGATTTGAGTGTAGCACCGAAAAAGGGTACGACAATCGACTCGTCCAATCAGCGATTATACGAACTGGAAAAAATCATTGGCGTGCCGTTATTGAAAGATTGATGCTTATTGTCAGATATTTATCTCGTCAGTGCTTGGCCTTTAGGGGTTCCACAAAAACTGTTTCAGCCAGATAATGGAAATTTCCTTCAATTGACTCAAATGATTTCCAAATTTGACGCAGTTCTTTCCGAACATTTACGTAGAATACAATCCAAAAATTACAAAAATGCGCCTCACTATCTAGGTTGGGAACACCGAAACGAAATGATTAAGTTATTGGCAACAACTATACAAGAAAAAATATTAGACAGAATACGACAGGCAAAATATTTTTTTATAATTTTAGATTGTACCCCAGATATTTCACATACTGAACAAATAACTGTTATAATTCGATGTGTTCCTTGCGTCCCACCAGTTAAGATTTATGAACATTTCTTGGGATTCTGCCCAATTACAGGTACAACTGGTTAAGGATTATATGAATTTATAGTAAAAAACCTTCAAGAGCTAAAACTGGATATGAATAATTTACGTGGACAAGGTTATGACAATGGGGCTAATATGCGAGGACTACAGAAAAAAATTTTGGACGCTTGTCCCCGTGCATTTTTTATTCCTTGTATAGCTCACAGTTTAAATCTTGTTGTGAACGACGCTGCTAAAGTAAGCTTCGAAACAGTTCTTTTCTTTTTTACTTAATTCAGGAATTGTACGTTTACTTCTCAGCATCAAATTATAGATGGAGTATTTTATTAGCGCATATTCCGAAACTTACATTAAAGCCATTATCAGATACAAGATGGGAAAGTCGTATAGAAGCAATCACACCACTTAAAACACAATTAGGTGAAATATATGATGCTCTAGCAGAATTAAAAGATGCTTATCCATAAGCTCAGCAATTTCCTGCTCCCGGTCAGCTTTATTCAACTTATGATCTCATATCTTTACCGTAGAACATTCCAAGTAAAGTGTGGAAATGCAATTTCCTACAGTGGTGTGCCGCAAGGAGCAGTCCTCGCTCCCTGTCTTTTCAATATATTTATAAATGACCTCCCAAATCCCTTGGATTCCAAGATTCTAAAATACGCCGACGACACGGTCGTACTTACGGATTCTGTCAGCCCGCCTCTTGCAATAGAAAAACTGCAATTCAAAGTAAATATCGTTACGAAATGGTGCGAGGATTGGAAAATCAATTTAAATTCTAGTAAATGCTGTGTTGTGCTTTACAGACGCTACAGGCAGAATGTAATTGTTAATACTGATATCAAAATTAAAAACGATACAGTTCCGATGGCTGACTCCTATAGTATAACTTATCGATAAAAATCAAAAGAACACTGTATCTGTCCTTAATCATACCGATTATGTTATACGCAGTGCCAGCATGGGCGACAGCTAACAAGACTGAGCGTGCTAAACTAGACATAATAAAAAATAAAATACTTAGAGCGATTGTGAACTCACCGTGGTTTGTGAGGAACTCTCAAATTCAGGAGGATCTGAATGTGAAGGCCATGCATGAACAAATTGTGATCACTTCACATAATTTCTTTGAAAGCCTTAGAACCTCTTCCTACGCTTCTATTAGAAGCCTGTACGATTATGACCCTACTGTTGAATATGTGGTCAAAAGACCCCGCACCATACATCACAACCCGTCTTGGTAGTTGTATTTATGTAAATAGTTTTCAGCTTTTTCTGTGTTTTATAATTACGACTTTTGTTATTTTTGAATGCAACATTTGCCACCACGACCAGGAATGCCAGTCCCAAGCTCTGAAAGTTTTTTACGCCTCCGGGTGACAGATGTACATAAAGTACATCTCTTTTATTTTACTACTGTGATTGGCCTTTGGCAACTCTGAACTTTTGGTAATAACTCTGTGTAGTTGAAACCAAGTGCGAGCGAAAGCAATTGGATTGGAAAAGATGATGCAACTAGGGATATAACTAGGAGAACTTTGGCAAAGTCACTGGGTAAAAAAATCAGTACCTTTAAATTTATATTTTCAACAATAATCTGGCATGCAATTCTTAATAAAGTCAACGTAGTGAGTAAACTTTTACAAAGTCCAAAATTAAACATTAAATCTTCAGCCGAAGCCCTAGAAAATTTAAAAGACTACTTTGTTGAAATAAGATGTGACGAACATTTCAAAATATTTATGGATGCTGCAAAACAAATTGCTGCCGAAGTTGAACTAGAAGCAGAATTTCTTCATCCAGCAGCAAAACGCATTGGAAGAAGAAAAAGAAATTTTGATTACGAACACGAGAATGAAAGCATTTTAGATCCAGAGAGTTCTTTTAAAGTCAACTTTTACTTTAAAATTTTGGATGCAACAATTGGGGCTATAAATGAGAGATTTCAATTATTATACCAACATATTAACATCTTTAAAATTTTATATAATATACCCGAATATGGCGACCTTAAAGACAATGAACTGTGCCGAAGCGGAACTAGCCTTGACTAAGGCTCCTCTAAACCAGGCTGAATCACCAACGTTTCTCTCTTGGCGAGGGAGTGAACGCGCTGCCAATTTTGGCGCGTTTATCGCACATGCTGGCTGAATGTCTGCTGTTTTTTTAAAGATTTATTTTATAGACGCGCGGTATTCAGCGCATATAAACTTTTCGGATAATTTATTAATTCTCGAATAGTATATAGACGTTTTCACTCAAATAAAAATTTCGCGTATATTTTGTAAACATATTCAAAATAACTTATTCTTTAAATGTTTCAGTTTCGTTAGCAGACTATAATAAATAAGATATGAATAAAAACTTTCAATAGTGTCAAATGGGGAAATAGTTAAAGCGTAGAGTGTGCAAATAAATTTATCTTAATGACATTTTAACAAAAATTTCCATAAAAACACTGTAAATTCATACTAAAAAAATAACTTAAGAATATGTTGTTATTTAAGTCTGAGGTACATGGAAATAATTGTGCAAGATTCTGAAGAAACACTTTCTTTTAAATGTGTGAAATATTTCATAACATAATATGGAAGAAGAAAGTACAGCATTCTGTGTTTTGGATGCTTTTCATCAAATGTAATATAAATACGAACTAGAAACCGTAATAAAAAGTCCTTCCTCTTCAATCAGATCACCTTTGTGTTGCATTGTATTTGTAATACTTCTAAAAATCCAGTTTTTACCTAAATTAAAAAAACAGTTATTCCATAAAAGATAATAACTTTGAACGTATATAGAAGGAATTTTGTAATTTGAGTTATGTTACAAAATAATTCATAGTTTATATATTTTATACTAATAATTTAGATAAAACCCGTCCAATTTAAGAATGTGTGTTAACCACATTCTTAAATTGTAAAAGGATGACTTAACCACATGTAATTCATTTCAAAGGATAAAAGAAAGCTTATTTTTTATTTTACACAGCAACAGCATTTTCATGCAGTCAAGTTTTTTTAACTGCTAGTTATTATACATAATACTTAATTTTAAACCCATTCTTATTAGAAAGCATAACTAAGAAACTTCTTTTTAAAGCACCACAGTGATTGCAAAGAATGTCGTTAAATTTACAAAAGTATTGAAGATATATTGAACAGCATTATAACAAGAAAGTACTGTACAAAATATGTAAATTTAGCATAACTTCTTTTTTAATATTTGCATAGTTTCCTCCAAATGAACCTTAATGGAAAGTTATCTTGCGAAAATTTAAAAGTATTAAAATGGCCTCTATTTAAGATGTAACTGCATTTATAATTATTTTGTAATTGCGAATAGATTATATTATTGCAATTAGATTATGCACTTACAACATAATTGCATAAAGTAATGAAATTAAGAGTTCACAGATACAATGTAATATAATTACAATGCAATTACCTAAATTTTAATTATAATCACTTATTTCATACCACAATATTATTACAATCACAATGTAATTTAAATTGGGTACTATACTTGCATACCCTCCACTCAAAAGGAGGTACTGATAAGCCTGGAAGTTATTATCAACAAAAAGCCTGTTCAGGACAGTTTGATGACAATTTCCACCGGGCGAAAAGTACATTCTTAAGCCCAGGCAAATCATGACAATAAAAATCATTTAGTCTTATGATTGACTATATTTTAAACCCTAAATTTGAATTCTGCACCAAATTATTTACCTATATTTTAACATACTTTATGAATTATTAGAAGCGATATGGCAAATATCTTCTAAAAATAACTGTAAAATATTTGTATCCATTAATTGATTCAGATACACACTTTTATTATTTAAGTATATCAAAATAACAGTTTCATGTTCCTGAAATACAAAAATTATGGAAAAAGTTAAAGTAATATTCTTAGAAGCATATGATATTAGTCACCAGATGCAAAATTATAGTTAATTTTTTGCCCTAAATACAATTTTATTACACAGTAGTCAAATGTGTAACTTAATAACATGTTATATAAAAAAATTAATGATAATAAGTATATCAGAAATGAATTAATTCTGCAAATAAACTTTCTGCACTTGAAAATTTTCTACACTTGAGGGAAGGGAGAGATCTAGTAAAATTAGATTTATTATAACTTCAGTTGGACCAAACACCTTCTCTCTATATATATGCATCACTAAAGAAATATATAAAATTATCATGCTTAAAAAACAGATATACCATGCCAGTTTTTTTTCCCCCTTGTTACACTTTACATTGAGAAATAACAAACCATACAACACTGAAAAATACTATCCTCGAAATTTTGTTTAAATGAAGAAACACACACCATCTTTTTATTTAAGCATTACACTTCAAAAACAGATACACATACCAATTTATTTTCACTAGCCTTTATACTGATAACATGCCATATAAAAATGAAAAGAATTATCCTTGAAATTTAGATAAAATGAAGTAACACAATGGGAAAATTTATGCACACGGACATCTTTTTTCTATTGCATGTTGTCTGACATGATCCACAAGTGCCTAAAAATGTACCCAAAGAAACGCATTTCAATATTAACAAAAAATTGTTTACAGATTAAAATTCATTCATTTCATACCAGTATTATAAAGATCATGCATGAAACAAATCTGCTTTCCCATACTTTTAAGTAAAACTTTTATACTGGAAAATAGACTATATTTCTATATATTAGAAACAAGAAAATACTAATTTGAATGTTCTGCATTCATTTCTAAATCTTTACTCCATTGCCAAATTGTATAATACTGTGATTATAAATAAACTTGCACAATCCTTGCAATTATTGAAGTCAGATTATATATATTTTGTCTCACACTATTCAATTTATTCTATTGACTTCAGATGTCAATGTCAAAATTCTCGAAGTTATTTTAACCAAGAAACAATAGTGGGCACCGTGCATAAACAAATCATCTAACTTTTTAACAATAGTGATTATAAAATAAAGAAAAAATTATATATCATTCCAACGATGTTGCAAGTATAGTATAATGTTACATATATCTTTAGCAAACATTCAGATTTTATCTTGACTTTCCAAATTATTATTTATTTTTTAATAAATTTCAATATGCTAATGATTTTCATGTTACATTAGTATAAATTCCACAATTAGCACAGGAAAACAAAATCCGCGCTTTATATTAGAAGGGAAATTTCTTTTCCACATTCAAAACATCTACATTGGCGATGTTTGGCGACGGATACATTAACCCTAGACTAATTTAATTATAGCTATTATTACACAAATTAGCAGATACTCAGGTTATTGTAAACAAGAATTTCACTTTACTTGCACATTATAAACATCAGAGAAGATATAAACTCTAAATGAAGGCGTAATTAACATTATACTTACTAAGCAAAGTTCAGCGCCTGGACCAGGTTTCCAATTGTCTCTTCGGCAATTATTTACCCATATTTTTCTTCTTTCTTCATTTTTAGGAAATTTTACCAATGTATGACCTTTCCGTGAATGATTTGAACAATTAATAGCTGTACATCCGCCCATTTTACACAAAAAAAAAAAAAAACACACAAAAAATTGTTGCACCTTAACCACTCAGCCGCCATTAAATCTCCCACTTGGGAGCGCGAATGCCTGATGATTCAGCCTGGTATATAGGAGCCTTAGCCTTGACAGACAAGAAGCTAAATCATAGCGACATTAACGGGGCGGAATTATTCGAAGAAATTAAAGCTATGCAACCCCATCTTAAAACTAATATGAATACAATTGGAATTCTTGAATACATACTAGAAAATAATTTATCGTCATTTTTTCCCAATTTAACCATACTAATTAGAATTTTCTTGATCTTACCGGTCACTGTTGCAACTGGAGAACGTTCATTCTCCAAGCTCAAGTTGATAAAAAACTATCTTAGATCATCCATGAGTCAGGAAAGATTATCGGCTTTGGCAACTCTTTCTATTGAACACAAATTGTGCGATACCATAGACCTTAATAGTGTGTTAAAAAAATTTTCGGAAACAAAATCTCGGAGAGTGCAATTTTAACTTTTATCCTAAAAACAATTTGAGAAGTGTTTTAAAGCTCCCAGGTTCTTTTTTTCACCATTATAAGGTAAGGTTTTTTTAAAAACCCGTTTGATTTAGTTCCCACAATTTTACTAATTTTTCTTTATATTTTTAAAACGATTTCGTTAAAAATTATCTCTATTTTATATTAAGACATTGAGTTTTGATGTTTTATAATTGAAAACAAATATTTTTAAGACAAATTTGCTGAAAAATTATTCTTTGGAAAACCGTAGAAATTTACATAAATTGTATTCCATTCCAACGATCTTCATTTTGTACTCTAGAGGAGGGGGGGGGGCGGGGCGGCGAAAATTATGTGGGCACACAGGCGGCCATCACCCTAGCGGCGGCCCTGGGTAAACTGAAAGTAATCTGACGTATCTGTATTGCACCTGCTCTGATAAATATATATTCAGCACTGTTTTTATCCTTAATTAATTACTGGGCGTTATTAAAGTTTGATTTTTTACTTTTTGGGTAACAAACATTTCCATTAATTACCTTTTTTTCTATGTAAAAACTCTGGTTTGGGAATACTTACTTCGAGTACCAATTTTTATTTTTCATAGGTACAGAAGAAACTGAAAAGTATTTTTTTTTTTTTTTTTTTAAATCTGTTTCTTATGCTTGGTTGATTTTAAATACAGCATTATTGATATATATTTCCGTACAATAATTTTGGTTTTTTGTTATGAATATTATGCGCTAAGTTATACAGCTGCTATTTACAGCATATTTATATATACACACCATGATAATGACTCTGTGTATTGATGCAATTTAAAAATCATCTAAATATTACTGTTTTTTCAGGTGTTCCTATTTAGATTGCCATTTGTATTTTTTCTGATAAATACAGAGTTCTTATGTTGTTAAACTAATAACACTAAGAATATTTTATATACTAATATGTCATCGATAAGTTCTAGGTTTTGTTGTGCTTCTTGTGACTGCTCATTTTCTGTTAAAAGTAATTTATATAGACACATAAGAAATTTGCATTCTGAACATAAGTTGGAAACTTATAATGAAAGAGATTGTACTCTGTGTAATGAAAGGTTTACTTCTATGAAAGAGTTGCATGACCACATAGATTCTGTCCATACAGATATAAGGTTAAATTTTCAGGAACTTATTTTTCATTCTAAATCTGAATTCGAAAATTGGAAAGAAGATGTTGAAAAAAGTAGTCAGTCCTTTTTTGCCAAACGAACGACTAAACGTTTGGCAGATGGGACAATTCGTAGTTATTTCTTATGTAATAGAAGTGGTTCATGTAAAATAAAAACTGACAGAATACGTCACATGAAATGTGGAGGTTCAATTAAAATAGGGAAAACATGTCCTGCTGAAATAAAAGTGTCAGAGAAAGAGATAGGGGATATTTTTGAAATTATAGTTACCAATCAGTGCATGTTGGTCATAGGCATGAAGTTGGGAAATTGCCGCTCTCAAAAACTGAAAAATCTAAATTAGCAGGTATGATGCAGCAAGGTATTCCAAAAGAAAAGATTTTAATGTCCATTCAAAGTAGTTATTCACCAACAAAAAGAATTGGTGTTACTCACTTAAAAGATTTACAAAATATTTCTAGAGGTATTCAGGTAAATAATGAAATTGTTTTTGACACTAATGATGCAGTATCGGTGGACTTAAAAGTCCAGAAAATGAAAGCTGAATCTGGTTGTCCAATTTTGTTGTACAAGAAAGTTGGTGACGAACTGCCAGGTTTTCAAGGTGTATCAAGGGATGATTTCCTTTTAGGGGTTATGAATGGTGCCCAACTTAGGTTGCTGGAATTAAACAGCAGCTGTATTATGATAGACTCTACTCATGGTATGAATCAGTATGGATTTCAATTAACTTCTGTACTTCTCAATGATGATAATCATGAAGGTTTTCCTGTTGCTATTTTGTATTCATCAAAAATAACAACACAAACTTTTATACTATTTTTTTCAGCTATTAAAGATAGAGTTCCTAATCTTAAACCTAAGGTTTTCATGTCAGACGATGCTCCGGCATTTTATAATGCATGGTGTCAAGTTTTTGGTTAAGTTGATAAGTGTCTTTTGTGTAGCTGGCATGTTCGCAGAGCATGGACTAAAAACTTATCTAAAATAAAAAAACAGTGACTTAAGGTTAAAAATTGCAAATGAGTTAGTGCAAATAATGCACGAAATTGACATAGTGTCTTTCAAAAGAATTTCGGATATCTTTGTCACCAGCTGTTTGTCTAATGAAGAAACAAAAGCTTTTGGAGAATATTTCTACAAAAATTATATGTCTCAGCCTGAGAAATGGGCCTATTGCTATCGAATTGGATTAGGGGTTAATACAAATATGAAAGTTGAAAGGTGGCACAAGCAGCTTAAGTATGAACATGGTAACGCAAAGGTGATAAAGAGACTAGATTATTCTTTATCTTTGGTGTTAAATGCTATTGCAAGGAAACTGATGAATCGTGCAATATCTTTTGAACGTCATAAATTGACAACTAGGGTCACAGAAATTCGTAAGCGACACAGACAGAGTATGAGTATGCCTGAATATCAGGTAATTGAAATCGAGCCTAAGAAACAGTGGTCAGTTTCGAAGGCTGTTATTTCAAGAGAAATTACATTTTATGATATTCGGATTCATGATCCTTGTGCATGTAGCATAAGGTGTGATGACTGTAATATTTGTATTCATGCATTCTCCTGTACTTGTATTGATTATAGTATCCGTTTCAGTATTTGTAAGCATATTCATCACGTATGTCAAAACCAGGTAACTGAAGTTCAGAGATCTGGTGTGACAGAAAATGAAGAGTTTCATTCAGATAATTTGGTAATTGATGTGACTGAGAGGGATTCCAGGCATGCGAAAGAACGTTCGGCGATAGTTAATGAACTAACGAGTGAACAAAATGCTGAAAGTTGCGAAAGTATTAGACAGGAAACAATGAAATTGTTTGAGAATTTATCAAAGAATGTTGCAACTATTGAAGGTCTTAGAGCATTAAGGTGTGATGTGTTGTCGTTATATGCTAAATATCAATCAAATTACTTTATTCCTGTATCCTCTACTAATAATCGAAATATAAACCCACAAAGGAGATTTTAGAAGATATGTGTGTTTTACGTTGAATAACTTGTGTATTTTATGTAATATGTATTACTTTTTCCTAGGTTATGACTATACAAATTTCAATTTCTTTGTTTGATGTTGTATGTGTTACTTTCTCCTAGGCTATGAGTATATTATTATGGTATTTTTTTCTTGTTTGTAATATATAGAAATATAGCATATTTTCCAGTATAAAATTTCAGTTAACTTTTACTTAATAGTATGGGAAAGCAGATTTGTTTCATGCGTGATTCTTATAATACTTGAAAATGAATGAATTTTAATCTGTAAACAATTTTGTTTTTGTTAATATTGAAATATAGCTTTGTTTTTCTGTTAGATACACTTTTAGGCACATGTGTGATCATATCAGACGACATGCAGTAGAAAAAAGTATGCATAAATTTTCCCATAATATTATTCCATATTGCTTTATTTGAAGAACTGGGTCATTGTGCTGCTTCAGTGAACATTCATAAATATGCATTTGAAATTTGACTATTCAGTGCAGGAAGTGGAGTTATACTTTAAAAAATCATGTTCCTTAATTTCAAAAAAACTAGTAATTTTCATTGTCATACTACATGTTATATCTCAGTGTAAAGGGTAACGGACAAAATAAGTTATTATGTGTATCTGTTTTTTAAGCATAATAGTTTTGTTCATTTTAGTAGTACATGAATAAAAGATGGTATGTGTTACTTCAATTTATCTAAATTTTTCATTGTTATACTGCATGTTATTTCTCAGTGTAATGCTTGAATGAAAGATGGTATGTGCATTCCTTCATTTTAACAAAACTTCAAAAATAGTATTTTTCACCATGTTTAAAAAATAGTATTTTTCACCATGACATATAGTTTTTCCCCCTTGTTATGTTTTACATTGAGAAATACTGTTTATTTCTCAATGTAAAACGTAACAAGGGGGAAAAACTGGTATGTGCATCTGGTTTTTAAGCATGGTAATTATTTCTTTAGTGATCCACATATAGAAGGTGTTTGGTCAAGTTAAAACAAATCTAATTTTACTAGACCTCTCCCCCCCCCAGGTGTAGAAAAGTTTCAAGTGCCGAAAGTTTTTTTGCAAAATTAATTCACTTCTGATAAACTTATTATCATTAATTTTTACACATTTTACTACTGTGTAATTAAACTGTATTTATGGCAAAAAATGTACTATAATTTTGCATCTGGTGAGTAATATCATATGCTTCTTCTAAGAATATTACTTTAACTTTTGCCATAATTTGTGTATTTAAGGTATACAGAACTGTTATTCTGATATACTTAAAAGTGTTTAACTCGATCAATTAATGGATACAGATATTTGACAGTTATTTTTCGAAGATATTTGTCATGTCGGTTCTAATTATTCTTCTAATAAAAGTATGTTAAAATGTAGTGAATCATGAGACTAAATGATTTTTATTGTTATGATTTGCCCAGGCTGAAGAACGTACTTTCCGCCCGGTGGAAATTGTCAGCAAACTGTCCTGAACAGGCTTTTTGTTGATAATGACTTCCAGGCTTATCAGTACCTCCTTTTGAGTGGAGGGTATGCAATTGTAGTACCCGATTTAAATTACATTGTAATTGTATTATGGTATTAATAAGTTATTGTAATTGCATTGTAATTATATTGTATTTGTGAACTCTAATTTCATTACTTTATGCGATTATGCTGTAAGTGCATAATCTAATTGCAATGATATAATCTAATCACAATTACGAATTAATTATAATTCCAGTTACACCTTAATTTGAGGCCATTTTAATACTTTTAAATTTTTGTGAAAAAAATTCCCATTAAGGTTCATTTGAAGGAAACTATGCACAAATACTAAAAAAGAAATGCTACATTTACATATTTTGTACAGTTACTTCAGCAAACATGTTGAGGCCACAAACAAGTTGGCACATTAATTGTGCCTAATCCGAAAAGCTTACATTTTTTATAACTTTGCATCAAGAAGGAAGCAGCAGTCTGGCTAGGCCAAAGCATTTAACCTCCCAGCACGCGCGCTTGACAATTTTACACGAGCACGCGCACGTCGTATTTTTCACGAAAACTGTTACTATACCATTTTTGGCACGAAAAATGACAGAAATGAGTGAATGTTGGTAATAAATTTGTTAAAACATAATATATTAACTTTATTATTGTAAACTACAAATGATGTCACATTTAAATGATAGTAAATTATTTTTAAATGCTTATATTAGTCAGGTGGAAAAGAAATGATGTATTTTATTATAGAAATTTAAAACTTTATTAATTAATAACTATATTTTAAAATCCAAATTATTTTTAATGTTCATCTGTCCTGTTGATTTATCATCGAATCGAAGATAACTTGTCAGAAATTAAAATCTCTTGTAGCTCATCACAGCTCTCGTTATTTCAATTCCAGTGCCATCACTTGAGAACAATTCTTTCGCATTTGCATGGTGTCCTTTTTTTATTCCTATGGTATATAACAATCCAAAGTAGGCCATCATTTCTACTCAGTGAGGTCTCTATCTCTTGAGTATTTTACCTTTTAGTAAACTTGTATATTTATTTGACATTCCAAAATTTCATCAAGCATATTTATATCAACTATTTTCAAAAATGTTCCTATTTCATCCTTTATATCCTTAGCATGGTGTTGTAAGCCAGGTTAATGCTCACAATATTCGTCTTTGAGCAGTTTGTATACTTCTGATTTTGCCACTTAGAAGATTTATCTTTACTAACATAGAATATATCATCATCCTTCCATTTTTCTATATCATTATTACTATCATCATCTGAAATATAATGTTCAGATTTACTGCTGATATTATTTATCTCGATATTTTCCTCACACAGATCGCTATTATTCTGGCATCCAAAGGTTTCCTAGTCTTCTTTTTCTTCATCAAATAATTCTTAAATAATGCGAGCAAAATCAGCTGGTTGCACATATTTTGTTGCCATGAAAAACTGATATAAAAATTATAGAGTCAAATTTATACAAATTTAAATAATACACATCAATTAATAGAACAAAATTACAAAATATTGGAGAAAAAAATACTTTCCGAATTTTCACCTACGACCATGCGCGTGTCGAAACTTTTACGAAGAAGCTGCCACGTAACGCAAAACCCCAGTAAAAAAAAAAAAAAAAAAACTCATATAACTTACTGTTGGCACATTACATGATGTGGGGAAGGGTTGAGAGGAGGAATAGAAACGGCATTTAGACGTCTCAGCTGTGATATGCGAGAAGTGTGCATTAAAAACCGAATTTGTCGTAAACTTTGCGCACAGCGCGCGTGTTGGAAGGTTAAAGCAAGTGCGTTATGTTCAGGTTGACATCTTAATTCAAACTGTGTATGACTGAATTAGTTTTGGTTCTCAATGCATTTTGATTGGATAGTTAATACTTCTGTAAAATTATTATCAGCTGCAGAGTTGTAGTTCCATTTACATCACCAGAATTATGTATGTCAAATGACGTATATTTTTCTCGAAATGACGCAGTGCAAATACAGGTTACTATTTTTATAATACAGAAGGGAATTAATTTTTGCTGCTAATTTAATCTTTTACATATTCTTGATTTTTCTTACATACATATACGCTACTAACATTGTAACAAGTACTTTCTTGTCACAATGCTGCTCAAACTGTAGCATTTTCTGATAGAATGCGTGTGTTGTCTAAAACCGAATGTAATCACCATTTTCAGAATAATTTCCTATAACAATAAATTGTAACTTTTAAAGCATTAATCTAATTAGTTGATTTTATTGAAGATAAAATTTGCTGATATTGAAAAGCTAAAATATGTTTTGAATTATAATGAATGCTGCGAGACTTTGGCAGACCTAATAGCTCTATTCTTTACTTGTTCTTCTGATTATAGATATAAATTGTATTCCTTTATTTTTATTTTCCTCTTGGCTACAATTGGCTTTGAAAAGTTAAATTGTAACCCTGTAGGCAAAGGGAGGAAATAAATTTTGATTCGCGCAATTGGACTATAGCAGAACGGGGAGGATTTTCATTCGCCCAGTTGGTGTCCACTCCATACATTTATGCAGATTCTTCAATATTTAATTTCTTTAAATATAATACAGGGGATAATATATGGTTGCAACGATTTATAAACGAATTTAAAACGAAAATAAAATGTTAATTTAATTAATTACATTAAAACTAATTAAATCGTACTTTTTAATTAATATGAATACATATATGAAAGAGGCAGATGGCTTTATAAAAATACGGAAACCAAACAGGGATCCAGAATTGTTTGATAAACTCTGGTCTAATCTTCTGTAAATTCTAATTTTGATATAGAAGTTACTTTTGTGAAAGAAAAGCACAAATATAAAAACAGAACTGTTAAAATGTCAGTCGTAAAAAGGCCAAAATTTGATTTTTAAGACTGATTCTTTTATTGTTTCGTCCTATAAATCTTGACATTTTTAAAGCATCAACTTTGCATGCAACTGCAATTACAGCTGCATTAATTGTAATTGTAATAATTAATATTCCATTAATTAATAGTGCAAAATCTGTCTCAAAACGAAATTATTAATCATTGTATAATGAACATTAGAAAATGACCTGCTGCCTGCTGTCTTGATTTTGTGGAAAATCGGTATCTTTTTATCTACAAAGGCCTCGCGGAAAAACTTCTGGCGCTCCCGAAAGAGTATTTAGTATATCTTTGAAATATCGGTTCGCAAATAGTGCTGAAGTGTAATAAATAATTTAATACACATTTGAATACACACGTTGAATACCGAATAGACCAAGCATTCTTTAAAATGCTTAACATTGCATCCCCATGGCAGAGATTGATATCATTTATAACAGTCATTGATGACCCTTTGTGTACAGCAGCGGCAAATTTAGTTAGAGAAATTTTGAAGTCAAGAGCTTTGAAGCTAAATGGCCCATCCATAGTTGTCAGAAAAAGCGTTTTAAACAAAAAGCTTAGAAACTTTTCACAGCCTCCATTTCCGGGTTTCTTGGAAAACGAACAAATAAACAGGTCATGGTGAACATGGCTAATTCTGCGCTCCCTTTTATGGGACAGCAAAATTTCTTGGAACTACAGGTGCAGTTGTTTTCGAAATGTTTCAGTAAATAATTCCTAAGAATAGGAAAAAATAAGAATATACAATGGCACAAAATTTAAATTGTCACATATTTTAAGATTTGTTAAATGGTCTAATGAATATCATAAAAATTTTCCTTTTTGATTCAATGCATTTAAAGAATAAAACTTAGTAATAAAATACGCATGTAAAAATCAAGAAGTAAAAAATGTAAGTACTATAAAAAAATGATTTCGATGCTTAAACAAGATTCGAAATCTGTTTCATTGATCCCCCTTTGTTTTCAGTTCTCCGACCAAAGTCCATTCGCCTGTTCTTTCTTTTTTTTAAGTCTGAAGTCTTTTCGAAGCCAATTGTAGCCAAGAGGAAAATAAAAATAAAGGAATACAATTTATATCTACAATCAGAAGAACAAGTAAAGAATATCTAACAAGCACGCTAATTACTTGAATAACTGTAATAAATTAAAGAGCTAACAAAGAAAATTAAAGGTATTGGTAAAATACATATCAGCATTACAAACATTTCTTTAACTACAATATTAGAGCAAAGAGTATTATAATAGTATTATGAATTAAATAATTATAAAGCATACCAATTATATTTTTTATAAATTGCATCAATAATAGTCAAGATGTCTGAACTAGACTGGAAAATTGAATATAGTTCACTGCCGTGCAAAAGATTATTCCGAATGAAAGTGTGTTAAAGTGTGCTAGAAATATTTTTGGTTAATTAAAGTAATCATGTAAATGTTTGCAGAAATTAATAGTTAAATTTAAAAAAAGCTTAGCATGAAATCTATTATAACAACATTACTATGCGTTTGGAACACTGACGTATGAATTGTAAAAAAATTTAAATTATTATGCTAAGAAGTTTTTTCTAAAATTTATCTAGAAGGAAAGAATTAAGATAACAGTACTGCAAACTAATGTAATTAATCAGGCCTCTCAGTAAATAAAAGCTTATTTTTTTAACCAAAAACTAAAAATTGGGATGCAAAAGTTTGTGTAATATACTTGGAAATATCTGAACATATAATTAATTAGAAACGTACAATTAAATTAATAACAAGCTAATTAACAGTAACATTAAGCTTAATTTCATTCTATCTGAAACAAGCAATCGATCAGGAGCACCGCATAACTGAAGTTTTATTGCTATTTTACGTAGATTTGCGTAGAAAATAAATATCTGCACTTGTGAAACAAGTGAATAATATACTGATGGTCAACAGGAATTAAAATACAGTGGTTAAAAATATAACTCTTTATCAGAAGGTATGCAAAGTTACCATAGCTACAGAAATTGAATGATTATGGAAAACTCATAAAGTTAAGCGCTACAGTGTGGAAAGAATATTCTGGAATAAACATGTTAAGAAAACTAGATGGAGAAATAATCCTTAATTTATTAATATCCATATAAACTCTATGCTTGTAGAGACATTAGGATTTTTTTGAAGCAGGAAAGATGAAAAATAAGCAACGCCTTTGCCGGGAATCGAGCCACGGATCTCTGAAATACCGGCTCAGTGTGCTGAGCACTACACCACTAAGGCACGTTAGGAAAGCGGGATAAATACCTTATATACTCCCCTTTTTAAAGGGCGACTGGGGTTTTTAAGGGGACCCAATCGCGAAATCCTGGGCGTGTAGAATCCTTTTAGTTCGGGCGCCACTGTAGAGACATTAGAATTAATTGGAAGCAGGCAAGATGAAGCAAACCCTTCGCCGGGAATTGAACCACGGAGCTCTGAAATACAGGCTCAGTGTGCTGACCTCTACACCACGAAGGCACGCTAGGAAAGCGGGAGAAATACCTTATATGCTTTTGGAAAAGGTTACAATAAATTTGGACTGAGGTATCAATCATCGAATATGAGTTAATTCCTTTCGTTATTTTTTCTTATTAAAGGGATTTGTAAAAAGATATGCTAAGGTAAAGGTGAAAATTTTTCCAATATTTTTAAAGAATAAATTAAAAATATATTTTTGCTTCATGAATTGAAACTTTTACGATGCATTTTTACACAGTAAATGAGTGTAAAAAAAGAAAGAGCTGGGGGAATTTCTTGGATTAGAAACTCGGGTCGAACTACCAATGTTTAGTGATGTTTCCGATTGATCAAAAGATCATTTGAAATTAGGGGTTTTTTTTTTTTTTTTTTTTTTTTTTTTTTTTTTTTTTTTGTGTGTGTGTGTGTGTGTATGCAAGTAAAGGAAATTCGCTGAACACTGGTAGTTCGGTCCGAGGTTCAAATCCCGCGAACGGGCTGGCTGCATGGGCGTTTTCGTGGTTTTCCCCATGCGTAACGTGTATACGAGCCAGTTTCCCTTAGAAAGTCCTCCACGAAGGCATCCCTCCCCTTAGGCAGATAGCCCTCGTGTGCTTTGCCATAATTAAATACACCATATTAAATACACCTTTCAATCGTTAAGAAAGCATTGCAAATTATGTTTTAAGTTGGGAAAATACAGCGAGCGGCCCAGCTGTAAAAACCGCTGCAAACAGGTAACTCGTTCCAGATTCGAGCACCTCGAACGTATTGGCTACGCATTATTTTCGTAGTTTTCCCATCTGTAACGTGGATACTAGCCAGTTTCCTTTAGAATGTACCTCACGGGCATTAATCCTTGCCTTGAAGTACCTAACGACGGAGCACGAAATGAGTAATTAAATAAAAAATAAATAATCTGCAAAACAACTTTAAAAATTTGATCTCCTGTCTGTGATGAAAGTTCATGCCCCTGTTCTTTTATTTATTTATTTTTTTTTTTTTAGTCCAAAGGAGTAATTTGCTCACAAGGACTATTAATTTCGTTTTGGAATTTTGCGTCGAAAACTTTAAAAGGCTGTATCACTTTTTAAATCGTTGCCACCACATATTATTTCCCTGTATTATATTTAAAGAAATTAAATAATGAAGAATCTGCATAAAGGTACGTATGTTTCTCGCATTGTGATAAAACAATGGTACCTAGAGCCATAAAAATTTCAATAACGTAATCTTCCGTAGAATATGGGCATGTGGAAGCCCTAATTTGAATTTGAAATTTGTTTTGTTATCGATTTCATATTTTGCAACACGTCAACGAATTTTTTATTAAAAAAACTAAACGATTTAAAAGCTAGCAATGGTAACACTCTAAGAAGGATTTAAGGGAAAAAAAAAAAAAAAAAACTTTTTGTTTCCAGAGCGCGAGACTGTGTATCGAAAGGACCTTCTTTCTCAAACACTGTTATTAATAACGTAATAACACAATAATTAATAATGCAATTAAGACCGAAAATTTTCTTCACAATAAATTTTACGAAATAATTATAGATGCTTCTTTATATGTATTTTCACTCATACAAGGCAATCCACATTATCTGGGCTAATCGGGATTTTACATTTTTCGGACTAATCGGGAATGAAAACGTGATTAAACAAAACTTAATTGTTACAAAACGTGTATAAAATATTTATCTGGGCAGACAATAACGCGAGTTAATTAATTCAGATTTAAATAATTTTGTCGCTTATGATAATTTCCCCTTTGCAATACATAATTTAGCGTGCTTTTAAGTTATTCACCCAAAGTCAATATTTCTTTCGGATCAAGACTGTTTCGGTCCTGTTCTTATGGCGGAAGTATTTAAATTATTTTCATACGTCTGCTCTAAGAATCAAAATATTTTGAAAATAAGCATAATCAAGAAATGATTTTTTTTTTCTATATCTCAATAGAAATATTTAAAAAAAATCTAATCTATATTTGCCATTTGCACAACCTATTGGATATTTGTATTAAATATGCACACAAAAAATATTAGATTAAAAATTGGTTGCCATTTTAATTAGCAAAATTTAAGTTATAATACTTTAATTCTAAAATTTAGTGTGAGATTTGGCCCTCTTTGAGATAGATCAATTTCGTTACGTCTGGTCTTAGTTCGATTAGTTTTAACCATAAATTAGGATCCAAATTTAATTTTGTTCTGTATTTATTTTTCAAGTACAACATGGAAGAAATGGTCTAGTGGTTAGCGTCGCTGACTGCCGAATGTCCCGGGTTCTAATCCCAGAGATTGGAAGGCATGGTAGTTTGTAAATGTATAGTGTTGGTGCGGCATGGCAGCAGTCTAATTATGCGGCGAGCCGAAAGTCCTCTCGTGTAGTTTGGTGGAAAGAGAGAGGGTAGGAGACCCTCGGACCCGTTCCCCCGGTGTGCTCTCCATCAAAATTTGGGGCGGACCGTTCCTTGCCACGAGGTATTTCGTGCGCTTTGGTTGATGTTACGGCAACTGAGCATAAGTAACAACAACAGGAGCTTTCAAGTGATACCTGGGAACAGACCGCCCTCTTAGCATGCTTTTGTGGTGTAGTGTTCATCACGCAACCGTATCCAGCTCTTATATGCCTTCCAGTAATTTCGAGAAGTGGAAGGTACTAGAGATTTCTCAGTGCCCGGCGTAAAACTGTCGAGAACAGAGAGAGCGTCATTTTCTCGATTTTAGTCTAGAGCTGAATTCGGAGTATTTAGACATTTGACAGAGCTTCGCCTTTTCGATACGCTTTGCATGGCGTTAACTTTCTTAGTAGTTTGAAATTTTAACTACTGATTGCGCTGTATGATACTGCGAAAAGCTGTACGAGTATGTTTGTGGAAAGTTCCAGAACTGTAAGGTCTTTCTTTTGGTAAAAGAAATTTTATCAAGCTTTCATCGGTTCTGTGTGCATTAATTAAGATATTACCTTTGAACAACACAACAGTAAGTAAAATATAAAACCGAGAACCTATTTTATTGCAAATTCCAAACAATCTATTCTGTCTGTCTGTTTGTATTTTTGTGACATCATATTCTCCGGAACGGCGGATAGTTGAGTTTCGTTCCCTTGTATTCCAAAAACTCGTGGAAAGCCATTTGGACCATTTTCATCATCGCACAACGTTCATCAGCCGAAATATTAATAACAATCTCCGAAAACTCAAATTTTCGCATTCATTTTTTCGAGTGGCAACAGTTTCGCGCGCTGTAGATTTTATATTTCGAAAAATGATGCCACTCTTCGCTTTCTATATTAGAGTCTTTTAATAATAATAATAAAAAAAAAATGTTAGTTTTACAAAATATGAACTAAAAATAGCATTGTCAAACATTAAATATATTAATATTATATAAAGTCATATTCTGTGGGTGAAGAAAACACATTATTGCATGTGACGTCATTGTATGTCGAAAATGTTTCGTGAATGTCAGCATTTTAAATAAACACACACACACACACAGATCGTATTTTATTCTCGAGTGTCAAGATGTAGAAACATCTTTTTACTCGACTTCTGATAAAGATCGGGTGGGGGGAGAAAGAGAAAGGTGAAAGGAGTGAGGGAGGCGGATGAAAGAGATTTTAAATAAAGAGCTGCTGTTGGCAACTTTTTTGGGTGAAAGTGCAGAATCGTCCACTGCTTGCCGCGATTTTAAGAATTGCACATACTTTGTATCCATGTGCACATCGACCTATTTTCAATTAAAAATACGTCCCAGAATTGCAGAAAAATGGCATTGTGTACTCCCTTGACTTTACCCATGTACACATCGACCTATTTTCACTTAAAAAGTCAAAGAAAATTGACAAAAATCCAATTCTTCTTGCTCTTGTAAAAAGCGCCAAACAAATAAGTGGGCGATTTTGCGCCAAGCAAATAAGTGGACGATTCTGCACTTTAGCCCTTTTTTGCTTCAGGTTAGGATAACTGACTGCCACATTAGTTGTTTTATTGACACTGAGAAAAAGTTGTTATATTTCATTAAATTTAAATCATGACGTCGTGCTTGATAACTTGTTGAAGTGCCAAAAGTTTTTTTTCCTGGTTTGGCAACAATAAATTAGTTACGAATTGATTGCTGCTTGAAAAGAATAAGGGTACAGATGTGAAACATAATTATAAATTTTGTTTCGTCCGCAGCTTGCTAGTATAGCAATAAAATCTGAATATTGTCTATCTCTTCAATTCTTAACAATTTGTCGAATAATTGAATCGCCATTTTGATGTTAAAAAATGCATAATAAAAATATCTATCCTTACAGTTTGGCCGCCGAATTAATAATAGTTCAAGGTCAGTGGCGTAGCTAGAACTCTCGGTCTCTTGTGCAAAAAGATTTCCGGCCCCCCCGCTCCCCAATAAATTTACTGTGTTTAAAAAAAGGGGGAGGAAGAAAGTTTAGATTTGCAGAGATTTTTAAATAAAATCCAGTAGGTTTTACATGCAAGTATATTTCGAATTTCTATATAAAATCTGCGCCAATCCAACATACAAGTTTTTTAGAAAATATGTATGGTAAAGTTTTACCCCCCTTCTTTGAAGAAAGAGCGGTAAAGTCACTGAACACTGGTAGTTCAGTCCGAGGTTTAAATCCCGGGAACGGGCTGGCTGCATGGGCGTTTTCGTGGTTTTCCCCATGTGTAACGTGTATACGAGCCACTTTCCCTTAGAAAGTCTTCCACGAAGGCATCTCTCCCTTTAGGCAGATAGCCCTCGAGGCTTTCCCATAATCAATCACACACACACACACACTTTTAAGAAAACTTTTTGGTATACTAAACTAATCGAATACATGATTTTTATTCGTGTTTTAAGTTTAAATATGTAAATGTAGTTCAGCAGGACATTCATGGGCCCCCTATGCGACTGCATTCCTTGCGTACCCTTATTTACGCCGCTGTTCAAGGTCAAAGGGCTTCTAATATAATAAAAGACTATAGTGCATTGTTTATTATCGTTTTAAAATAAGTGTCAGCTGTATGTGCATTTCGTTTAGAAAATAAAAACATATCACTATTTTAGAAAAATAAAGCGTTCAGAAAGAACGAGGAACGTTTTGTAAACGGAGATGTTTAACCGATTTACGAAAACATTATTTATAATGTATTTTGTCAGGTAGGGATGAAAGAAAGGAATAATTAATTATAATAGAAATATTAAATTAATTTTTAATATATTTCCTAGAAATCGATCAAAATAAAGACTGAAATTTTCCAGAAAATCGTGTTTGTCTTGGAGACCATTTGGCATATCTTCTGCCAGAGATGCACGGGTCATGATAGAACCCTCGCCTCGCCCTCATTGCTGTGCCACTGGCCTTGTGGAGAACTTTCTAAGAGTAACATGCTCGTATTCATGTTACATATGCGGAAAGCCAACCCGTTAGCATGGGAACAAACTTTCATTATTCAGCAATCATATCCACCCTACCACTGCTGTGTTTCCTGCTTGCAAGAAACCGCATATTGACATGTTGGAATGATTTACGAGACATTGATTGAACAAAGTAAAAAAATAAATGTCAGAATAAAAATTGAAACTTTTCTTGAAAGTGTGCAGGATGATTTTAGATGTAAAGCCTATTTTTGATTTCTCTGGTGGGATCATTAGCAACTTTTTTCAGTTTTTTTTTTTTTTTTTTATCTTTTGGTGAGACACGTATAAACATAGATAGACAAAGGTGAGTAAGTAATAAAGTGTTTGACTGATGTGAATTCATCAATCAAATCTTTAAAAGTGTTCAAATAATTAAAAAAAATGATACTGCATGCTTTTACCATTCTGACATTTTGTATGCTCATATGAGGCATTTCTTCTTGCTATGAAATAATTTAAACCGAACTGCTGTATTATTTTTAAACTCTTTCCATTTTAATTCAACGTGAATATTTTTACTCCGACTAGTCTCATCTCTCTCTTTTTCTTTTTTATTACTTATAATTGTCTACTGTAGACATATCATTCGTTTTGAGTTGATTTATGTGTTAAAATAACTAAATAGCAATGCAAATTTAATTTTAGGATGTGGACACAGTTGATGTTATTTAATTTAAATGGTGGAATAACATTATGGTTTTCTAACTTTTAAAATTATTTTCGATATTCTAATTTTAAAATCTTTTAATAGTAGTAGCGTTTTCATCGAGGTATTATGCTATAAGTTTTCAGACAACAATTTTTTTTTTACATTATTTTTTAGACTTAAATTAATATTGATTCAGATAATGTGAAGAACATTACATATAGGTGTGATGTGTTTAAATTAGTCCTCAATGTTTTCTACTATATACTATTAACACTTTATCTACATGTATCCCATGTTTCATCATGAAAGCATTCTCTTTTCACACTGGTATTCAATTCCTATATCGCTTTCCTTTAAATAACCATGATCCTGAATTTTACTAGAGCTATTAGGTCTGCCAAAGTCTCGCAGCATTCATTATAATTCAAAACATATTTTAGCTTTTCAATATCAGCAAATTTTATCTTCAATAAAATCAACTAATTAGATTAATGCTTTAAAAGTTACAATTTATTGTTATAGGAAATTATTTTGAAAATGGTGATTACATTCGGTTTTAGGCAACACACGCATTCTATCAGAAAATGCTACAGTTTGAGCAGCATTGTGACAAGAAAGTACTTATTACAATGTTAGTAGCGTATATGTATGTAAGAAAAATCAAGAATATGTAAAAGATTAAATTAGCAGCAAAAATTAATTCCCTTGTGTATTATAAAAATAGTAACCTGTATTTGCACTGCGTCATTTCGAGAAAAATATACGTCATTTGACATACATAATTCTGGTGATGTAAATGGAACTACAACTCTGCAGCTGATAATAATTTTACAGAAGTATTAACTATCCAATCAAAATGCATTGAGAACCAAAACTAATTCAGTCATACACAGTTTGAATTAAGATGTCAACCTGAACATAACGCACTTGCTTTAACCTTCCAACACGCGCGCTGTGCGCAAAGTTTACGACAAATTCGGTTTTTAATGCACACTTCTCGCATATCACAGCTGAGACGTCTGAATGCCATTTCTATTCCTCCTCTCAACCCTTCCCCACATCATGTAATGTGCCCACAGAAAGTTATATGAGTTTTTTTTTTTTTTTTTTTTTTTTAAACTGGGGTTTTGCGTTACGTGGCAGCTTCTTCGTAAAAGTTTCGACACGCGCATGGTCGTAGGTGAAAATTCGGAAAGTATTTTTTTCTCAAATATTTTGTAATTTTGTTCTAATAATTGATGTGTATTATTTAAATTTGTATAAATTTGACTCTATAATTTTTATATCAGTTTTTCATGGCAACAAAATATGTGCAACCAGCTGATTTTGCTCGCATTATTTACGAATTATTTGATGAAGAAAAAGAAGACTAAGAAACCTTTGGATGCCAGAATAATAGCGATCTGTGTGAGGAAAATATCGAGATAAATAATATCAGCAGTAAATCTGAACATTATATTTCAGATGATGATAGTAATAATGATATAGAAAAATGGAAGGATGATGATATATTCTATGTTAGTAAAGATAAATCTTCTAAGTGGCAAAATCAGAAGTATACAAACTGCTCAAAGACGAATATTGTGAGCATTAACCTGGCTTACAACACCATGCTAAGGATATAAAGGATGAAATAGGAACATTTTTGAAAATAGTTGATATAAATATGCTTGATGAAATTTTGGAATGTCAAATAAATATACAAGTTTATTAAAAGGTAAAATACTCAAGAGATAGAGACCTCACTGAGTAGAAATGATGGCCTACTTTGGATTGTTATATACCATAGGAATAAAAAAAGGACACCATGCAAATGCGAAAGAATTGTTCTCAAGTGATGGCACTGGAATTGAAATAACGAGAGCTGTGATGAGCTACAAGAGATTTTAATTTCTGACAAGTTATCTTCGATTCGATGATAAATCAACAGGACAGATGAACATTAAAACTAACTTGGATTTTAAAATATAGTTATTAAATAATAAAGTTTTAAATTTCTATAATAAAATACATCATTTCTTTTCCACCTGACTAATATAAGCATTTAAAAATAATTTACTATCATTTAAATGTGACATCATTTGTAGTTTACAATAATAAAGTTAATATATTATGTTTTAACAAATTTATTACCAACATTCACTCATTTCTGTCATTTTTCGTGCCAAAAATGGTATAGTAACAGTTTTCGTGAAAAATACGACGTGCGCGTGCTCGTGTAAAATTGTCAAGAGCGCGTGCTGG
Source organism: Stegodyphus dumicola (assembly GCF_044657685.1). NCBI lineage: Eukaryota > Metazoa > Arthropoda > Arachnida > Araneae > Eresidae > Stegodyphus > Stegodyphus dumicola. The sequence continues at coordinate 145,598,052 of NC_140780.1, forward strand.
GAGGTTAAACGCTTTGGCCTAGCCAGACTGCTGCTTCCTTCTTGATGCAAAGTTATAAAAAATGTAAGCTTTTCGGATTAGGCACAATTAATGTGCCAACTTGTTTGTGGCCTCAACATGTTTGCTGAAGTAACTGTACAAAATATGTAAATGTAGCATTTCTTTTTTAGTATTTGTGCATAGTTTCCTTCAAATGAACCTTAATGGGAATTTTTTTCACAAAAATTTAAAAGTATTAAAATGGCCTCAAATTAAGGTGTAACTGGAATTATAATTAATTCGTAATTGTGATTAGATTATATCATTGCAATTAGATTATGCACTTACAGCATAATCGCATAAAGTAATGAAATTAGAGTTCACAAATACAATATAATTACAATGCAATTACAATAACTTATTAATACCATAATACAATTACAATGTAATTTAAATCGGGTACTACAATTGCATACCCTCCACTCAAAAGGAGGTACTGATAAGCCTGGAAGTCATTATCAACAAAAAGCCTGTTCAGGACAGTTTGCTGACAATTTCCACCGGGCGGAAAGTACGTTCTTCAGCCTGGGCAAATCATAACAATAAAAATCATTTAGTCTCATGATTCACTACATTTTAACATACTTTTATTAGAAGAATAATTAGAACCGACATGACAAATATCTTCGAAAAATAACTGTCAAATATCTGTATCCATTAATTGATCGAGTTAAACACTTTTAAGTATATCAGAATAACAGTTCTGTATACCTTAAATACACAAATTATGGCAAAAGTTAAAGTAATATTCTTAGAAGAAGCATATGATATTACTCACCAGATGCAAAATTATAGTACATTTTTTGCCATAAATACAGTTTAATTACACAGTAGTAAAATGTGTAAAAATTAATGATAATAAGTTTATCAGAAGTGAATTAATTTTGCAAAAAAACTTTCGGCACTTGAAACTTTTCTACACCTGGGGGGGGGAGAGGTCTAGTAAAATTAGATTTGTTTTAACTTGACCAAACACCTTCTATATGTGGATCACTAAAGAAATAATTACCATGCTTAAAAACCAGATGCACATACCAGTTTTTCCCCCTTGTTACGTTTTACATTGAGAAATAACAAACAGTATTTCTCAATGTAAAACGTAACAAGGGGGAAAAACTATATGTCATGGTGAAAAATACTATTTTTTAAACATGGTGAAAAATACTATTTTTGAAGTTTTGTTAAAATGAAGGAATGCACATACCATCTTTCATTCAAGCATTACACTGAGAAATAACATGCAGTATAACAATGAAAAATTTAGATAAATTGAAGTAACACATACCATCTTTTATTCATGTACTACTAAAATGAACAAAACTATTATGCTTAAAAAACAGATACACATAATAACTTATTTTGTCCGTTACCCTTTACACTGAGATATAACATGTAGTATGACAATGAAAATTACTAGTTTTTTTGAAATTAAAGAACATGATTTTTTAAAGTATAACTCCACTTCCTGCACTGAATAGTCAAATTTCAAATGCATATCTATGAATGTTCACTGAAGCAGCACAATGACCCAGTTCTTCAAATAAAGCAATATGGAATAATATTATGGGAAAATTTATGCATACTTTTTTCTACTGCATGTCGTCTGATATGATCACACATGTGCCTAAAAGTGTATCTAAAAGAAAAACAAAGCTATATTTCAATATTAAGAAAAAAAAAATTGTTTACAGATTAAAATTCATTCATTTTCAAGTATTATAAGAATCACGCATGAAACAAATCTGCTTTCCCATACTATTAAGTAAAAGTTAACTGAAATTTTATACTGGAAAATATGCTATATTTCTATATATTACAAACAAGAAAAAAATACCATAATAATATACTCATAGCCTAGGAGAAAGTAACACATACAACATCAAACAAAGAAATTGAAATTTGTATAGTCATAACCTAGGAAAAAGTAATACATATTACATAAAATACACAAGTTATTCAACGTAAAACACACATATCTTCTAAAATCTCCTTTGTGGGTTTATATTTCGATTATTAGTAGAGGATACAGGAATAAAGTAATTTGACTGATATTTAGCATATAACGACAACACATCACACCTTAATGCTCTAAGACCTTCAATAGTTGCAACATTCTTTGATAAATTCTCAAACAATTTCATTGTTTCCTGTCTAATACTTTCCCAACTTTCAGCATTTTGTTCACTCGTTATTTCATTAACTATCACCGAACGTTCTTTGGCATGCCTGGAATCCCTCTCAGTCACATCAATTACCAAATTATCTGAATGAAACTCATCATTTTCTGTCACACCAGATCTCTGAACTTCAGTTACCTGGTTTTGACATACGTGATGAATATGCTTACAAATACTGAAACGGATACTATAATCAATACAAGTACAGGAGAATGCATGAATACAAATATTACAGTCATGACACCTTATGCTACATGCACAAGGATCATGAATCCGAACATCATAAAATGTAATTTCTCTTGAAATAACAGCCTTCGAAACTGACCACTGTTTCTTAGGCTCGATTTCAATTACCTGATATTCAGGCATACTCATACTCTGTCTGTGTCGCTTACGAATTTCTGTGACCCTAGTTGTCAATTTATGACGTTCAAAAGATATTGCACGATTCATCAGTTTCCTTGCAATAGCATTTAACACCAAAGATAAAGAATAATCTAGTCTCTTTATCACCTTTGCGTTACCATGTTCATACTTAAGCTGCTTGTGCCACCTTTCAACTTTCATATTTGTATTAACCCCTAATCCAATTCGATAGCAATAGGCCCATTTCTCAGGCTGAGACATATAATTTTTGTAGAAATATTCTCCAAAAGCTTTTGTTTCTTCATTAGACAAACAGCTGGTGACAAAGATATCCGAAATTCTTTTGAAAGACACTATGTCAATTTCGTGCATTATTTGCACTAACTCATTTGCAATTTTTAACCTTAAGTCACTGTTTTTTATTTTAGATAAGTTTTTAGTCCATGCTCTGCGAACATGCCAGCTACACAAAAGACACTTATCAACTTAACCCAAAACTTGACACCATGCATTATAAAATGCCGGAACATCGTCTGACATGAAAACCTTAGGTTTAAGATTAGGAACTCTATCTTTAATAGCTGAAAAAAATGGTATAAAAGTTTGTGCTGTTATTTTTGATGAATACAAAATAGCAAAAGGAAAACCTTCATGATTATCATCATTGACAAGTACAGAAGTTAATTGAAATCCATACTGATTCATACCATGAGTAGAGTCTATCATAATACAGCTGCTGTTTAATTCCAGCAACCTAAGACACCTTGAAAACCTGGCAGTTCGTCAACAACTTTCTTGTGCAACAAAATTGGACAACCAGATTCAGCTTTCATTTTCTGCACTTTTAAGTCCACCGATACTGCATCATTAGTGTCAAAAACAATTTCATTATTTACCTGAATACCTCTAGAAATATTTTGTAAATCTTTTAAGTGAGTAACACCAATTCTTTTTGTTGGTGAATAACTACTTTGAATGGACATTAAAATCTTTTCTTTTGGAATACCTTGCTGCATCATACCTGCTAATTTAGATTTTTCAGTTTTTGAGAGCGGCAATTTCCCAACTTCATGCCTATGACCAACATGCACTGATTGGTAACTATAATTTCAAAAATATCCCCGATCTCTTTCTCTGACACTTTTATTTCAGCAGGACATGTTTTCCCTATTTTAATTGAACCTCCACATTTCATGTGACGTATTCTGTCAGTTTTTATTTTACATGAACCACTTCTATTACATAAGAAATAACTACGAATTGTCCCATCTGCCAAACGTTTAGTCGTTCGTTTGGCAAAAAAGGACTGACTACTTTTTTCAACATCTTCTTTCCAATTTTCGAATTCAGATTTAGAATGAAAAATAAGTTCCTGAAAATTTAACCTTATATCTGTATGGACAGAATCTATGTGGTCATGCAACTCTTTCATAGAAGTAAACCTTTCATTACAATCTCTTTCATTATAAGTTTCCAACTTATGTTCAGAATGAAAATTTCTTATGTGTCTATATAAATTACTTTTAACAGAAAATGAGCAGTCACAAGAAGCACAACAAAACCTAGAACTTATCGATGACATATTAGTATATAAAATATTCTTAGTGTTATTAGTTTAACAACATAAGAACTCTGTATTTATCAGAAAAATACAAATGGCAATCTAAATAGGAACACCTGAAAAAACAGTAATATTTAGATGATTTTTAAATTGCATCAATACACAGAGTCATTATCATGGTGTGTATATATAAATATGCTGTAAATAGCAGCTGTATAACTTAGCGCATAATATTCATAACAAAAAACCAAAATTATTGTACGGAAATATATATCAATAATGCTGTATTTAAAATCAACCAAGCATAAGAAACAGATTTAAAAAAAAAAAAAAAAAATACTTTTCAGTTTCTTCTGTACCTATGAAAAATAAAAATTGGTACTCGAAGTAAGTATTCCCAAACCAGAGTTTTTACATAGAAAAAAAGGTAATTAATGGAAATGTTTGTTACCCAAAAAGTAAAAAATCAAACTTTAATAACGCCCAGTAATTAATTAAGGATAAAAACAGTGCTGAATATATATGCCTTATTACTTCTGAAATAATAATCAAGTTAAGCACGATAATAAACAGAAAATTAACTTGCAAAATCTGAAAGGAAAACCTGAAAAAATTTACTTGTAAAACCTGAAAAGAATATTGTAAAATCTTAAATTAGCTCACAGATAAGCAAAAGATATAGTAAATAACTTGTAAATTTGAAAAAAATAATAACTTGTAAAATCTGAAAAAAAAAATTAACTTGTCAAACCTGAAAAAAATAACTCGTAAATTCTGAAAAGAATATTGTAAGATTTTAAATAACAGCTAAAAGAATATTGTAAAATATTAAATAAGAGCTACAAAAATAAGCAGAGAAAAAATGCTTTACTTGAAGCGCACACCGCAAAATCTGAAAGGAAAACCTGAAAAAAAAAAATTAACTTGTCAAACCTGAAAAAAATAACTCGTAAATTCTGAAAAGAATATTGTAAAATTTTAAATAACAGCTAAAAGAATATTGTAAAATATTAAATAAGAGCTACAAAAATAAGCAGAGAAAAAATGCTTTACTTGAAGCGCACACCGCAAAATCTGAAAGGAAAACTTGAAAAAAAAAATTAACTTGTCAAACCTGAAAGAAATAACTCGTAAATTCTGAAAAGAAAAGTGTAAAATTTTAAATAACAGCTAAAAGAATATTGTAAAATATTAAATAAGAGCTACAAAAATAAGCAGAGCAAAAGTGCTTTACTTTTGAAGCGCACACCGCAACAGTCAAGAGCAAGAATGAATACCACACTCTCTGCCGGTTTCCCCTCGCCACGATCAACCTTCCACACCCGCTGTTTCAAGTGGACTTTACCAGGCGGCAAAGATCAAAAGGATCTGGTTGGGATTTGAGATTGTAGTGTCAAAGACTATGACGCCGAATGCCTGGAGTTTGGATTTCATTTCTACATCTGGTACCCGTATACCGGCATTTGTTATGACTGGTACTTCAATGACTTCGAGATTTATGGATTTTTCAGGGTCATTAACATTGCGGAGAGTAAGTTCAACTTTCTTTCGACGCCAATATTTTCCGTTCTTTTCACCGAAGGTATGCAGATTTAAAACGGTTTCTCCTTTCACTGGTAACTGTAATTTTCTTGATAAATCTTCTCGAATTGCAGAGATTTGGCTACCGCCGTCAAGAAGACATCTCACAATACAATTCTTATTTCTGCCCTCAGCCACAGCATACACCGTTTGAAGCATAATATTAGATCCAGTTTTGGCAGAAGAATTTTGAAAAATTTCTGCCGATGTTTCGGTTTCCTTATTTTTTACATTGAAGACAGCTGATGTGGGATTTACACACACACTTTCATGATGTTTACCGCGGCACTTTTTACAGGAAAACTGTTTGTTCTTACAGTTGATAGCTAAATGTTTACATCCAAAACACAGAAAACATTTTCCTGTACGTTTCAAAATGTTGCGTTTCTCTTCAGAGTTCACCTCAGTACATTTATATCTCGTATGGTCTTCTTTATCACAAAATATACATTTGTATCCAATTGTTGATAAAGCTGGAGCAGTCGGAACTTTCGGTTTATAATTCGGATAAACTTTCGTGCGTTGTTCATTTTGACGAAAGTATGGTTTCTGATTCGTTTTCGCAGAGTTCATTAAACTTGCAGCTTCTCGACAGTTAACTTCCTTTTTTAAGAATTCTATAAGTTCCTTTATATCAAATCCTGATTCCATATTTCGACTTCGATTAAATTCCAAATTTAATTCCTGTGGAAATTTCTGCAAAATGATAGGACGGAGAATATTTCCATAACTTCCAGAAGTAACGTTTAACGATCCTAAACTTCGAATGTTGACTTCGCATTCATCGTACAGCTTATGCAGTGCTTTAACATTTGAAATGTTTCCCACTGGTTCAAGGGATAATAATTTATTCATATGCGAGGTGATAACAACATCTTGTCTTCCAAAACGTTCTTTCAATATTTCTACTGCGGAATCATAATTCTGGTCACTTAAAGCGAAACCGGAAATGGCAGCTAAAGCATTACCTCCAAGTAAGGATTTTAGGTACGCAAAGTTTTCAGTTTTTCTCAATCCACTATGATTATGAATTGTATTTTCGAATTGGTTCCAAAAGTCTAACCATTTACACGAATCTCGGTAATAAGTTCCGATTTGCGTACGTGGCAACTTCACTGTTTTCGCTTCAACTGGAAGTGCAACATTAGCCGTTTCGTTCTGATGAACTGTTCTAGAAGATTCCGAATTCTTCTTCAAAAATCTTTGCATTCTTCCTCTCCATATAACAGTTTTATCCTGGTATTCTTGGCTTAAGGTAACTTCATTTTCAATCTCCTCCGAAGTTACTTTCGTTTCGATTTCTGAATCTAAAATTTTCAGTTCGTTGATTTTCTCAATTAACTGTTCATATAAATCCTCGATTATCTCAATTTTCTCATTTAGCGGAATATTATTTCCTAAATTCGTTTCGACTTTGGTTATCAGTTTCGTAGTTAATTGTCTTATAACCGATCGTTTCTTTTTCAAATTTTCAAGAACGCCCTCCATTTTCGAACTATTCAGTCTGTCGATTTTCTGATTCGTAATAATCCCGGTTTGCAGGCACCATAAACAAAATATGTGTAAATCTCTAATAAACAGAGGAGCGTTATACCACACAACGTTTATTCACGAACACCAAAGACGAACATTGGCAATCTAAAGATATATAATCCTAAACTTAACACTGATCGTTGAACTATCTAAATTCAAAGATTCTTCAAAATATTGACACTTAGACTTCTGTGAAACATAAATAGATTATATTTATACACAATTAATAGACTACGTTTAGATGAACATTACGCTCTTTCCTTCATACAATCTTTCTAGTTCTTGTTCTGGTTCTAGCTAAATGCAAATCAGAGTTCTATGTACGTTTTTGTTTTGATTATTCTAGATTTTAGATGTAACGGCGCTGACAGTCCAGAGTTTAGATGTAACATCTCCTCCCACCATTGAGGTCCGACGGTACGGAGGAACTCAATACACACAGGTCCAGTCGATGAGGGAGACCAACAACTCTTCCAGCTCTGGTTATCACGTGAGACTTGAAGCAGGTTCTGGAACACAATCAGCCTGACCAGTCGTAGGGTTGTTTCTATCTCGAGATGTGCTGCCGTGGAACAGAGGACCAGCAGATTCGGGAATAGAGATCTCCGACGGGGAAAGCCGGGCCACTGGAGGAAGCAGAGTTCATTTCTTATCTTGACCCTCGTTAGTCTAACTTTTCCGTCTATACTGGGAAAAAGCTCGATTATGTTGGCTAAACACTAATGAGTGCGGCGTCTTCCAACAGAACGACATCGCCTACTTGACACTGTTGATATTTTTCCCTCTTTATCGCATGTTGTCTCAACTGACCAAGATATTCACTACGAAATCTGTTTCTTAGATCACGTCTTATTCTCTGTCGATATTTGGATCAGCGGTTTAGTTCTTGGTAGTCTACGCAGTCAATATCAGGAACTCCTGATGACGCCAATTCATGGAGGAACATCACAGGGGTCAATGGTGAAGGATCTTGATTATCTTCTGATACGTATGTGATATGTCGTGTATTAATCATTTGTTCACAGTCACATAATATAATATATAACTCTTCGTAATTTAAGAAAGTTCGGCCTTATATTCTTCTTAAAAATTTTCTTTCGTCATTCGCCCAAGCCTCTCCCGCCAGGTAGCAGTCGGAGGTTTGAATTTTCATCGTGTCCTTTAAATAGAAACAGCTGAACATATGGCGTTCTACTTCACTTTTTTAAGAACACTGTTAGTCCGTACCAAATTAGTTCCGTTGTTGGAATATATTGCATAAGGTCTACCTCTTCTAGCAATGAATCTAGACTATCCAAGCTATAGATCCATCACGGAGACAGAGAGGATCTGCTAGATCTACATCGACGACTTCAAAAACGGCCCTTTCTCTAAGTTTGAATTCGGGTGGAAATCCTGGCTCGACTACTACTCTTTGTGTAGCAAATCTTTTACATCTTACACATTTCCTGATAATATTTAATAATATTTCGAACAGTTTTTCTGGATTTTATATCCAAAATTTTTCTCTAAAATTTGCCATTAAAATGCTGACAACAGCATGCTGGAGTTCTACATGTGTCTCATAAATTAGTCTCTAAACAAGAGGGTGTTTTAAAGGTAAAATGAGAGGATATTGGAAATTTTCTTCATCTTAACGCTGTAGGACGTCCGTTTTCGCTCTAAAAATTCCATTTCGTCTACGATTAGTCTCAACGCACGAACAGTGGAGTCTTTTATGCATGTAAATGATTCTTTCTGTTCCAAACCTACAAAGTGTCTTTTCAGCATTCTCAAATTCATCAACTGAGATATCAGGGATTAGGTCTTTGATGTCTGTCTTTTGATGGCTTTACTGTGGAAGACGACGTATTTTGGGACAACTCGATTTGATATTCGCGATTTGAAGTTCTTTCTCCAACTGCGCTAGTTTGATTTGATCTAACTCTACCTTTGTTTCGTTTTCAAGTTTTTGTAACGCAATTTGTGACTTGTTTTTGGCTTTGAGTTTTTTCCCCTTGCTTAAGCGCGTAATCAACTACGCTTTTACTAACTCTTGATAAGTTTTCAAAACTTTATTATTTCTTTATAAAAGTTTTTAACCCTTAGCCTGTCGAGTAATTATCTGCGAATCCCTTTAAAACTGTCGCTAGTTTTGGACCGAACTTCCCGTAAAATGTCGCGAAAATAACCCTAAACCTCTGAAAATTGTCAAGCAGTTCTTTTGTTATTTCCCATCCCTCCCAGAATTTTACTTCAGTGATTCCGCTAAGTGATATTGATTGCCATATATTGTTCGGTAGCTGTGAGCTCTCAAGAGAATTGCAAAAGGCTGGACTCTCCGTGATGATCGTCTTAATGCCGCAGGCTACAGCTGCGAAACTTGAAAGGTTCCTTCCCTTAAACAATCTTATCTCTACATATCTTCTCTACATATAATAAAAGAAAAAGTCTCTCTGTGTGTGCGCGCCTTTCGTTCGCGCTGCGCGTAAGCTAATAGACCCACGGCTACGAAATTTGGTCCATAGGTACATCTACACAAGAGCCAGTGCACTTCGAAGCGAGTTTTTCGAAATTCGTATTCGAATTTTTTTAATTTCATGTTTTGTGACGAAATTGTGTCATTTTGAAACATAATGGGATATAGGAAAGCGAAATTTTACTCTACACACTCCATTTTCATATCGTCATGAAACGTAGGCACTTAGCTATTTTACGAACTTAAAATAAATTTCGTGTTTCAATAAATCGATTAAATACGAATTTATTTAACAAAGGGAGCTTAACACTTTTTCAATTGGATTTTTTCTAAAAAAGTTTATTTTTAAAAATGTACAGTTTATTTTTCTTTGATTTTTGGACACGTTAAACTTTCATCCTTGCGAATGCTTTTACAAAAAGAAATTTGGAAAAATGATAATATTTTGTATTTTTAAAAGATTTTTTTAAATGAAGCTTCCGAGTACATTTCTCACATCTCACATCTTTAAAAATGTGATTTTGGCAACAATTTTCCTGTCTTATTGTTGTTGATAGATTTTTGATGAAATCGCATCATTTTGAATAGTTTCATTCTTTTAGAAATATGGGTTTGGCAACAATTTTTCATCGTATTTCTTATGTCACTGTTTTTAAGAGATTGGCATATTTCATTGTCATTTTTATATAAATATAATATATTTTTATTGATTTTTTTTTTTGATAAAGTTGTTCTGTGGAGTAAAATTCTGCGCGGAATTTTATGTTTTTTGAGTTGCTTTCATGTTATTTTTTTGCTTATTTCACTGTTTATAAGATATTGAAAAGTTTTGCATGATTTTTGTTCTTCTACGGAAAGTTTTTTAATTTTTTAATTAGGATAATTAATATTTGTATTAAGAGATATAGCTTATTTCATTGTAATTTTTTCGCTTGAAAACATAAGATAAAATATCATTAATTATACTTTGCTTTTCAGAATTTTTTTTTTTTTTTTTTTTTGCATTCCTTTATTTTATTTATTGCTCATTTCACTGTTTTTAAGATATTGAAAAGTTTTGACTGATTTTTTTAGGAAACAAAGTTATTAACCTCCTTTATAGCATTTGAGTTCTTAAGATTTTGCAAAGGGAATTTGGTTAATTTATTTATTAGGATAATTAATATTTGTATTAAGTGACATTGCTTATTTCATTGTAATTTTGTTATGCGTAATAACTTTTTTATGAAGTTGTTCTGCAGAGTAAAATCCTACGCAGTTTTTAAATTTAACGTTTGGAGTTCCCTTCAGCCATTTTTCCGGTACATTTAAAAGCCAGACGAAGGCTCGCAGCGAAGCTGATAGTTTTCAAATAAATTGGTTTTAAAATTTACCCGGTTAAATTTTAAATTATTACGCATTTTTAACCTAAGTAACCTAAATCTGTATGTCACTGATTATCACCGGAATTTCAATGCAGACTGATTAAACTGCTATCACTAAAATTATATTCTGACAAATATCTGGTGCAATTTTCATTCCTTCTGAGATATTGCTGAAACATTTCGTATTATTTCCGATTTTCTGTAGTTTTGTCATTAATTAAAAATCTTTAAAACCTTCAGCATTTTCCTATATTCTTCAGGCAACTAATAATTCTATATTTGCAGGCAACTAATAATTATTTTAAATAATTTCTTTTTTCCTTAATTATTACGTAGTTTTCAGAGGACGAAAAACGAAATATTTGGGTGTTTTTAAGGGTGATAATGTTAATATTAAATTTGCATTTTACTTTTTTTATATACATTCAAGATATTCAGAAAGGGAATTATAACATGAAACCGTTTTCAGTGTATCATAAATTTATTGATTCAAATTAAAAATTCTTGCTTTCCTGTCCAAGAAACACTAGTAAATTTTATCTGAAATAGGAAAGATGAGACATATTAATAACAAACAAAGCAATTAATTTGTCAAAGAACAAGTCAAAGAACAAAAATCAGCGTTATATTTTCAAATTTTCACAGGACTAGTTTCGATGGTTTTACCGAACCATCATCTTCAGCTGCAAAAGCGCAAATGAACGAGATAAGATATAATGAAAATTAGATTGTGAAAATTTGAAAATATAAAGCTGATTTTTGTTGTTTGACTTCCAATTTAATGTTTGTTCGGCTTGTTATTGTATCTTAATTAAACAAAGCAATATTTTTACTTATTAGCTTACAATATAATTTATTCAATATGGTAAAGAAAGAGTGTTGCTGTACATTTGGTAAAGTATAAATAAGCATTTAATTTAATAATTATAAAAGTTATTAATTATTTAATAATTAATCATAAGAATATGAATAATTAAATATTTTTTCGGAGATATATTTTCCGGCGATATTTTTTTTTTTCTAGGGATCCCAGCATACATTTTTGAAGCATTATGCTCTAAATAAATGTCTTGCTTAAACATAGCATTTATTGTTGACAAATCTCCAACCAAAGGAAATACCTTACTAGGGAGGATATTCAAACAAAAATTTTTATTAGAATAAATATTTTCGTTATTTTAATACTACTAATAATATACAAACATTAGTTTAAGTTCACTATAGTTGAGTGAATAAGATTGCTGGATGTTGGTATTTTGTTGTTGGCAACCGAACAGTTTAGCTGCTTGTGGTATTTATGATTTTCTCGATGCGTAACGTGAATTCAAGCCAATTTTATTTAGAAAATTGCCCACGAAGGTGTTCTCTTAAAGCAGATAATCCATGACTTCTTAAAAACTGTAAAATATAATCTGTGGATATTTTCCGTTATACGATAACACGAAGAAAATGATTTCCTATACGAAACATACGATCAGCGCTGTTATTGCCCGCCGTTTAATTAAATGCATCCATCTTATTCCTTACAATTAATTTTCCTTTTTCAAAAAAGTTTGATTTCAGTAAAATGTACTATTTACAATGTGTCATTTTATTTTGCTCGTTTTTTATGCAAATATTCAAATTCAGATAGGTATTGCGTAAGTTCAGAAAGCCAACTAGTCTCCAAACGGTAAGATAGCTGAGCACCGGTAAATTCTAGCGGCTGCATGGGGGGTTTAGGGGTTTTACATAAGTACAATTGATTGTGAATTAACAGTTTGTTTCCCACAAAAAAAAAATCTACCCCGAAGACTTCCTTTCCCTTAGACAAATAGGTCCTGTGTGCTTTATCATAATCCAAAATCTTAAGCGTAAAAAGTCTTTTATCATAGCCCCGATGATGATAATAAAATATCTTCTATCTGATGGGTCAAGTTAGCATAATTGTATATTTCTAACGAAAATTGTTTGGCTCATGTTACCCTATAATGAAAAAAAAGATTCAAATCGGTTTTTAGCTTAAACAGTTTTTTCATTATTAATTATATCACGAATTTTATCAATAGTATTCTTAGTATTAATTGCAGGCATGTATTCAAGAATATAATATACACAAAGCTGTGTCTAATGATTACGGCTAATTTTCATATAAAATTTTATAGTATAAAAATTTAGGTTCATAGGTCAGCCATATTTGAAAGAGTACTTGTGTATTATAAGAAAAGAGAGAGAGAAATTTAAGAACCAAAAAATTTACCACGAAGTAATATAAAAATGCAATAGAATACAAAAGAGTACAATACTATTTCATGTTTTGTGGATATACTTGAAGACAGAAACATATTTCAGCTGCATTCGTTCATCGGAGAAAAACTTTTCATATGAAGCTATTTGTTTCAAATCTTTCGATATACAAGTAATACAAAAGCAGTATAGGAATTTCTTTTCTTAATACCCAACCGAAGAGCTGAGGGGACGTACAATGATTAACATACAACATGTGCCTTGAATTATTTTGCTTTACATGCAATTTCCTTATATATGTATATATGTAAAACAAAATAAACTTTCACCCATTCCAAGATTTCAAGAACTCACAAAGAGAGAGAAATATCTATAACAAATTTTATTGCTGTCTGACTCATTGCTTCGGAAACAATAAGTCTTCCAACTCAAGCTTTCAAGCTTCAAGCTATTCAAATACGAACGCTTTTCAGAAAAGCCATTTGGACCGCATCTGCTTTGTTAAAGAAAACCTTTTGGGGGTAAAATCATCCACTTCATCGGGTTTTTCAAACAAAGCAGTCAGTGGTCCTGTTACTACCTGCTGACCTAGAGAAATTTCTCAGAAACTTTTGTTCGAAGAAAACGAGTTTTATATTTTTAAGAATTTCCATTCTGACAGCAAGATTTTGTTATTTTTCATATATAGATGAAAAGAAACTAATTTGTTTTTAATAAAGAAGAAAAAAATTAATAAGCTTATTTAAAATTTTTACACAGCACCGAGTAAGAAGACGAAATTTAATTTTCTTTATAAATACTTTTTCTCAGACAATACTTTAGTGTTTTTCAAATTACGAGAATAGCGCGTTAGTGCATGCATTATTTTCAAATCAGATTTATTTAATTAATATATATGGATATGCCGAACAAGCACACTTTCGCACACATACACTGTATATTAGTACATACATAAAAATGAAATAAAATTTGAAAACAAGCAATTTAAAAACTACTGTATTGAAAATTTGTTTTTACCTCCTTTTTTTTTCGTTATATACATTTACTTCAGTTTTTTTATATGCATTTACTTAATTTATTTTCTTATTTACTTAATTTTATTTTGTTATATGCATCTCTTAGTGTTTTAGAAAATTTTTTAGATTTTTTGAGTATGGCAAAGGAAACGAGATCTATCAGCCGAAGGCAATGAATGTCTCCATGGACGACTTTCTAAGTAAAACGTACTCATGTTCATGTTACACATAGGGGAAATCACAAAATTCAACCAGTTCGTTTGTTTGGGTTCGAATACGAGTCGAAATAGCGATAATCAGATATCTTAGCCAGGAGGCCATTGATTGGGTTTGACAGATTTGGAAACCTAATAAATAGTATTTAATAAATATAATATTATTAATCGAATCGGATTTATATAAACCAAATAAAATTCTTATATCGAACACAACTAAAACTCGATATAACTTACACTGATAAACTTATCTGTAATAACACTGATAAATTAAAATACTAAACGGAATATACATTAATTCTACATAGATAATTTTTTGTAATGTATTTCGCTGGGAATGTCTGGCCGCAAAATCCTGATTATATATACCCTTATTTTAAAGTTATCACATATCTGATGGTTTGACTTTTACCTCAAAACACAAAGAATCCACAAAATTCAGTAAAATTAATAACTTTATTTCCCTGTTGAAAATTCTCTGAATCTTTTCAAATATAAAAGCACACGCGCCAAGCAGTTTGCTTTAAATAAATATATGCAGCAACGAGAAGATGCGCTTTTGACAGCAACTCGTTTCGAAAATAGAAAAATTTTCTAAATATAAGAGATTTGTCGCTTAAATTAATTTTTCATTAAACAAAACTAAAAAAAAAAAAAAAAAAAAAAAAAGAATCGCATATTATTAAAAGAATTTTATGGATAATTCAGATTCTGAAAACAAGAACATTGTTGTTATAAAAAACAAAGAAAAAATAAACAACACATTTCATTCAACGGGGGCCAACTTTGGCGCATGAACTTTTCAACATAAAAATATTTGAAGCATGTTATGGATAAAGGTTTATTTGATTATGGCAAAGTACTCGATGGTTATTTGCCTAAGGTCAAGGATGCCTTCGTTCGAGGACTGCCTAACGGAAATTGGCTTGCATACATGTTACACATATGGAAAACTAAGAATATCATCTTGGCAACCAGCTCGTTTGCCGGGATTCGAACCCCGGACAGAACCACCAGTTGTTCCGTTAGACTCCGCTCAGTCGCTGGTGGGCTGTCCGATAACGGAAAAGTTCAAAATTTCATATTAGAGGAAAAGTGGTAGCATAGTATAATTCGAAGTTATTGCCATTTCAGTAATGTGAAGAGATTTCAAGAATGTTTAATTATTTTATTTAGCTTATGACAAACTAAATAAAATAATTAAACATTCTTGGAATCGCTTCTCTTAACATACTGGTAGTTTGACCTGCATTCAAACCCTCGTGAACAAGCTGATTGCATGGGCGTTTTTATGGTTTTAACTTTTTGTAGTGCGAGATTGTTTCCCTTAGAAAATCTGTCACGAAAGCATACCTCCCCTTAGACAAATCCCCTTCACGTGCTTAATAATCTAACAAGCCAAACCAAACACAACCCGAGCGAGGACTCGTAGTCAAGGCACGTCATCATGAAAAGCTAACTAAAATTGGCTCATATTCACATTAAACATACGCAACAAACATTCGCTAAAACTGGTATGCAGGCAATCCATTCATCAGGATTGGAACCCGCTTCAAACTATTAGTATTCAACGATTTTACCGCTACTTCGTTGGCGGCCTTTTGTAGTATCTATAAGAAAAGTAATCGCAAAGACACAATCATTGCGTACCGACGGATGAACTAAGTTCGGAATTTAAAGAATAACTTTCATTCGTGCTATTGCTGTTAGCATTGACATTTGGACAGATGTTAATTTATTTTAAATTCTTTTAATGTAATTAATTTATATCTTTAAATAATTGATCTTCTGACTGTAATTTTTGTGCGCAGTATATATAACCCTTCCGTACACTAACTGTTTTAATTAATTTACACTCCATTAATTTTAAGAGATTTTATATCGATAGATTTCTTTCCAAAAATGTTTCAAGGATTACATATATTTTTCTTTAGATTTCAAAACATTTTGTATTTAAAATCTTAATAATAAAATTTTTAAAACCAATATTTCTAGAAATTCCTTCGGCGTATTCATTTATTCCATTTAGTTGAAGTTTTGAGTAGAATATCTTCCTTTCAACATTCATATAATTTTTATATGTCAGTTCGCCATTTCTACGGAGCATAGAGCCACACATACGAGTACAAAACTCAGTCATGCTGAAAGTACAGTTTTAACATTTAAGAATGTAAAAAGAAGAATATACCATTATAATAACGCGCATTTGAAATACGAAGGCAAACAAGAAAGCTTGTTGCAACATTTTATATTTTTTCCTGCCGAATCAGAAATTGTAATCATTTTTCAATACAAAAATAAAATATTTGATTCTATAACATATAGGCATAAAGGCGTCTTCCGTTACAATTCTTATTTTTTCTTGTTTCTACTAAAATTCGGCAATGTACTATAACAACGTCGGATCCTGTTTGACTTTCATTTGTATAAAGTACCACAAGGCAAACAGTTGTAAAACGATTTATCTTCTTTCGCAAACTTTTAGTCGGCACACAGATAATACATACCTGCTGTCTGACAAAGATACTTCACTCTAAGAACTTTTTCCTAAAGCGCTCTTTTCAAAGAGACTTCACACCCTATTAAGACATTTGTGTCAACTGACAGCCGCCTGCAGAAAGGTAGGGGAAGGAAGACCAGATCGCATCGTCTAAACACGTCTTAAGCAATCTTCGCGAAATTCGGGATTCGTGTATACAAGTCTTAAGCATTTTTCGGGCATTTGAAATTCGTGTAAAGACGTCTTAAGCATTTTTAAAGAATTCCAAAAACGTTTAAACACGTCTTAAGCAGTTAAAGGGTTAAAATAACAATTTTCACATCTTTCGCAACGGTTAGATCTAACTCCGCAGCGAAAGCTTTAAACTCTTCTTTCCCTAATTTAGCTCCGATGTAATGAGAGTGATAGAGTGGACACTGCGAGAATACACGAAGAAACCATGGAATTTTGAGATAAGTATCCTTCTTTCATCTAAACTAAATCAAATCTAAGTGCTTTTAAATTTATTAATATAATTGTTAACCAGTTTTTAACGTTAAATAATGCTTGAAATTGCTCATTGCTTGCGTCTCTTTTTGTGGTAACAATTCCAAACAGGCGCTAACTTCGTTATCAATCTCGTTTGTCAACAATTCTCCCTTCTGAGCCAGCCCTACTATACAGGTTAAGCCCTATCTACTAGTATAAGGCCTTAGTCCTGTCTTGTTTTGAGGTATTTCCAGTTTCCATAGAGGGAAAATGGAGATTTTGCGGAGCGATGTGTATATTAGGTTACGCTATGCGCTACTTCGCTCTCCGATCTTTTTTTTTTTTTTTTTTTCCCCTGAGATCGCTTAAATATTTTTTTGCCTTTAAATATTATACCTCATCGATGTTTTTTCTCAAACTGTTGTTTGCTATCTGTTTAATGTCTTTTTCTTCATTGCCTTAAATAAATTCTTAGAATTATGAGATATTATAAATACTGTTTTCTTCAATGTGTTAAACTAGCATTAATTAACAAGTAATAAATTATGATATCAAACTGACAATAAATAAACTTGTAATGAATTATGATAAATATATTAATAAATACCACCGATCTATGTTTATTGTCTTTAGTTATTTTAGTTAAAGTAATATATATTTTTGTCTGATGTTATGGGTCTTTTGCTGTGTGTCTCAGGATGAAAGCATACATATTGCCTTGTATTCCATGTTCAATACCATGAATACGAAGCATCTCAACACTAACCTTTCCCCCCCAATCATCACATCTATTCAGCCTTAGCAAACATACTCACTGTGAGACACTATTTATTGCAAATGATCACAGCTTCCTCTCCTTTTGACTACACCCATGGACACAATAATATTTTTAGGATATTATCTACTACTTTTCCTTATCTTTTTATCCGCGATTAAATTCGCATGTAGGTATGGCGGAAACATGACGAAAAATGTAGTCACAAAGCGGAATACATTATAAAAATATTTGTCGCAACACAAACTTTCTGATTACTGTTTCATAAAGCAGCTATATTATGTAGTCAGCTGTAAAAGTTGGTAGTAATTGTTTGTAAAATAAATAAGTTATCCAGATTCTTGCAACAGTCACCTATTCGAACGTTTTATGGGTTTTAAGGTGTATGAGTCCCCTTAAGAGAGGAATTTTTATGCAAACTTAGACGTTCTATAGCATAGGACTGTCAGAATTTATTATTCAGTAAGAAAAGTTACTAAAAATTATAATATTCTTATATATTCATCATTTTTTCAGTATCCACTCACGTTTATAGATTTAAATGCCATATTTCAAAATCAAAGTTATTTATGAAATAAAACCTTATACAATCTGATAAATCATTTCTGTGTGCAAATTTTTAAATCTAAATCTCTTACATTAATTTTTTTTTTCTGCCTTTTAAATTACATCCCATTATTTATTTCAATTTAGTTTATTAATGTGCTTGAACTAATACTTCAAAGTTCTTTGAAGTACTTGATGTGTCATGAAAATGCCAAATATTTCCATAAAAAAATAAACAGGCATACAGAATTGTTATTAACCAGTATTATGTGATTAATTAGTCATTTAATAGTTGATTTAATCGCTTATTTCATGTCTAAATTTTCTACACAGAAAACCTCTGTCTAATTTTTATTATCTTTCCACCGACGAAGATTTTCAAATAGGAATGAATTAAAGTCTTGATTGCGCAAAACACATCTTTGAAGCTAAATGTGTTCTAAGAAAATCAAAAAAATGTAAACAAGATTTTGTCCCCCCCCCAATCAGTCATTTAAACTATTTCAACCGTTCAGGAAAACGATAAACATTGCGAACAATCTAACCTTTTTATATGTACTTTAATAAAAGGAAATGTGTTCCTTCTTTTTATAAGAAAAGGAACCCATTTTCCATTCTAAACTTTTGAAAGTCGCCAACGCTTAAAAAATGATAAACTACGCCAAGGTAGTAACCCGCCTTCAAAAAAAAAAAAAAAAAAAAAAAAAAAAATGCTCACTACAACTTTTAGGCAGTTCGCGTACGTCGAATCCGTTATGGATCTAACAGTTCAATGCACATGCGTGGTCAATGGTGGTGCGAATAGCTTAAGCGGCTAAACGCACCGCTGGTGCGAATAGCATCGGCCGCATTTTACGCCGATTTCCGTAAGGCAGGCGGTAGTGAGAGCAAAGGTTGTTAACCCTAACTCAGCAATAGAAAGGTTTGTTAGTAGTTCACCAGCAAGAGAATAATTTGCAAGTAATAATTATCAGTTACAAAGACGAAGTCAATCTATATACATGATAATGTTCAGGAAATGATTAAATAAAATAGGGATTTAATGATGGTTCTGATTGCAAGCGAGGACAAGTAATTAGTTAAAAAAATCTTTAGTGTCTTGACAAAAAGGCTACAAAAATTACTTAAATTCTTTTATTTAACAGAGGAATTTTTATGCAAACTTAGACCTATTCTTATAGCATAGGACTGTCAAAATTTATTATTCAATAAGAAAACTGACTGAAAATGATAATATTCTTATATATTCATCATTTTTTCAGTATCCACTCATGTTTATAGGTTCAAATGCCATATTTCAAAATCAAAGTTATTTATGAAATAAAACCTTATACAATCTGATAAATCATTTCTGTGTGCAAATTTTTAAATCTAAATCTCTTACATTAATTTTTTCTGTCTTTTAAATTACATCCCATTATTTATTTCAATTTAATTGATTAATGTGTTTGTACTAATATTTCAAAGTTCTTTGAAGTACTTTTTGCGTCCTGAAAATGCCAAGGAATTAAATAAAAAAAATAAGCAGGCATACAGAATAATTCATTTAATATTTCATATAATCGCTTTTAACTTATTTCATGTCTAAATTTTTTACACAGAAATCCGCTGTCTAATTTTTAGTATCTTTTATCGGACGAAATTTTTCAAAGAGGAATGAATTAAAGGCTTGATTGAGCAAAACACATCTTTAAAGCTAAATGTATTCTAAGAAGTATAAAAAATGTCAGCACGATTTCCCCCCCTTTAAATCAGTCATTTAAACTATTCAAACCGTTCAGGAAAAGGATATACATTGCGAACATAAAAATCTGCCTTTTTTATATATACTTTAATAAAAAGAAATGTGTTCTTTCTTTTTATAAGAAAAGGAACCCATTTTCCATTCTAAACTTTTGAAAGTCGCCAACGCTTAAAAAATGATAAACTACGCCATTTTAGAAACCTGCCTTTTACAACTCAATGCGCATGCGGGGTTAATGTTGGTGCGAATAGCTTAAGCGGCTAATCGCACAGGTGGTGCGAATAGCATCGGCCAATAATTACGCCCATACGGCTAATCCAAATACCATGCAACATATTAATTATGCCAAGTTTATGTTTTATAATAGTAATGGTATTAAAAATCGAAAAATTGAAATTCAAAACTACATCAACCAGCACAGTCTGGATGTAATTTTATTAAGTGAAACCCACCTCAAATCAAATGACAAATTTAAAATTCCCAACTACAACATCTATAGATCTGACCGTCTTCATAATCGTGGTGGCGGTACAGCTATTCTCATGAAAAAATGTCTGAACAGTACCATTTTCCCTCTTCCCCTTATGAGCTTTGAAGCAAGTGTATCTATTTTGAACAGTGATAATAAAGAATATCTCAACATTGCTGTTTATAAGCCACCCAACAATAGCCTCAACACTCAAGATCTTGACTATATTCTCAAGTTATCCAACTATTATTGCGGGGGACCTAAATTGTAAGGACGCTAACTGGAACTCCAGGCGAAATAATCCAGACGGAATTATTCTTAATAATTACATCATCACACCTGATATCAACATTTATGGTCCAGATGAACCTACGCATCTTCATCAAATCTCAAATACTTCTGATGTATTAGACATCTTAATTACGTTCAATGTAAAATTAGGTGCTTTATTAGTGTTCCAAACATGATTTTGTAAGTAATTATTTTCTTCTCAGAAGACATGCTGTATTTTTGTCTTAAATCTGGCTGGTATTTTCTAGAGAAGATAATCTTTTAGAAGACTTTTGCTTACATTTTTGTTTGATTTATCCCTTAGAAAATTTCATGAGTATCATGATGTTGACTGAGCAATGCTACTAAGGCATTAGTTTTATATCATTATGCACAATGGCAAATGGTATGAGAGCGACTAAATGGCTAGTCAATAAGACAGTGATTATTTCTGGTGCTTTTTATTAAACACGATCTGTAGCTTTCATAAGTATAATAAAATCTGAGAGTTAGTAATTCATCACGAATCAACTTGACTGCTTTATGTAATCTTAAACAATGCCTAAGACCTATGGAAAAGCCACTTTAATAAGGGAGTGTACCAAGCGTCTTTCTAAATTTACAGCTGATATCACTCAAAACAGTTTTATGTATCTTATCATGCACATAAATTATGTCATGATGCAAAATATTTTCCCAACATGATGATAATGTAAGTCGAGCCTCCATCAATGCACACTTCACATTATCAGATATACCCCATTAATAGAGAGTTCCTGATTTCGAAGCAGAGAACCACTGTACACATATATAGCAATCCTGTAACTGTCTAGTAGAGGGTGGTTTTACTATACTTCACCTTGTTGTAATGATGCTATTAATTATATCTTCAAAGATATCCCTGCCACTATGATAATGAAAAACTGCAGTTGCTTATGATAGTGTCAAACTTAATTTTTCATCTGTTCAAATATTAATTTGATCCAAGACACTCTGATATTCATTAGTAACAAAGTATCATGCACATATTATGCGAATATAATTATTTTGGCTTTGTTTATATTGTTAATGTTTACTTCAGGACAGTTTTGCTATGTTGTAATTGTAAGTCACTTTGTTTTTATTTGCAATCTACTGGTGGTTGGGAAAAGTATAAAAGAAAATCATCTATTATGAATGTGCTGTCAACTCCATTAATGGCTGCATGAAGTCTTTAGGAGCTATCTATCCTGCATCAATAAATTTTTATACAGAAATATGCAATAGTTTTATAAACTATGTAAAGTACTTACTCTTGAAGTCTCTTAGATAACTGTTAATCAATAATACACTAATAGCCATTAAAATTGCTACAGCATGAAATAAAGCAAATAAAAAAATATTTGTTGTACGTAAATAGTATGGCATGAAGACAAAATGATTAAATTTGTAAGCAGTTTGGGGGTTTACAAGGGTGCGAAATCAGTCGAAACAACTGCTCCACCTGGCAGGTAAAACGGCCCTTATCTGGTTAGGCACTGAGTAGAATTTCGCTTGAATGACAGAAATCGGCATCTCATTCCATTCTGATTCAAGTCTGCCACACTTCAGGAATCGTATTAAATGGAGAGGGTTGCTAGGCCAGTCCTCAGCAAACCATGAGCAGGTGTTTTCAATGGGTGACAGATCTAGAGACCGTACAGGCCAGGACAGCAATCAAATGCACTGCGTATCTAGAAAGGTCAGAACACAACGTGCAACATGTGGTCTTGTATTATCCTGTTGGAAGATTGCATTTGGCAGGCCTCAAAGATAGGGCACAACCACTGGACGTAAGATGTCAGAAATGTACCGATCTGGCATTCAAATTACCATCGATCCGAACTAGAGATGTGTGTGCCATGTGCTCATGGGCTGCCCATACCATCACATTAGACACATTAGGGTTCCTATGCCGATACTGAATGCAACCAGGCGATGTGCGGTCTCCTTGGAGCCTCTAGACACTTATACGATCATCAGAATAATGCACACAGAAACGGAACTCATCTGAAAAGACGACATTGTGCCCCTTCTATATCCAGCTTTGTTGTTGGACACACCACAGTAGCCGTTTCGCTCTGTGCTGCATTGTCAAGGAAAGCTAAAGTAATGGACACCGTGCTGATAGTCCATGCTGATGCAAACGTTGACACACCATACGAGCAGATACTGGGCACGCTGCAAACATGCCCATTTTGTGACTAATGGTCTGTGATGTGGTTGTAAATTTGGAGGGCTGACCTCACAATATGCCTGTCCTCTCGGGTATTAATAATGGGATGGCATTGAGATCCTGCATGCCGTTCAGTATAATCCTCAGCATTCCATACATGCCATATTCGCTTAACAGTGGTTGGATTTCGACTAGTGCAACGGTCGATAATCCACACTCTCTATAGGCAACAATCCTGGCTCATATAGAATGATAATCCACTTATATATAACGATAATCCACACTCTCTATAGGCAACAATCCTGGCTCTATTGAATTCTGACTCTTGATGGTAAGCATTTCTTCTTATTATTCAAGGCATATCATGATATTCTGAGCACATTCCAACCTTATAAAGTGCTTTTCGAATGACAAATCCACTACACAACTTTTTGAAATTATTAATTCATCATGACAAACTGTGCCTAGAAATACCATAATGACTGTTTCCAAGTTTTTGAATGCTTATTTTTTTCCTATGATTCACATAACTTAGTATGCAACTGAATACCCCCATCCAAAACTGAAACGATGTTTTTTGATACATTACTGGTGACAATGACAAAGTAGTGTTCTAGTTTGCCTTTTTGTACCTTTTTAAAAGACGGACATCATCAGAAGTTGCTCTATATTTTTAAATAATCGAAAACAATATTCTTTTTCAGAATATAGGTTATTACTGCAAATATTAACAGACCTCCATTTTTTTAATTTTAGTTCAAGAAAATATTAACATACCAATGAAATATTAAAAGATTAAATTGTTCTTCTGCCAAAAATTTTCAAAAATACAAAACCAATCTTGTTTTATTAAAAATAAATAAAAAATCCCTTCATGTCAATCTCCAACTCCCTCAAAATTGAATCTCTTATGTTAAATCAAAATTCTCTTACATTATTTCACAACTTCTGATATTTGAAAATCTAAAGTACAAGATTAGATACTTTTATGCTCTGGTAACGAAATTTCTTTTACATAGTTATATATTTTGCTTGCTGGAATGAGTCTTCCTAGTAAACATATCTTATGCCGTCCAAATAAAATACTTCAAGCGTTATGTCCGAAGAGGTTTGTGTTCTATATTCTTTACCAGCTGTACCTTTTAGTGATTTATTATTAATTCAGAATTGTATATGCATACAAAATTTATTACGTTTTATAGAGCAAACTACAAATTACAGCGGTTACATGACACTTCAGAATACATGCAATCGGCTTGTCACGTGACCAAACAAGTGACTTTTTACGTAGCAAGTCGATCAGCCAATAGTGATTCAGCATTGTCACAGCAGGGGGTACGGCGAGTACGTTTTAGGAACATGCAGCCGGGATCCGGGGAGCTCCGGCCCAATTTAAGCTCTGATCGTAGGGTGAAAAAACTTCTTTTATCATCACAAAAATTAAATATTATTAAAATAATATAAAGTAATAATTAAAATTTATAAAGTATAGCTGATGAAAATTCAGATAATGCTGAAAACAGGGCAAAAGAGAATGATGGTGTTAGCGTATGAGAGGGTGGAAACAAAAAATGAGGGAAATCTTGGTGAGAGAGAATGTTTTCTTTGACCGCGGCTCTTTGTTGATATAATTATAGCCATTAAACGGATGTGGCTGGCGCTGCGATCACGAAAGCTGGAGGCAGTGTCTAAATATAGCTCCGAAATTTTTTAAATAACTGTTTCAGTAAATATTTTCAACTCTCTAAAAAAGTTTAATGCACCTTTCCTATGCAATGTCTCATTCATCAAATTGAAAAAAGGAAACTTCGCTTCATCGAAACTTCAGGTGTTTTGTTAGCTGTTTACTATCAACACGAGAAATCCAAAAGAGGCCCTGACACGGAATATTCAGATAAGTAACATTCTGTTCTCTATACAATATATGTTTCTCTATCACTAGAGTGCAATTAAATTTTTTTATTTATTATTTTTCATAAGATTCTAGCATTATACAATAGTAATAGTAGCAAGTCATGTGGCTCTTTTCTTCGTAACTATTCCGTAGAGACGCCACACTCCTTATCAGTAGTCCGTTCTTATCAGAAATTAACACCCTTCGGAGGCCCCCCTCTTCCTGCTTAGGAATTTTTTGAGAGGGAAAAAATGGGGATCTCTTGACCAACGATGAGTATAGATTGTGATTTTTGTAACTAAGATCCCCGACTTTTTTTTTTTCAGGTCTCAAACTTAGAATTATGAGCAAATAAAAATACAGTGTGACGGAACTTGTTAAAGTTGTACTATAATAAATTACAATGGTTAAATTAATAAATTAATTTTATATTTAACTAATATTTAAGAAAAATAAACTGTGTAATTTATTTTTGCTGAAATGCTCTCACACTGTGTATGGATTTATGATTTTGTCAATTACTGTTTTTATGAAATATACATGAATTTTTTGGGAACGGTAATATTTAATGTTACTTTAGTTAAAAAAATTTGTACATCTCTGTGATGATGTATGTCTTTTCTTGTTAGGTCTCAAGATAACGGCATACACATTACCATGTAGGAATTCATTCATTCATTCATTTATTTTTTTTTTTTAACTTAGCTAAAGTTTGCTTCTTAAAGACACGAATTTTTGCAGATGAACTCCTTAACTACACTCATGGACACAATCGTATTTTAGGGTATTTTCTACTTCTTTTCCTTTTCTTTCTATAGGCCCTTTTTTTCCCCCCTCTATTATTTTTGGGCCATTTAATTTAAATTTTATTTTGTCCCATCTTTTCTTTCTGGCTTTTTGAACTCGTACAAAATGTACGAAGTTCCTTTTTACTCTCCTCAAATACGAAATTGCCCCTCTTTCTATATACCTTTCCTTCGCACCTATGCTTGATTTTTCGCCCATCGGTGCAGAAAGACTTAGCGGGTGCAAAACAAGACATCTGTCTACTTTGTCTGTCTGTCCGTCTGTTTTAAACGGATGTGTGTCACGGATAAAATGAGTCCTCAATCTGAATCCTAAGGATGAATGTAAAGTTACTGGTTACACTTTTCGCTCCCCGTATTTGGTTATACTTGTGGATACTGTGACAAGACGATGTATAGAAGCAATGAGCCATTTATTGCAGTATTTCACTTTTATTGTACTCGCTGTCACTTTACGCACATTTAAGAACACAAATTTTCCTTCCTGCGAGGATAACTAACTCTAACCATCGATAACAATACACTAGATACGATAGCATGGCGAGAAATTTACGTGTTCCTACTCAAGTCCCCCAAATTTATTGCCATTCCTAAAGGGAAATGTTTCCGCATGTCAGTGAGGGGACTTTACTTGAACGTCTCATGTTCTCATTAGTTCGCATTTCTAGGGAAATTGAGTATTGCAAGATCTGCTTATTGTTAAACTAAAACGTTAGGAATTCTACTTTTTTCCCCTTGAAATTGTAGTTCAGTTTTGTAAAATGAAGTACCGGACCTCATCTTAGTTAGGGCTCCGGTGCGCTCCAGCTAGAATTGTAATTTATTTTAAAAATTGAAATGACCGGAGCTGGGCTCTGATGCAATTTAAGCACTGGCTATTATATACATAATAGCATTACTTATCAGATGCAATTTTGAGAATATCAACAAGCAAAGCACTTAAAAATGAAAAAAAGACACTTGTAGAAGAAATATTAGTGTTCTATATGTATTATAGAAAATACATGAAATGAATAATACCATTACCAAACACTTCAAAAAAAAAAAAAAAAAAAGAGCAGATTAAGTATTTTCTACCTCAGTACTCAGTACTATAAAGCAATCCTGCCATATAACGTGTAGTTAATTTTTGATTACATAATATTACAAGCATTTTCTTTAGATTTCTTTACAATCTCAGCTCAAATCCGGGTGAACACGCAGTGCAGTTTTTTTTTTTTTTTTTTTTCGAATACAAGCGAGTTTCCCCTATAAAGTTCTTCATAAAGCATTCTTCTTCAGGCTGATAACCAATGTGCTTAGTCATATTCAAAGACCTTAATCTAACCTTACCTTTCCTTTAGATTCCATATTCACATGTTATATCTTTATCTGTTAAGATTTGTTCATAACAGGATCACCAAGCTTCTACCAATCCAGCAGGAGCATACTCAAAACATGTCAAATCCATGTGATCGATAACAAAATCGATGTTTTCAACTTGCAAACCTTTATAAATGTTCCAAATTTTCCTAAGGATTCTTAATAACCTTATTATTTAGAAATGCGTTTATTGTTGTTTTTATATTAACAAAAGCATTTAAATATAAAATATCAATTTAAAAAATAACTGAAGTTTTCTTTTAACCAGATTTGCTTTTCTAATGCTGTTTTTAATTAGTAACATTATGTCTGAACAAAAAATTTAAGGAATAAGTCTATTAAAAATGTCTCTGTGATAAGTCTATTAATTAATAACATTGTATGAACTTCATCATCTTTGAATATGAAACACTGAACTAACTCTTTGAATATGAAACATCCTAAATGAAAACACCGAGTCCATTTCAATCTAATACAAGAATAAATTATACATATCAAAATTCACAGTAAGAGCTTCTCCGTATTATATTACACAAAGATTAGAAACCAAGTCTCCACTTACGAAATCTTACACTGACATAATGGTCTTGTACTGAAACAGAATTGTAGCAACATAGAGGATATAAATTACATTATGCCAAAGAATTATTTAAATTTCCTGAATAAATTATAGCATTTAGAGTAACCAAAGTCACACAAAAAAAAATTTCAGATTTGTTGTAAAATTCGTGCCATGTCTTTCTCTATGCTATAATAACTTCACACATTATCTACACATGTTTTTTCCTGTCAGTCAAGAAGATTGATGGAAATATTGTTCTTACAAAAATTATTCTGACATATATTTGGAGAAACATATATTTCTTTTTGAGTTACATGATCAACAGAAACTATACAGCTATAGCGTATAAAAAACGTTGAAAAATTATATATTGAAACTTGTGGAAATTTGGGGAAATTTATTTGGTTCGATAATCAAGAGGTAAAAGTGGTTTATTAAAAATTTCTCAGTGCTATAAGAAACCAACGAGAATTTATGAGTATGTTTCGATATCATGTTTATCCATTATTGGGGCTAACATACATTGTTATCAGTTTTTGTTTGCCCAAAATGGTCGAAGGTTGAGTAAAAATATTAGGAGTTTGAAGATAATCATCAATATACCCTAATATCTTTGCAACAGAAATATAATACCCCCCCCCAAAAAAAAATATTTATCAAATGAATTTTAGTATGCCATAACAGTTTCATGGGAAAATATAACACACCTCTTAGATAAACAACTACAATCATTATATACAACAGCCCTTTCATTAAAAAAAAAGGCATAAATTACATTAATCAGATAAAATTTGTTGTAAGAGCTTCATTATCTGGTTAAAATTCTTAAGCAAACAAGAAACCATTTCAAGTACCATAACATAATTTTCATAAGAGAATTCCATCCATCACAGAATATTAAAAGCACTTTGGTAGAAATTTGATCATTTAAAAAGTACAATTTCATATAATGCACGTTTTTTATTCTTTATTCTTACAGAAAACATTGTATTTTTAAAGAAAGACGACACTTTCTTTCTTATAAGTACATAGACTCCAGAATTCTAATAATTATAATAAAAAAGGCATTTGCCAGCAAAATAACGGTTAACTATAAAATCATAACCATTTGTATGCACTGTCTTTGGTCGCACGTGTACCAGGAATGCATAAAAAAAAAACCTAACACTTTTATAAAATGTCAAATCCATGTGAATTGGATAATCAGAAAATACTTAAATATTTAGTATTTGAATGAGGTTGATTGTGTATGCTTTATATAGCTTTGTCCAAAAACAATGTACTATTCGTATGTAACACAGAATAAAGTATACTAAATTACTGTTGACAATTTCAGTTTCTTGGTGCATATTTCATAGCTGATTATACACATGTAATATTAATGTGTGCCAGTTTTCAATCGAAAGCACTACACAAGGGCATCATTTACACCCTTAGGTATAGATGAGCCTGAGCAAGCTTTACTGTAATCAAATAAACCATACCCATTTTACCTTAGACTATTCATTTAACAACTGCGGCAAAATTTGTAACACTTCTGTTATCAGGACCGAATTCAGAAATGTATGTATGAATGCGTTCACATATGCACGTATATATGTACGTATGCATGTATGTTTGTATATAAACACACATATAAAAGTGCATACACACATACATACATTTCTGAATCCAGTCCCTATAACAGAAGAGTACATAGATTTTTCTATATAATAAAACATAAAATTTATGTGTGTATTTTTTTATAAGGAACAATATTTCTGACATGAATCAGCTGTCATCAACTAATGTCAAGAGCAAGTGAAAAACAAAAGAATAATTATATAGAATTCAGATGTAATGTATATTAAAAAAAATTTCTTTAGTGTAACTGTTCTTTTATTCATAGAACTTTATACTTGTATTTTCTTTTATTCAATCATTAACAGTTAGAAATGAATAGTGATTGGCTAAATATGGATATGTTCTTGTGTGTTTCATGCAGTTCTACTTCTGGTACTTACTCTGCGACATACTGAATTTAATTTTTATTTGGAAACTGATTAAATTAATTGTGATGGTGTGTGCTGAGAAATGGAATTTTGTGAAGAATATTTAAACTTGCCAATAAAAATAGGAATAATTTTAAAGTTTCTGTCAACATTTTTTATATTGTTATCAAATGTGACTTTAAAAAATTCTTTTTTTTTATAGTAAAATGTGAATTGCATTAAAAGGGTATGATTTTATTTTAATTCCTTTATGAAATTAATTAACCTAAAAGATACACAGATCCCATTAACATATGAAAAACATAATAGTTCTATAAGCAATTCAAATTATGTATTGTGATATACAGTAAGACCCCGCTTAACGCGGGGGATACGTTCCATCAAAGTAGAGCGTAATGCGAAACAGCGCTAAACGAGGCTATCTTTACATGTAAATATTGGGGTTAGGGGAAGATGGCTAGGAAATTGGTTAGGTATTAAATTTAAAAAGTATGTTTTTTTAATAAAAATAAAACCAAACATTTATTTCTTAAAGCCCAAACTAATACCACATTATTATTTCTTGCAAAAATAAAAACAAAATATAAATAACAAAACGAATATTCTTAAAAAAAAAAAACAAATAAAATTCTAAGTCAGTCATATTTAGTTAGCCTTCCGCGTTTTCAGTGTTCTGCCTTTTTGTGACAAAAGCATCTAATGTTGTTTGCCTTTTTCTTTTGCGTTGTTCTCTTAAAAGTTCTTCATAAACGGATAGAGCATCTCTAACACCACGCCTTACTTTTGAGCTCCTGTCAAAATTCGGATCATTTTCAATGAATTGATCCATTATTTCAGTTATGGTAGACAAACTCCTTTTTACAAACGCCATCGAAAGTTCTTTTTGCTCTTCTTCTGAATCACTGCTGTCAACATTTTTGTTTTCTTCTTGTTCAGTTAATTCCTTGAGCTCATCATTAAAAAGACTAGCCGCTGCTTCTTGAATTATTTCTTCGACATCTTCCACATTTACCCCTTCAAAATATGTCTGTACAATACCGCACCAAACAAGAAATACAAGTACACTCTTTCGGATATGTATTTGAAACCTATCGCTGCATAATATTTCGTGGAATCCCCGTATGCTGCGAGCGATTTCGTGGAATCCCCGTGTTGAAATAAAAGAGCGCTAAACCGAAACAGCGTTAAGCGGGGTCTTACTGTATTCTAAAAGCAAAATTATATAATACATAATGATATAAATTAAATACATATAATAAATATATAAAACTCTATAATGAATAATGATCATAACTGTATAATAAATGCGAACACACATTATATCACTGTGCTGTGAATGGAAGAATATTTAATTAGAAATTTACCTTTTATATATATTTGATAACATGGAACAGTAAAACATAAAGATCACAAGAAGTTATGAAAATAGGTTATGCAACTTAAGAAACAACAAGTTCTATGAAATGCACTTTAAGTTACTGCAATATCATGAGACACCATAAATAACCATAAGATGCGATAACTTAAGACAATAAATTTAACCAGTGAATGCCAAAACAAATTTATTATCGGTGCCTTTGATGCAAGGTCACACAAAGATAAACTCGATTTAGCAAATTTCTGAAACATTAAAGTCAAAAGTGTTAAATTACAACTGTTAAGAAAGCAATTGTCTGGCAAATTTTAATTCTTATATGAAAACTGAATTAAATTTCGAATAAGTGACTGGGCTTGTACAGTATTTTAGAAGATATTTCATGTTCATACACTGAAAATAAATTGCACTTTAATGAAAGAGCTGGAAATATAGTCTGCATGATGCATAAAATATGATCAAATCTATTTGTTAAATACTTAATGCTTACTTTCAGGAATGCAGCTAGAGGGTAACAGTTTTTATATATTATTCTGAGAAATAACTTAAGATTGATTTGCAACACTTGGTATAAATAAAGATATTTTTCACCAAAGAATTAATATTATTTTCAGACGTTTTACTGTCAAACTAAATGTAGAAGCTAGATGATTTGAATATTTCATCTAACCTCTTCATTTAATGACATAAAAGTATTTTTAACAGAATTAATTTTTACTCAGGGAAAGAATATGTTGTCTAGCTGCCCGGGTTTCAGCCCAGCTTTAATACAGAAAGCCAAAACACATCAAATAAAATTGAATGATACAGCATTTTAAAATGTTGCAAAAATTTTAAATGCAATTTTGTGGAAGAGCTATTGCAATTACCTACATACTAAAACTTTGACC
Organism: Stegodyphus dumicola; assembly: GCF_044657685.1. Taxonomy (NCBI): domain Eukaryota; kingdom Metazoa; phylum Arthropoda; class Arachnida; order Araneae; family Eresidae; genus Stegodyphus; species Stegodyphus dumicola. The sequence goes on from NC_140780.1 coordinate 145,630,434, forward strand.
AAAAATTCAAGAAAACAAACATACTCCCTTTTCTTTCCAATGAACAAAAGTCATATACTAATATAGGGATGCTCAACTTATTGTACCATAAAACCTAAACATAAGAAAGAAATTATGTCAGCTATCTGAGATGTGCAATACCTAGAAATTCTATATATTGTAGAATAGAACCTGCGTCTGAAAACAGACGACAGGTAAAACATAATTCAAATACTTTACTTTTAGCCTGGAAGCAGGTGTTCTATATTAAACTGTCTTAATTCACATACAGAATTAGTGATATAATAGCTCAAAATATTGTAAGAATCAAACACGCATTATACAGTCAAAAGTCTTTAATCCGGACTCGTCGGGACTTCAGCGATTCCGAATTATCGATTTTTACGGATTATAGATCATCAGTTTAAATCTGGTAAGATGGCATGCAGAAATTATAAAATGAAAAATATGAAACCGTAATTTATGAAATAAACAGCAATTATGATCTAAAAGGTATCCAAATTTACAAAAAAAAAAAAATCTTAATATTTATTTGTTTACTTTATTAAACATTTCTTTCAACGCGCGCATGCGTAAAGCATACATTACACATAGTCGAAAGTAGAAAATTGCAACCAGAAAACTATTTGATTTATATTCGTGATATTTATAATGACGAGGAATTTGATTTAAATCATATCAAAGACTGAGTACATCGAGATGAAATCTACATTATAAGCCGAACAAAATAAAAACATCTGCCCTGAAGATAAGGATAGTGCTGACAGATCAACTTACAGTTCATTGCGCGCCGTCTGTTTATCAATTGCGTTGCTGTATGCACAACACATGCGCAGAAAGTTTGTAGCTTTGAGGTCCGGATTATAGATCATTCCGGATTATGGGTGTCCGGAGTAACGACTTTTGACTGTATTAACATTAAAAAAATCTATATACATTTATTAGTGTACGAGGATTGATCGTGAAATATTATAAGGTCACATTCAAAGAAATGATGGAAACATTTCACTTGGGGAAGGGACATTCTCTCTGGCTTCCTGTGTTCCATCCCAGCTTTTGTAACATAAGTTTCATAGTAGAATTTTAAAATTCCAGGAAAGAAACTTACGAAGAAATTATTGAACATACCTGGTTCTATGATTTAGCCATTCTTACAGACATAATAACTAAATCTTAAACTTCAAGGAAGGGGGAGAACTAAAGTCTTTGAATTAAACCGTTCACGATGGGCACTTCTGTTACCGAAGTGCTCTCTCGGACCGGATGTTTCGTACTGTGTGTGGGGACGGGCAATTTACTATGCTAAGCCTAACTTAAAAAAAAAAAAAAAAAAAAAGGATAAATGAAATTTGTCTTCTAATTTTGGGTACATTATGAGAAGAACATTCAGGTAGTTGTCAGAATTAATTCTAAACCTTTATTATTATACGAGGGCCATCCAGGAAGTAGATTACGTTTCCGTCTGTGTCCGCTAGGGGCGGGGCTAGCGCGGCCATCTTGGGGTCAGAGCGTTGCGCAGCTCAGTCTGCATCTAGCCGTGCTAGTGAGAGGTTCGCGCTGTGCTCTGTTCAGATACTGTGACGGTTTGAAATCTCTGCGTTAATTGAAAATCCCGCGAGCTGCGAGGTGCGCTCAGTAATAAGGTTTCTGACTGCAAAAAACTGTAAACCGATAGAAATCTATCGGCAGCTTCGTGAAGTGTATGGGGACAACATTATCACTGAAGGTGGAGTGCGTCAGTGGGTCATAAGATTTCAAAATGGCCGAACCAATGTTCACGACGAAGATCGAAGTGGGAGACCCAGCATAGTGACCGCCGAACTTCTCGAAAAAGTCGATGCTAAAGTCCGTGAAAATCGAAATTTCACAATAACGGAACTTTCTTTGAGTTTTCCACAAATTTCGCGAAGTTTGTTGCACGAAATCATCAGCGAAAAGCTTGGTTACCACAAGTTTTGTGCAAGATGGAAGGCAAAAAGAGGTAACGAAGTGGTTGAAGGCGCAGGCGGCCGAATTTTTCGACGAAGGAATTTCCAAGCTCGTACATCGCTACGATAAATGCCTTAATTTGTATGGTGACTATGTAGAAAAGTAGTATTTGAGTGGAAGCGAGTAATATGGTCTGACGAGTCTTCTTTCACATTGTTTCCCACTTCTGGCCGAGTTTACGTTTGAAGAACGCCATCTCAAGCCTATAATACAGACTGCTTGTTGCCAAGAGTGAAACATGGCAGGGTTCTGTTATGGTTTGGGCAGCCATATCGTGGTTCTCTGCTAGCCCCATGATAACTATGTCAGGGCACATGACTGCCAAGACTTATGTGAACATTTTGGCCGATCATGTTCATTCCATGGTACAAACTTTGTTTCCCAATGGTGATGGTGTCTTCCAAGACGACAAAGCCCCTGTTCACACAGCTCACATTGTCCATGACTGGTTTTCTGAGCACGAGGATGAGTTGTCCCATCTCCCCTGGCCACCACAGTCACCAGACCTGAATATTATCAAACCTTTGTGGTCTACATTGGAACAGAAAGTGTGTTCTCGTTATCCACCGCCAATATCGTTATCTGAACTTGCCACCGATTTGCAGGAAGAATGGTATAATATTCCCTTGGCAAACATACAGGAACTGTATTTATCCATTCCGAGAAGACTGCAAGCTGTTTTTGATGCCAACGAGTTTCCTACACCATATTAAGCAAAGAAACATGTTTTTTTAAAGGTGTTTCCATATTTTTGTCCAACCCCTGTATGTTTTGCTGAGGATTAAAAATATTCATCACAAAGCACCAAAAATCTAAGAGTAATAAAATAAATAAAAACAAGGGAGGAAAAATATCAGAGTAATAATAATAAAAAAATACTCTAATGATAGAACCTCTACCTCACTATATCCCAAAAATAAAAATGGTACCTCAATGCAGGGAGAGCCCGTTTAAGAGACATTACATTGCTCAACACCCACCCACAAATCTCACTCCCATTCGGAAACAAAATACATAAAATAAAAATCATTGCATAGGAATGAAGGTAACCATACTTAACTTTCCATATATTTCCCCATAACAGGCATACAGCTACATCTAGCGGCTAAAAAGTCAAATGTGGTACACCCGGTCAATACAGTGAATTAAATGGCGATTCAAATATGACATACCCGGCCTTGATGTTCGCTGCTGATGCACATATGATCACATGCCTGTACTGAATGGGTTAAAGGGTATTATAAACTCATTTTAAAACAAAATTAATTTTGTGAAAATATTACACAAATTGAACGAATATACATTTTTACTATAATGTTATCTAGGATTTGTCACTAGTATTTAAGAAAAATGGTAAAAGATTGCAAACATGTTAACAATTCTACTGATCTAGAAATGGAAATTACTGATTTTCACCTTAATTAAGATCAAGAATATCACAAAAAGGCATTTGAATAGTCCTACATCAGAAAAATCATTGAAATATTAAACTTTTAAAAAGATAAATTCCTGCTTTCGTTCAGGTATTTATTTTTCATCTTTCTGAATGTTCTGTTAATAATACAAAGAGTATACATTTTCTTTAACATATTATACCACACATTTTTATGCATTGTGTAATGCACTCATAATTGCAATATATAACTGAAGCTTACCAAAATTTTATAAACTTAAAATTGGCTCCCATTAAGTTAAAATTGCGTATAACTGCAACAAGGCAAGGAATGCAATTTTATTTCTTTGTCTGTATTCGGTTTCAATTTCATATAGAAAGAGTTAAAATAGGTTATCTAGGCAACAAAATTTAAACACTCATTTTCAGTAAAAATTACAGAATAACAGATTTTGTTTCCCTGAAGACGCAACACCTCACTATTCCAGCTCTGATACAGACTGCATACTGTCATAGAGAAAGTCCTTTCTTAAACAGGGAATGCATATACTTTAATCTGTACATCTTCGCAAATAGGTTCATAAAACTTCACAATATGCCAAAATAGTTCAGATTAAGGGAAAAATATAATAAAGTATGCTTGAAACAACTAATAAAAAGCACATTTTGAGCAGCCTTCACAGAAGACAATTTGGTCTCACTAACTTTCTTTACGAGTACTCATTAAATTTTTATTTACATTTTTTTTTTTTTTGTTCAACACTTAACTTTCATTGGTTTTAAGAGAAACAGCACTTGATAGACAGACTCTAAATTCGGAAAAAACTGAAACAAAATTGGTTTATACACAGGCAGAGTAATTACACTGACCTGTTGGGAAGAGAAGACCCCGTTAGACAAGGAAAATATTAGGCCAGACAGAGAGGAAAACGCTTAGCCTCCTCCTCGTAATGCGAAAGGAGGCCACTTGGGAAAAAATTACACTACAGCTGTAATTTTGAAACCACTAAGAAGCAACAGAACTCTAACAAATCTCAGACTTCTGATAATTATAGTGTGATTAACAGTTCAACCTCACCTCGAATATTACAATATAATATAAAGAAAGCACCAAATCAAACACTTATATATGTAATTCAAAACCTAAGAAATTAATGCATAAATGCTACCCTAAACTTTAAAACATAATGTGAAGCGTTCACATAAAATAAATAACTAGAAAAACTCCAATATAAAGCGACATGTGAAAAGAGAACCACAAATTATAACATTCAAGCATTTCTAGTGAAAGTAAAGTTAATATAAAACAAGAATTACCAGCCACAGATGTCTTTTTGCTCTGCACTATTTCTCCGTTCCTTTTCTTTCATGATATCATGATCTGCAATCCAAGAGTGCACAAAAATGATGACAAATTACACTAGAAGAGGCCAAGGGGGGGGGGAGGGGAAGGAATCATTAGATTTTAACTACTTTGAAATTTTAGAATAATTATACACAAACAGAAATATCTAATATTGTTTCTTAATATATAAAACTTCAAAAGTAGCCTTCTTTGTTTTAAATTCCAGCAATGTGTTACATTGTTATTAAATCATGACTGCAGTCGATAGAAAAGAAAATGAGTTTCCTAATACGACAGAAGTACAGTAAGCGAAAGGGTTTTTTAACGTATGGGTACAACATGAACAATGAAAGAAAAAAAATTATACAGTTATTATGGATACACAGAATAAAAGGGATAATGATCTTCGAGAAAAGTAAAAAATTTCAGCGCTGGTAGAAAGTTGGCTCCGAAAGACAATAAGCGAATAATTTCAATTGACAAATAAACAAAATAAACATTACTGTTATTTTTGAAGCAGGTGTTATATATTAAACTATCTTAATTCACACACAGAATTAGTGACATAACAGATCAAAAAAGAGTAAGAATCAAACTCGCAATATATTGACATTAAAAGAGCTATACATATATACTTTTATAGTTTTTTTTTTTTTTTTTTTTTTTTTTTTTTTTTTTTTAGAAAGGGTTCAAAAACACCATTCTACAAACAGATTTCAAAAAACATCTTGTCATAAACCATAAAATAAATATTTCATTCAGAATTTTAACGCAAGAACCGTTTCTCATTTTAAGTTCTTTACTTAGGTACACTCATCCATGAGAGAGGAGAGCTTAGTCCAATGTACAAGAAATTATCCTGAAATATTACATCACTTTAATGAAATTATAGCAATATTTCACTCAGGGAAAGGACATATTATCTAGCTGCCCGGGTTCGAGCCCAGCTTTAATACAGCAAGCCAAAACACATCAAATGCCATTGAATGATACAGCATTTTGAAATGTTGCAAAAAAATTTAAATAAAATTTTGTGAAAGAGATATTGCAGTTACCTATATACTAAAATTTTGACCAAAAATTCAAGAAAACTAAGATACTCTTTTTTTCTTTCAAAGGAATCAAAGTCATATACTAATGTAGGGATGCTCAACTTATTGTACTATGAAACCTAAACATAGGAATAAAATTTTGACAGCTATGTGAGATGTCCAATACCGAGAAATTCCGTAAATTGTAGAATAGAACGTACGTCTCAAAACACACGAAAGGTAAAACACAATCCAAATACTTTTAGCCTTGAAGCAGGTATTCTATATTAAACTGTCTTAACTCACATACAGAATTAGTAATATAATAGCTCAAAATATTGTAAGAACCAAACACGCATTATATAAATATTTTTAAAAAAATGTACATACATTTATTAGTGTTACGAGGGTTTATTCTGAAATATTATAATGTCACTTTCAGTGAAATGATAGAAATTTTCACTCAGGGAAGGGACATTATGTCTGGCTGCCTGGGTTCCATCCCAGCTTCTGTTACAAAAGTTTGATAGAAGAATTTTAAGAATCCAGAAACGAAACTCATGAAGAAATTATAGACCATAATTGGTTCTACGATTTAGTCATTCTTACAGACATAATAACTAATATCTTAAACTTGAGCAGGGAAGAAAACTAAAGTCTTTGAATTTAAAGTTATTTTAAATTCATTTTAAATCAAAATTAATTTTGTAAAAATATTACACAAATATAAGGAATATACATTTTTACCATAATGCAATGTACATTTTGCCACTTTGAAAATCTGGAGAACTAAAGCGTGAAATATAAGAAAACTGAAACAAACATTTGGAAAATCTCATCGAGCTTAAATTAGTTTCTAAATTAGATGTTTTGAGTGTATATAAAATTATACCAACTACTACATTCACTTCAAACCCATCACATAAAACTAGTATAGTAGAAAAGTGGTAAAAGATTGCAAATATGTTAACAATTCTACTGATCTAGAAATAGAAATAACTGGTTTTCATCCTAATTAAGATGAAGAATATCACAAAAAGCCATTTGAATAGTCCTAGATCAGAAAAATCATGAACTGTTAAACTTTTAAAAAGATAAATTCCTGCATCTACTTAAAAATGTGAAAGAGGATTTTCAACAACAAACTTGTTAAAATCAATGTTCAGATACAGAATAACAAACACACATCCGGACGACTGCATGGATTTAGCCATAACATAGCATGTACCAGAGGGAGAAAAAAAACTCTCAGAAGAAATGCAATGTTAAATTTCACATTAAAATATGATTTCCTTGTAGTTAATTTTCATCTTCCTGAATTTTTTTGTAAATAATATAAAGAGTATACCTTTTCTTTAACATATTATACCACACATTTTTATACTTTGTGTAATGCACTCATAACTGAAATATTAAAAGTGCAATATATAATTGCAGCTAGCCAAAATTTTATAAACTTAAAATTGGCTCCCATTAAGTTAAAGTTGTTAATAACTGCACCAAGGGAAGGAATGCAATTTTATTTCTTTGTCTGTATTTGGCTTCATTTTCATATCGAAAGAGTTAAAAATAGGTTACCTAGGTAACAAAATTTAAACACACATTTTCAGTAAAAATTACAGAATAACAGATTTTGTTTCCCTGAAGACACAACACGTCGCTATTCCAGCTATGATACAGACTGCATACTGTCATAGAGAAATTCCTTTCTTAAACAGGGAATTCATATACTTTAATCTGTTTTTACACAAGTACTGTTTATGACTAATCCATGGTCCAGGAGTAAAATACTTTATAGTACACCCATCTAAATTTTTATTATTTCCGGTCATCTGTATAGACCGTTTACCTATCACGACTAAAGTCCCAATCTGCATTCCACATAACTCATACCATTCTTCAAGTCATATTTCGTAGTCTATCATTTTTAATACGGCAGGTACTTGCTGAGCGCAGACTTGTAAAGCGTGATTTCGCGTATAGCAGTACCTTAAAGGATCCCATTTTATTTGTCCACTGCTAGAATTTCATTCATACGTGGTGCAACATTCATCCATCAACACCGGAAAGAATTTATCTGCTACTTTAAACAATTTCCATCGACTGAAAATGAAGTCCTAAAAATCTTACAAATTTCAAAAGCAATCGATGCCGAAGAATTTTCACATATGGAAGACAGAGAAGTCAAACAATGAATCAGAAAATTACAAAAGAAGAATTGGGGTCTTATAAAACCCCTTGATAATAAAAGCGCTCATTATGAAGAAGAGTTTTTAACTGAAGATAAGATGAAGAAATTGTTAAATAACACAAAAAGGAATGTCTGATCTTCTAGCGAAGAATTACCCAATTAAAGAAAAAACAGGACACTGGGAAACATGTGCTCTTTACAGCGGCACACATACAGTTGCATCAGTCATTCTTATAAGCAAAAGACATCAGCATTTTCAAAAAATAATTCTGTCATGTATTTGCCAAGAGAACGAAAACAAGTCCAAAAGAAACTTTCAGAGTGCTTTGCAAAACAAATAGGAAAGTTATTCTGCAGAATTTTACTTCGATAATAATAAAACATCTCTGATTTGATTTCAAAACGAATTTTTATTTGTGAAATCAATTTTAAATAGATCTTCGCAAATAGGTTCATAAAACCTCCCAATATGCCAAAATAGCTCAAATTAAGGGAAAATTTTAATAAAGTATGCTTAAAAAAACTGATAAAAAGCACATTTTGAGCAGCCTTAACAAAAGACAATTTGGCCCCACTAACTTTCATTACGAGTACTCATTAAATTTTTATTTACATTTCTTTTTTGTTCAACATTTAACTTTCAATGGTTTTAAGAGAAAGAGCACTTGAAAGAGAGACTCTAAATTCGGAAAAAACTGAAACAAAACTGGTTTATACACAGGCAGAGTAATTACACTGACCTGTTGGGAAGAGAAGACCCCGTTAGACAAGGAAAATATTAGGCCAGACAGAGAGGAAAATGCTTAGCCTCCTCTTCGTAATGCGAAAGGAGGCCACTTGGGAAAAAATGACACTACAGCAGTAATTTTGAAACCACTAAGAAGCAACAGAACTCTAACAAATCTCAGACTTCTGATAATTATAGTGTGATTAACAGTTCAACCTCACTTCGAATATTACAATACAATATAAAGAAAGAACCAATTCAGACACTTCAATATGGAATTCAAAACCTAAGAAATTAATGCATAGACGCTACCCTAAACATTAAAACATAATGTGAAGCGTTCACGTAAAATAAATAAGTAGTAAAACTTCAATATAAAGCAACATGTGAAAAGGGACCTACAAATTATAACATTCAAGCATTTCTAGTGAAAATAAAGTTTAATATAAAACAAGAATTACCAGCCACAGATGTCTTTTTGCTCTTCACTATTTCTCCGTTCCTTTTCTTTCATGATATCATGTTCTGCAATCCAAGAGTGCACAAAAATGATGACAAATTACACTAGAAGAGGCCAAGGGGGGGAGGGGAAGGAATCATTAGATTTTAACTACTTTGAAATTAAAGAATAATTATACACAAAGAGAAATACCTAATATTGTTTCTTAATATATAAAACTTCAAAAGTAGCCTTCTTTGTTTTAAATTCCAGCAATGTGTTACATTGTTACTAAAATCATGATTGCAGTCGATAGAAAAGAAAATGAGTTTCCTAATACGACAGAAGTACAGTTAGCGAAAGGGGGTTTTTAATGTAAGGGTACAATATGAAAAATGAAAGAAAAAAAATTATATAGTTATTACGGATACACAGAATAAAAGGGATAATGATCTTCGAGAAAAGTAAATAATTTTAGCGCTGGTACAAAGATGGCACCGAAAGTCAATAAGCAGGTAATTTTAAATGACAAATAAACAAAATAAACTATACTGTTAGCTTTGAAGCAGGTGTTACATATAAAACTATCTTAATTCACACACAGAATTAGTGACATAACAGATCAAAAAAGAGTACGAATCAAACTCGCAATATATTGACATTAAAAGAGCTATACATATATACTTTTATAGCTTTTTTTTTTTTTTTTTTTTTTTTTAGAAAGGGCTCAAAAACACCATTCTAAAAACAGCTTTCAAAAAACATCTTGGAAACAAAAGTCATAAACCATAAAATACATATTTCATTCAGAATTTTAACGTAAGACGTAATCTACATTATATATTAAACTATCTTAATTCACACACGGAATTACTGACATAACAGATAAAAAAAGAGTAAGAATCAAACTCGCAATATATTGACATTAAAAGAGCTCTACAAATATACTTTTATAGTTTTTTGTTTTTTTATTTTTAGAAAGGGCTCAAAAACACCATTCTACAAACAGATTTTCGAAAAACATCTTGGAAACAAAAGTCATAAACCATAAAATAAATATTTCATTCAGAATTTGAACGCAAGAACCGTTTCTCATTTTAAGTTCTTTACTTAGGTACACTCATCCATGAGAGAGGAGAGCTTAGTCCAATGTACAAGAAATTATCCTGAAATATTACATCACTTTAATGAAATTATAGCAATATTTCACTCAGGGAAAGGACATATTATCTAGCTGCCCGGGTTCGAGCCCAGCTTTAATACAGCAAGCCAAAACACATCAAATGCAATTGAATGATACAGCATTTTGAAATGTTGCAAAAAAATTTAAATAAAATTTTGTGAAAGAGATATTGCAGTTACCTATATACTAAAATTTTGACCAAAAATTCAAGAAAACTAAGATACTCTTTTTTTCTTTCAAAGGAATCAAAGTCATATACTAATGTAGGGATGCTCAACTTATTGTACTATGAAACCTAAACATAGGAATAAAATTTTGACAGCTATGTGAGATGTCCAATACCGAGAAATTCCGTAAATTGTAGAATAGAACGTACATCTCAAAACACACGAAAGGTAAAACACAATCCAAATACTTTTAGCCTTGAAGCAGGTATTCTATATTAAACTGTCTTAACTCACATACAGAATTAGTAATATAATAGCTCAAAATATTGTAAGAACCAAACACGCATTATATAAATATTTTTAAAAAAATGTACATACATTTATTAGTGTTACGAGGGTTTATTCTGAAATATTATAATGTCACTTTCAGTGAAATGATAGAAATTTTCACTCAGGGAAGGGACATTATGTCTGGCTGCCTGGGTTCCATCCCAGCTTCTGTTACAAAAGTTTGATAGAAGAATTTTAAGAATCCAGAAACGAAACTCATGAAGAAATTATAGACCATAATTGGTTCTACGATTTAGTCATTCTTACAGACATAATAACTAATATCTTAAACTTGAGCAGGGAAGAAAACTAAAGTCTTTGAATTTAAAGTTATTTTAAATTCATTTTAAATCAAAATTAATTTTGTAAAAATATTACACAAATATAAGGAATATACATTTTTACCATAATGCAATGTACATTTTGCCACTTTGAAAATCTGGAGAACTAAAGCGTGAAATATAAGAAAACTGAAACAAACATTTGGAAAATCTCATCGAGCTTAAATTAGTTTCTAAATTAGATGTTTTGAGTGTATATAAAATTATACCAACTACTACATTCACTTCAAACCCATCACATAAAACTAGTATAGTAGAAAAGTGGTAAAAGATTGCAAATATGTTAACAATTCTACTGATCTAGAAATAGAAATAACTGGTTTTCATCCTAATTAAGATGAAGAATATCACAAAAAGCCATTTGAATAGTCCTAGATCAGAAAAATCATGAACTGTTAAACTTTTAAAAAGATAAATTCCTGCATCTACTTAAAAATGTGAAAGAGGATTTTCAACAACAAACTTGTTAAAATCAATGTTCAGATACAGAATAACAAACACACATCCGGACGACTGCATGGATTTAGCCATAACATAGCATGTACCAGAGGGAGAAAAAAAACTCTCAGAAGAAATGCAATGTTAAATTTCACATTAAAATATGATTTCCTTGTAGTTAATTTTCATCTTCCTGAATTTTTTTGTAAATAATATAAAGAGTATACCTTTTCTTTAACATATTATACCACACATTTTTATACTTTGTGTAATGCACTCATAACTGAAATATTAAAAGTGCAATATATAATTGCAGCTAGCCAAAATTTTATAAACTTAAAATTGGCTCCCATTAAGTTAAAGTTGTTAATAACTGCACCAAGGGAAGGAATGCAATTTTATTTCTTTGTCTGTATTTGGCTTCATTTTCATATCGAAAGAGTTAAAAATAGGTTACCTAGGTAACAAAATTTAAACACACATTTTCAGTAAAAATTACAGAATAACAGATTTTGTTTCCCTGAAGACACAACACGTCGCTATTCCAGCTATGATACAGACTGCATACTGTCATAGAGAAATTCCTTTCTTAAACAGGGAATTCATATACTTTAATCTGTTTTTACACAAGTACTGTTTATGACTAATCCATGGTCCAGGAGTAAAATACTTTATAGTACACCCATCTAAATTTTTATTATTTCCGGTCATCTGTATAGACCGTTTACCTATCACGACTAAAGTCCCAATCTGCATTCCACATAACTCATACCATTCTTCAAGTCATATTTCGTAGTCTATCATTTTTAATACGGCAGGTACTTGCTGAGCGCAGACTTGTAAAGCGTGATTTCGCGTATAGCAGTACCTTAAAGGATCCCATTTTATTTGTCCACTGCTAGAATTTCATTCATACGTGGTGCAACATTCATCCATCAACACCGGAAAGAATTTATCAGCTACTTTAAACAATTTCCATCGACTGAAAATGAAGTCCTAAAAATCTTACAAATTTCAAAAGCAATCGATGCCGAAGAATTTTCACATATGGAGGACACAGAAGTCAAACAATGAATCAGAAAATTACAAAAGAAGAATTGGGGTCTTATAAAACCCCTTGATAATAAAAGCGCTCATTATGAAGAAGAGTTTTTAACTGAAGATAAGATGAAGAAATTGTTAAATAACACAAAAAGCAATGTCTGATCTTCTAGCGAAGAATTACCCAATTAAAGAAAAAACAGGACACTGGGAAACATGTGCTCTTTACAGCGGCACGCATACAGTTGCATCAGTCATTCTTATAAGCAAAAGACATCAGCATTTTCAAAAAATAATTCTGTCATGTATTTGCCAAGAGAACGAAAACAAGTCCAAAAGAAACTTTCAGAGTGCTTTGCAAAACAAATAGGAAAGTTATTCTGCAGAATTTTACTTCGATAATAATAAAACATCTCTGATTTGATTTCAAAACGAATTTTTATTTGTGAAATCAATTTTAAATAGATCTTCGCAAATAGGTTCATAAAACCTCCCAATATGCCAAAATAGCTCAAATTAAGGGAAAATTTTAATAAAGTATGCTTAAAAAAACTGATAAAAAGCACATTTTGAGCAGCCTTAACAAAAGACAATTTGGCCCCACTAACTTTCATTACGAGTACTCATTAAATTTTTATTTACATTTCTTTTTTGTTCAACATTTAACTTTCAATGGTTTTAAGAGAAACAGCACTTGAAAGAGAGACTCTAAATTCGGAAAAAACTGAAACAAAACTGGTTTATACACAGGCAGAGTAATTACACTGACCTGTTGGGAAGAGAAGACCCCGTTAGACAAGCAAAATATTAGGCCAGACAGAGAGGAAAATGCTTAGCCTCCTCTTCGTAATGCGAAAGGAGGCCACTTGGGAAAAAATGACACTACAGCAGTAATTTTGAAACCACTAAGAAGCAACAGAACTCTAACAAATCTCAGACTTCTGATAATTATAGTGTGATTAACAGTTCAACCTCACTTCGAATATTACAATACAATATAAAGAAAGAACCAATTCAGACACTTCAATATGGAATTCAAAACCTAAGAAATTAATGCATAGACGCTACCCTAAACATTAAAACATAATATGAAGCGTTCACGTAAAATAAATAAGTAATAAAACTTCAATATAAAGCAACATGTGAAAAGGGACCTACAAATTATAACATTCAAGCATTTCTAGTGAAAATAAAGTTTAATATAAAACAAGAATTACCAGCCACAGATGTCTTTTTGCTCTGCACTATTTCTCCGTTCCTTTTCTTTCATGATATCATGTTCTGCAATCCAAGAGTGCACAAAAATGATGACAAATTAGAAGAGGCCAAGGGGGGGAGGGGAAGGAATCATTAGATTTTAACTACTTTGAAATTAAAGAATAATTATACACAAAGAGAAATACCTAATATTGTTTCTTAATATATAAAACTTCAAAAGTAGCCTTCTTTGTTTTAAATTCCAGCAATGTGTTACATTGTTACTAAAATCATGATTGCAGTCGATAGAAAAGAAAATGAGTTTCCTAATACGACAGAAGTACAGTTAGCGAAAGGGGGTTTTTAATGTAAGGGTACAATATGAAAAATGAAAGAAAAAAAATTATATAGTTATTACGGATACACAGAATAAAAGGGATAATGATCTTCAAGAAAAGTAAATAATTTTAGCGCTGGTACAAAGATGGCACCGAAAGTCAATAAGCAGGTAATTTTAAATGACAAATAAACAAAATAAACTATACTGTTAGCTTTGAAGCAGGTGTTACATATAAAACTATCTTAATTCACACACAGAATTAGTGACATAACAGATCAAAAAAGAGTACGAATCAAACTCACAATATATTGACATTAAAAGAGCTATACATATATACTTTTATAGCTTTTTTTTTTTTTTTTTTTTTTTATAAAGGGCTCAAAAACACCATTCTAAAAACAGCTTTCGAAAAACATCTTGGAAACAAAAGTCATAAACCATAAAATACATATTTCATTCAGAATTTTAACGTAAGACGTAATCTACATTATATATTAAACTATCTTAATTCACACACAGAATTACTGACATAACAGATAAAAAAAGAGTAAGAATCAAACTCGCAATATATTGACATTAAAAGAGCTCTACAAATATACTTTTATAGTTTTTTGTTTTTTTATTTTTAGAAAGGGCTCAAAAACACCATTCTACAAACAGATTTTCGAAAAACATCTTGGAAACAAAAGTCATAAACCATAAAATAAATATTTCATTCAGAATTTGAACGCAAGAACCGTTTCTCATTTTAAGTTCTTTACTTAGGTACACTCATCCATGAGAGAGGAGAGCTTAGTCCAATGTACAAGAAATTATCCTGAAATATTACATCACTTTAATGAAATTATAGCAATATTTCACTCAGGGAAAGGACATATTATCTAGCTGCCCGGGTTCGAGCCCAGCTTTAATACAGCAAGCCAAAACACATCAAATGCCATTGAATGATACAGCATTTTGAAATGTTGCAAAAAAATTTAAATAAAATTTTGTGAAAGAGATATTGCAGTTACCTATATACTAAAATTTTGACCAAAAATTCAAGAAAACTAAGATACTCTTTTTTTCTTTCAAAGGAATCAAAGTCATATACTAATGTAGGGATGCTCAACTTATTGTACTATGAAACCTAAACATAGGAATAAAATTTTGACAGCCATGTGAGATGTCCAATACCGAGAAATTCCGTAAATTGTAGAATAGAACGTACGTCTCAAAACACACGAAAGGTAAAACACAATCCAAATACTTTTAGCCTTGAAGCAGGTATTCTATATTAAACTGTCTTAACTCACATACAGAATTAGTAATATAATAGCTCAAAATATTGTAAGAACCAAACACGCATTATATAAATATTTTTAAAAAAATGTACATACATTTATTAGTGTTACGAGGGTTTATTCTGAAATATTATAATGTCACTTTCAGTGAAATGATAGAAATTTTCACTCAGGGAAGGGACATTATGTCTGGCTGCCTGGGTTCCATCCCAGCTTCTGTTACAAAAGTTTGATAGAAGAATTTTAAGAATCCAGAAACGAAACTCATGAAGAAATTATAGACCATAATTGGTTCTACGATTTAGTCATTCTTACAGACATAATAACTAATATCTTAAACTTGAGCAGGGAAGAAAACTAAAGTCTTTGAATTTAAAGTTATTTTAAATTCATTTTAAATCAAAATTAATTTTGTAAAAATATTACACAAATATAAGGAATATACATTTTTACCATAATGCAATGTACATTTTGCCACTTTGAAAATCTGGAGAACTAAAGCGTGAAATATAAGAAAACTGAAACAAACATTTGGAAAATCTCATCGAGCTTAAATTAGTTTCTAAATTAGATGTTTTGAGTGTATATAAAATTATACCAACTACTACATTCACTTCAAACCCATCACATAAAACTAGTATAGTAGAAAAGTGGTAAAAGATTGCAAATATGTTAACAATTCTACTGATCTAGAAATAGAAATAACTGGTTTTCATCCTAATTAAGATGAAGAATATCACAAAAAGCCATTTGAATAGTCCTAGATCAGAAAAATCATGAACTGTTAAACTTTTAAAAAGATAAATTCCTGCATCTACTTAAAAATGTGAAAGAGGATTTTCAACAACAAACTTGTTAAAATCAATGTTCAGATACAGAATAACAAACACACATCCGGACGACTGCATGGATTTAGCCATAACATAGCATGTACCAGAGGGAGAAAAAAAACTCTCAGAAGAAATGCAATGTTAAATTTCACATTAAAATATGATTTCCTTGTAGTTAATTTTCATCTTCCTGAATTTTTTTGTAAATAATATAAAGAGTATACCTTTTCTTTAACATATTATACCACACATTTTTATACTTTGTGTAATGCACTCATAACTGAAATATTAAAAGTGCAATATATAATTGCAGCTAGCCAAAATTTTATAAACTTAAAATTGGCTCCCATTAAGTTAAAGTTGTTAATAACTGCACCAAGGGAAGGAATGCAATTTTATTTCTTTGTCTGTATTTGGCTTCATTTTCATATAGAAAGAGTTAAAAATAGGTTACCTAGGTAACAAAATTTAAACACACATTTTCAGTAAAAATTACAGAATAACAGATTTTGTTTCCCTGAAGACACAACACGTCGCTATTCCAGCTATGATACAGACTGCATACTGTCATAGAGAAATTCCTTTCTTAAACAGGGAATTCATATACTTTAATCTGTTTTTACACAAGTACTGTTTATGACTAATCCATGGTCCAGGAGTAAAATACTTTATAGTACACCCATCTAAATTTTTATTATTTCCGGTCATCTGTATAGACCGTTTACCTATCACGACTAAACTCCCAATCTGCATTCCACATAACTCATACCATTCTTCAAGTCATATTTCGTAGTCTATCATTTTTAATACGGCAGGTACTTGCTGAGCGCAGACTTGTAAAGCGTGATTTCGCGTATAGCAGTACCTTAAAGGATCCCATTTTATTTGTCCACTGCTAGAATTTCATTCATACGTGGTGCAACATTCATCCATCAACACCGGAAAGAATTTATCTGCTACTTTAAACAATTTCCATCGACTGAAAATGAAGTCCTAAAAATCTTACAAATTTCAAAAGCAATCGATGCCGAAGAATTTTCACATATGGAGGACACAGAAGTCAAACAATGAATCAGAAAATTACAAAAGAAGAATTGGGGTCTTATAAAACCCCTTGATAATAAAAGCGCTCATTATGAAGAAGAGTTTTTAACTGAAGATAAGATGAAGAAATTGTTAAATAACACAAAAAGGAATGTCTGATCTTCTAGCGAAGAATTACCCAATTAAAGAAAAAACAGGACACTGGGAAACATGTGCTCTTTACAGCGGCACGCATACAGTTGCATCAGTCATTCTTATAAGCAAAAGACATCAGCATTTTCAAAAAATAATTCTGTCATGTATTTGCCAAGAGAACGAAAACAAGTCCAAAAGAAACTTTCAGAGTGCTTTGCAAAACAAATAGGAAAGTTATTCTGCAGAATTTTACTTCGATAATAATAAAACATCTCTGATTTGATTTCAAAACGAATTTTTATTTGTGAAATCAATTTTAAATAGATCTTCGCAAATACGTTCATAAAACCTCCCAATATGCCAAAATAGCTCAAATTAAGGGAAAATTTTAATAAAGTATGCTTAAAACAACTGATAAAAAGCACATTTTGAGCAGCCTTAACAAAAGACAATTTGGCCCCACTAACTTTCATTACGAGTACTCATTAAATTTTTATTTACATTTCTTTTTTGTTCAACATTTAACTTTCAATGGTTTTAAGAGAAACAGCACTTGAAAGAGAGACTCTAAATTCGGAAAAAACTGAAACAAAACTGGTTTATACACAGGCAGAGTAATTACACTGACCTGTTGGGAAGAGAAGACCCCGTTAGACAAGCAAAATATTAGGCCAGACAGAGAGGAAAATGCTTAGCCTCCTCTTCGTAATGCGAAAGGAGGCCACTTGGGAAAAAATGACACTACAGCAGTAATTTTGAAACCACTAAGAAGCAACAGAACTCTAACAAATCTCAGACTTCTGATAATTATAGTGTGATTAACAGTTCAACCTCACTTCGAATATTACAATACAATATAAAGAAAGAACCAATTCAGACACTTCAATATGGAATTCAAAACCTAAGAAATTAATGCATAGACGCTACCCTAAACATTAAAACATAATATGAAGCGTTCACGTAAAATAAATAAGTAATAAAACTTCAATATAAAGCAACATGTGAAAAGGGACCTACAAATTATAACATTCAAGCATTTCTAGTGAAAATAAAGTTTAATATAAAACAAGAATTACCAGCCACAGATGTCTTTTTGCTCTGCACTATTTCTCCGTTCCTTTTCTTTCATGATATCATGTTCTGCAATCCAAGAGTGCACAAAAATGATGACAAATTAGAAGAGGCCAAGGGGGGGAGGGGAAGGAATCATTAGATTTTAACTACTTTGAAATTAAAGAATAATTATACACAAAGAGAAATACCTAATATTGTTTCTTAATATATAAAACTTCAAAAGTAGCCTTCTTTGTTTTAAATTCCAGCAATGTGTTACATTGTTACTAAAATCATGATTGCAGTCGATAGAAAAGAAAATGAGTTTCCTAATACGACAGAAGTACAGTTAGCGAAAGGGGTTTTTTAATGTAAGGGTACAATATGAAAAATGAAAGAAAAAAAATTATATAGTTATTACGGATACACAGAATAAAAGGGATAATGATCTTCGAGAAAAGTAAATAATTTTAGCGCTGGTACAAAGATGGCACCGAAAGTCAATAAGCAGGTAATTTTAAATGACAAATAAACAAAATAAACTATACTGTTAGCTTTGAAGCAGGTGTTACATATAAAACTATCTTAATTCACACACAGAATTAGTGACATAACAGATCAAAAAAGAGTACGAATCAAACTCGCAATATATTGACATTAAAAGAGCTATACATATATACTTTTATAGCTTTTTTTTTTTTTTTTTTTTTTTTTTAGAAAGGGCTCAAAAACACCATTCTAAAAACAGCTTTCGAAAAACATCTTGGAAACAAAAGTCATAAACCATAAAATACATATTTCATTCAGAATTTTAACGTAAGACGTAATCTACATTATATATTAAACTATCTTAATTCACACACAGAATTACTGACATAACAGATAAAAAAAGAGTAAGAATCAAACTCGCAATATATTGACATTAAAAGAGCTCTACAAATATACTTTTATAGTTTTTTGTTTTTTTATTTTTAGAAAGGGCTCAAAAACACCATTCTACAAACAGATTTTCGAAAAACATCTTGGAAACAAAAGTCATAAACCATAAAATAAATATTTCATTCAGAATTTGAACGCAAGAACCGTTTCTCATTTTAAGTTCTTTACTTAGGTACACTCATCCATGAGAGAGGAGAGCTTAGTCCAATGTACAAGAAATTATCCTGAAATATTACATCACTTTAATGAAATTATAGCAATATTTCACTCAGGGAAAGGACATATTATCTAGCTGCCCGGGTTCGAGCCCAGCTTTAATACAGCAAGCCAAAACACATCAAATGCCATTGAATGATACAGCATTTTGAAATGTTGCAAAAAAATTTAAATAAAATTTTGTGAAAGAGATATTGCAGTTACCTATATACTAAAATTTTGACCAAAAATTCAAGAAAACTAAGATACTCTTTTTTTCTTTCAAAGGAATCAAAGTCATATACTAATGTAGGGATGCTCAACTTATTGTACTATGAAACCTAAACATAGGAATAAAATTTTGACAGCTATGTGAGATGTCCAATACCGAGAAATTCCGTAAATTGTAGAATAGAACGTACATCTCAAAACACACGAAAGGTAAAACACAATCCAAATACTTTTAGCCTTGAAGCAGGTATTCTATATTAAACTGTCTTAACTCACATACAGAATTAGTAATATAATAGCTCAAAATATTGTAAGAACCAAACACGCATTATATAAATATTTTTAAAAAAATGTACATACATTTATTAGTGTTACGAGGGTTTATTCTGAAATATTATAATGTCACTTTCAGTGAAATGATAGAAATTTTCACTCAGGGAAGGGACATTATGTCTGGCTGCCTGGGTTCCATCCCAGCTTCTGTTACAAAAGTTTGATAGAAGAATTTTAAGAATCCAGAAACGAAACTCATGAAGAAATTATAGACCATAATTGGTTCTACGATTTAGTCATTCTTACAGACATAATAACTAATATCTTAAACTTGAGCAGGGAAGAAAACTAAAGTCTTTGAATTTAAAGTTATTTTAAATTCATTTTAAATCAAAATTAATTTTGTAAAAATATTACACAAATATAAGGAATATACATTTTTACCATAATGCAATGTACATTTTGCCACTTTGAAAATCTGGAGAACTAAAGCGTGAAATATAAGAAAACTGAAACAAACATTTGGAAAATCTCATCGAGCTTAAATTAGTTTCTAAATTAGATGTTTTGAGTGTATATAAAATTATACCAACTACTACATTCACTTCAAACCCATCACATAAAACTAGTATAGTAGAAAAGTGGTAAAAGATTGCAAATATGTTAACAATTCTACTGATCTAGAAATAGAAATAACTGGTTTTCATCCTAATTAAGATGAAGAATATCACAAAAAGCCATTTGAATAGTCCTAGATCAGAAAAATCATGAACTGTTAAACTTTTAAAAAGATAAATTCCTGCTTTCGATCTACTTAAAAATGTGAAAGAGGATTTTCAACAAAAAACTTGTTAAAATCAATGTTCAGATACAGAATAACAAACACACATCCGGACGACTGCATGGATTTAGCCATAACATAGCATGTACCAGAGGGAGAAAAAAAACTCTCAGAAGAAATGCAATGTTAAATTTCACATTAAAATATGATTTCCTTGTAGTTAATTTTCATCTTCCTGAATTTTTTTGTAAATAATATAAAGAGTATACCTTTTCTTTAACATATTATACCACACATTTTTATACTTTGTGTAATGCACTCATAACTGAAATATTAAAAGTGCAATATATAATTGCAGCTAGCCAAAATTTTATAAACTTAAAATTGGCTCCCATTAAGTTAAAGTTGTTAATAACTGCACCAAGGGAAGGAATGCAATTTTATTTCTTTGTCTGTATTTGGCTTCATTTTCATATAGAAAGAGTTAAAAATAGGTTACCTAGGTAACAAAATTTAAACACACATTTTCAGTAAAAATTACAGAATAACAGATTTTGTTTCCCTGAAGACACAACACCTCGCTATTCCAGCTATGATACAGACTGCATACTGTCATAGAGAAATTCCTTTCTTAAACAGGGAATTCATATACTTTAATCTGTTTTTACACAAGTACTGTTTATGACTAATCCATGGTCCAGGAGTAAAATACTTTATAGTACACCCATCTAAATTTTTATTATTTCCGGTCATCTGTATAGACCGTTTACCTATCATGACTAAACTCCCAATCTGCATTCCACATAACTCATACCATTCTTCAAGTCATATTTCGTAGTCTATCATTTTTAATACGGCAGGTACTTGCTGAGCGCAGACTTGTAAAGCGTGATTTCGCGTATAGCAGTACCTTAAAGGATCCCATTTTATTTGTCCACTGCTAGAATTTCATTCATACGTGGTGCAACATTCATCCATCAACACCGGAAAGAATTTATCTGCTACTTTAAACAATTTCCATCGACTGAAAATGAAGTCCTAAAAATCTTACAAATTTCAAAAGCAATCGATGCCGAAGAATTTTCACATATGGAAGACAGAGAAGTCAAACAATGAATCAGAAAATTACAAAAGAAGAATTGGGGTCTTATAAAACCCCTTGATAATAAAAGCGCTCATTATGAAGAAGAGCTTTTCACTGAAGATAAGGTGAAGAAATTGTTAAATAACACAAAAAGCAATGTCTGATTTTCTAGCGAAGAATTACCCAATTAAAGAAAAAACAGGACACTGGGAAACATGTGCTCTTTACAGCGGCACGCATACAGTTGCATCAGTCATTCTTATAAGCAAAAGACATCAGCATTTTCAAAAAATAATTCTGTCATGTATTTGCCAAGAGAACGAAAACAAGTCCAAAAGAAACTTTCAGAGTGCTTTGCAAAACAAATAGGAAAGTTATTCTGCAGAATTTTACTTCGATAATAATAAAACATCTCTGATTTGATTTCAAAACGAATTTTTATTTGTGAAATCAATTTTAAATAGATCTTCACAAATAGGTTCATAAAACCTCCCAATATGCCAAAATAGCTCAAATTAAGGGAAAATTTTAATAAAGTATGCTTAAAAAAACTGATAAAAAGCACATTTTGAGCAGCCTTAACAAAAGACAATTTGGCCCCACTAACTTTCATTACGAGTACTCATTAAATTTTTATTTACATTTCTTTTTTGTTCAACATTTAACTTTCAATGGTTTTAAGAGAAACAGCACTTGAAAGAGAGACTCTAAATTCGGAAAAAACTGAAACAAAACTGGTTTATACACAGGCAGAGTAATTACACTGACCTGTTGGGAAGAGAAGACCCCGTTAGACAAGCAAAATATTAGGCCAGACAGAGAGGAAAATGCTTAGCCTCCTCTTCGTAATGCGAAAGGAGGCCACTTGGGAAAAAATGACACTACAGCAGTAATTTTGAAACCACTAAGAAGCAACAGAACGCTAACAAATCTCAGACTTCTGATAATTATAGTGTGATTAACAGTTCAACCTCACTTCGAATATTACAATACAATATAAAGAAAGAACCAATTCAGACACTTCAATATGGAATTCAAAACCTAAGAAATTAATGCATAGACGCTACCCTAAACATTAAAACATAATATGAAGCGTTCACGTAAAATAAATAAGTAATAAAACTTCAATATAAAGCAACATGTGAAAAGGGACCTACAAATTATAACATTCAAGCATTTCTAGTGAAAATAAAGTTTAATATAAAACAAGAATTACCAGCCACAGATGTTTTTTTGCTCTGCACTATTTCTCCGTTCCTTTTCTTTCATGATATCATGTTCTGCAATCCAAGAGTGCACAAAAATGATGACAAATTAGAAGAGGCCAAGGGGGGGAGGGGAAGGAATCATTAGATTTTAACTACTTTGAAATTAAAGAATAATTATACACAAAGAGAAATATCTAATATTGTTTCTTAATATATAAAACTTCAAAAGTAGCCTTCTTTGTTTTAAATTCCAGCAATGTGTTACATTGTTACTAAAATCATGATTGCAGTCGATAGAAAAGAAAATGAGTTTCCTAATACGACAGAAGTACAGTTAGCGAAAGGGGGTTTTTAATGTAAGGGTACAATATGAAAAATGAAAGAAAAAAAATTATACAGTTATTACGGATACACAGAATAAAAGGGATAATGATCTTCGAGAAAAGTAAATAATTTTAGCGCTGGTACAAAGATGGCACCGAAAGTCAATAAGCAGGTAATTTTAAATGACAAATAAACAAAATAAACTATACCGTTAGCTTTGAAGCAGGTGTTACATATAAAACTATCTTAATTCACACACAGAATTAGTGACATAACAGATCAAAAAAGAGTACGAATCAAACTCGCAATATATTGACATTAAAAGAGCTATACATATATATACTTTTATAGCTTCTTTTTTTTTTTTTTTTTTAGAAAGGGCTCAAAAACACCATTCTAAAAACACCTTTCAAAAAACATCTTGGAAACAAAAGTCATAAACCATAAAATACATATTTCATTCAGAATTTTAACGTAAGACGTAATCTACATTATATATTAAACTATCTTAATTCACACACAGAATTACTGACATAACAGATAAAAAAAGAGTAAGAATCAAACTCGCAATATATTGACATTAAAAGAGCTCTACAAATATACTTTTATAGTTTTTTGTTTTTTTATTTTTAGAAAGGGCTCAAAAACACCATTCTACAAACAGATTTTCGAAAAACATCTTGGAAACAAAAGTCATAAACCATAAAATAAATATTTCATTCAGAATTTTAACGCAAGAACCGTTTCTCATTTTAAGTTCTTTACTTAGGTACACTCATCCATGAGAGAGGAGAGCTTAGTCCAATGTACAAGAAATTATCCTGAAATATTACATCACTTTAATGAAATTATAGCAATATTTCACTCAGGGAAAGGACATATTATCTAGCTGCCCGGGTTCGAGCCCAGCTTTAATACAGCAAGCCAAAACACATCAAACGCCATTGAATGATACAGCATTTTGAAATGTTGCAAAAAAATTTAAATAAAATTTTGTGAAAGAGATATTGCAATTACATATATACTAAAATTTTGACCAAAAATTCAAGAAAACTAAGATACCCTTTTTTTCTTTCAAAGGAATCAAAGTCATATACTAATGTAGGGATGCTCAACTTATTGTACTATGAAACCTAAACATAGGAATAAAATTTTGACAGCTATGTGAGATGTCCAATACCGAGAAATTCCGTAAATTGTAGAATAGAACGTACGTCTCAAAACACACGAAAGGTAAAACACAATCCAAATACTTTTAGCCTTGAAGCAGGTATTCTATATTAAACTGTCTTAACTCACATACAGAATTAGTAATATAATAGCTCAAAATATTGTAAGAACCAAACATGCATTATATAAATATTTTTAAAAAAATGTACATACATTTATTAGTGTTACGAGGGTTTATTCTGAAATATTATAATGTCACTTTCAGTGAAATGATAGAAATTTTCACTCAGGGAAGGGACATTATGTCTGGCTGCCTGGGTTCCATCCCAGCTTCTGTTACAAAAGTTTGATAGAAGAATTTTAAGAATCCAGAAACGAAACTCATGAAGAAATTATAGACCATAATTGGTTCTACGATTTAGTCATTCTTACAGACATAATAACTAATATCTTAAACTTGAGCAGGGAAGAAAACTAAAGTCTTTGAATTTAAAGTTATTTTAAATTCATTTTAAATCAAAATTAATTTTGTAAAAATATTACACAAATATGAGGAATATACATTTTTACCATAATGCAATGTACATTTTGCCACTTTGAAAATCTGGAGAACTAAAGCGTGAAATATAAGAAAACTGAAACAAACATTTGGAAAATCTCATCGAGCTTAAATTAGTTTCTAAATTAGATGTTTTGAGTGTATATAAAATTATACCAACTACTACATTCACTTCAAACCCATCACATAAAACTAGTATAGTAGAAAAATGGTAAAAGATTGCAAATATGTTAACAATTCTACTGATCTAGAAATAGAAATAACTGGTTTTCATCCTAATTAAGATGAAGAATATCACAAAAAGCCATTTGAATAGTCCTAGATCAGAAAAATCATGAACTGTTAAACTTTTAAAAAGATAAATTCCTGCTTTTGATCTACTTAAAAATGTGAAAGAGGATTTTCAACAACAAACTTGTTAAAATCAATGTTCAGATAAAGAATAACAAACACACATCCGGATGACTGCATGGTTTTAGCCATAACATAGCATGTACCAGAGGGAGAAAAAAAACTCTCAGAAGAAATGCAATGTTAAATTTCACATTAAAATATGATTTCCTTGTAGTTAATTTTCATCTTGCTGAATTTTTTTGTAAATAATACAAAGAGTATACCTTTTCTTTAACATATTATACCACACATTTTTATACTTTGTGTAATGCACTCATAACTGAAATATTAAAAGTGCAATATATAATTGCAGCTAGCCAAAATTTTATAAACTTAAAATTGGCTCCCATTAAGTTAAAGTTGTTAATAACTGCACCAAGGGAAGGAATGCAATTTTATTTCTTTGTCTGTATTTGGTTTCATTTTCATATAGAAAGAGTTAAAAATAGGTTACCTAGGTAACAAAATTTAAACACACATTTTCAGTAAAAATTACAGAATAACAGATTTTGTTTCCCTGAAGACACAACACCTCGCTATTCCAGCTATGATACAGACTGCATACTGTCATAGAGAAATTCCTTTCTTAAACAGGGAATTCATATACTTTAATCTGTTTTTACACAAGTACTGTTTATGACTAATCCATGGTCCAGGAGTAAAATACTTTATAGTACACCCATCTAAATTTTTATTATTTCCGGTCATCTGTATAGACCGTTTACCTATCACGACTAAACTCCCAATCTGCATTCCACATAACTCATACCATTCTTCAAGTCATATTTCGTAGTCTATCATTTTTAATACGGCAGGTACTTGCTGAGCGCAGACTTGTAAAGCGTGATTTCGCGTATAGCAGTACCTTAAAGGATCCCATTTTATTTGTCCACTGCTAGAATTTCATTCATACGTGGTGCAACATTCATCCATCAACACCGGAAAGAATTTATCTGCTACTTTAAACAATTTCCATCGACTGAAAATGAAGTCCTAAAAATCTTACAAATTTCAAAAGCAATCGATGCCGAAGAATTTTCACATATGGAAGACAGAGAAGTCAAACAATGAATCAGAAAATTACAAAAGAAGAATTGGGGTCTTATAAAACCCCTTGATAATAAAAGCGCTCATTATGAAGAAGAGCTTTTAACTGAAGATAAGATGAAGAAATTGTTAAATAACACAAAAAGCAATGTCTGATCTTCTAGCGAAGAATTACCCAATTAAAGAAAAAACAGGACACTGGGAAACATGTGCTCTTTACAGCGGCACGCATACAGTTGCATCAGTCATTCTTATAAGCAAAAGACATCAGCATTTTCAAAAAATAATTCTGTCATGTATTTGCCAAGAGAACGAAAACAAGTCCAAAAGAAACTTTCAGAGTGCTTTGCAAAACAAATAGGAAAGTTATTCTGCAGAATTTTACTTCGATAATAATAAAACATCTCTGATTTGATTTCAAAACGAATTTTTATTTGTGAAATCAATTTTAAATAGATCTTCGCAAATAGGCTCATAAAACCTCCCAATATGCCAAAATAGCTCAAATTAAAGGAAAATTTTAATAAAGTATGCTTAAAACAACTGATAAAAAGCACATTTTGAGCAGCCTTAACAAAAGACAATTTGGCCCCACTAACTTTCATTACGAATACTCATTAAATTTTTATTTACATTTCTTTTTTGTTCAACTTTCAATGGTTTTAAGAGAAACAGCACTCGAAAGAGAGACTCTAAATTCGGAAAAAACTGAAACAAAACTGGTTTATACACAGGCAGAGTAATTACACTGACCTGTTGGGAAGAGAAGACCCCGTTAGACAAGCAAAATATTAGGCCAGACAGAGAGGAAAATGCTTAGCCTCCTCTTCGTAATGCGAAAGGAGGCCACTTGGGAAAAAATGACACTACAGCAGTAATTTTGAAACCACTAAGAAGCAACAGAACTCTAACAAATCTCAGACTTCTGATAATTATAGTGTGATTAACAGTTCAACCTCACTTCGAATATTACAATACAATATGAAGAAAGAACCAATTCAGACACTTCAATATGGAATTCAAAACCTAAGAAATTAATGCATAGACGCTACCCTAAACATTAAAACATAATATGAAGCGTTCACGTAAAATAAATAAGTAACAAAACTTCAATATAAAGCAACATGTGAAAAGGGACCTACAAATTATAACATTCAAGCATTTCTAGTGAAAATAAAGTTTAATATAAAACAAGAATTACCAGCCACAGATGTCTTTTTGCTCTGCACTATTTCTCCGTTCCTTTTCTTTCATGATATCATGTTCTGCAATCCAAGAGTGCACAAAAATGATGACAAATTAGAAGAGGCCAAGGGGGGGAGGGGAAGGAATCATTAGATTTTAACTACTTTGAAATTAAAGAATAATTATACACAAAGAGAAATACCTAATATTGTTTCTTAATATATAAAACTTCAAAAGTAGCCTTCTTTGTTTTAAATTCCAGCAATGTGTTACATTGTTACTAAAATCATGATTGCAGTCGATAGAAAAGAAAATGAGTTTCCTAATACGACAGAAGTACAGTTAGCGAAAGGGGGTTTTTAATGTAAGGGTACAATATGAAAAATGAAAGAAAAAAAATTATATAGTTATTACGGATACACAGAATAAAAGGGATAATGATCTTCGAGAAAAGTAAATAATTTTAGCGCTGGTACAAAGATGGCACCGAAAGTCAATAAGCAGGTAATTTTAAATGACAAATAAACAAAATAAACTATACTGTTAGCTTTGAAGCAGGTGTTACATATAAAACTATCTTAATTCACACACAGAATTAGTGACATAACAGATCAAAAAAGAGTACGAATCAAACTCGCAATATATTGACATTAAAAGAGCTATACATATATACTTTTATAGCTTTTTTTTTTTTTTTTTTTTTTTTTAGAAAGGGCTCAAAAACACCATTCTAAAAACAGCTTTCGAAAAACATCTTGGAAACAAAAGTCATAAACCATAAAATACATATTTCATTCAGAATTTTAACGTAAGACGTAATCTACATTATATATTAAACTATCTTAATTCACACACAGAATTACTGACATAACAGATAAAAAAAGAGTAAGAATCAAACTCGCAATATATTGACATTAAAAGAGCTCTACAAATATACTTTTATAGTTTTTTGTTTTTTTATTTTTAGAAAGGGCTCAAAAACACCATTCTACAAACAGATTTTCGAAAAACATCTTGGAAACAAAAGTCATAAACCATAAAATAAATATTTCATTCAGAATTTGAACGCAAGAACCGTTTCTCATTTTAAGTTCTTTACTTAGGTACACTCATCCATGAGAGAGGAGAGCTTAGTCCAATGTACAAGAAATTATCCTGAAATATTACATCACTTTAATGAAATTATAGCAATATTTCACTCAGGGAAAGGACATATTATCTAGCTGCCCGGGTTCGAGCCCAGCTTTAATACAGCAAGCCAAAACACATCAAATGCCATTGAATGATACAGCATTTTGAAATGTTGCAAAAAAATTTAAATAAAATTTTGTGAAAGAGATATTGCAATTACATATATACTAAAATTTTGACCAAAAATTCAAGAAAACTAAGATACCCTTTTTTTCTTTCAAAGGAATCAAAGTCATATACTAATGTAGGGATGCTCAACTTATTGTACTATGAAACCTAAACATAGGAATAAAATTTTGACAGCTATGTGAGATGTCCAATACCGAGAAATTCCGTAAATTGTAGAATAGAACGTACGTCTCAAAACACACGAAAGGTAAAACACAATCCAAATACTTTTAGCCTTGAAGCAGGTATTCTATATTAAACTGTCTTAACTCACATACAGAATTAGTAATATAATAGCTCAAAATATTGTAAGAACCAAACATGCATTATATAAATATTTTTAAAAAAATGTACATACATTTATTAGTGTTACGAGGGTTTATTCTGAAATATTATAATGTCACTTTCAGTGAAATGATAGAAATTTTCACTCAGGGAAGGGACATTATGTCTGGCTGCCTGGGTTCCATCCCAGCTTCTGTTACAAAAGTTTGATAGAAGAATTTTAAGAATCCAGAAACGAAACTCATGAAGAAATTATAGACCATAATTGGTTCTACGATTTAGTCATTCTTACAGACATAATAACTAATATCTTAAACTTGAGCAGGGAAGAAAACTAAAGTCTTTGAATTTAAAGTTATTTTAAATTCATTTTAAATCAAAATTAATTTTGTAAAAATATTACACAAATATGAGGAATATACATTTTTACCATAATGCAATGTACATTTTGCCACTTTGAAAATCTGGAGAACTAAAGCGTGAAATATAAGAAAACTGAAACAAACATTTGGAAAATCTCATCGAGCTTAAATTAGTTTCTAAATTAGATGTTTTGAGTGTATATAAAATTATACCAACTACTACATTCACTTCAAACCCATCACATAAAACTAGTATAGTAGAAAAATGGTAAAAGATTGCAAATATGTTAACAATTCTACTGATCTAGAAATAGAAATAACTGGTTTTCATCCTAATTAAGATGAAGAATATCACAAAAAGCCATTTGAATAGTCCTAGATCAGAAAAATCATGAACTGTTAAACTTTTAAAAAGATAAATTCCTGCTTTTGATCTACTTAAAAATGTGAAAGAGGATTTTCAACAACAAACTTGTTAAAATCAATGTTCAGATAAAGAATAACAAACACACATCCGGATGACTGCATGGTTTTAGCCATAACATAGCATGTACCAGAGGGAGAAAAAAAACTCTCAGAAGAAATGCAATGTTAAATTTCACATTAAAATATGATTTCCTTGTAGTTAATTTTCATCTTGCTGAATTTTTTTGTAAATAATACAAAGAGTATACCTTTTCTTTAACATATTATACCACACATTTTTATACTTTGTGTAATGCACTCATAACTGAAATATTAAAAGTGCAATATATAATTGCAGCTAGCCAAAATTTTATAAACTTAAAATTGGCTCCCATTAAGTTAAAGTTGTTAATAACTGCACCAAGGGAAGGAATGCAATTTTATTTCTTTGTCTGTATTTGGTTTCATTTTCATATAGAAAGAGTTAAAAATAGGTTACCTAGGTAACAAAATTTAAACACACATTTTCAGTAAAAATTACAGAATAACAGATTTTGTTTCCCTGAAGACACAACACCTCGCTATTCCAGCTATGATACAGACTGCATACTGTCATAGAGAAATTCCTTTCTTAAACAGGGAATTCATATACTTTAATCTGTTTTTACACAAGTACTGTTTATGACTAATCCATGGTCCAGGAGTAAAATACTTTATAGTACACCCATCTAAATTTTTATTATTTCCGGTCATCTGTATAGACCGTTTACCTATCACGACTAAACTCCCAATCTGCATTCCACATAACTCATACCATTCTTCAAGTCATATTTCGTAGTCTATCATTTTTAATACGGCAGGTACTTGCTGAGCGCAGACTTGTAAAGCGTGATTTCGCGTATAGCAGTACCTTAAAGGATCCCATTTTATTTGTCCACTGCTAGAATTTCATTCATACGTGGTGCAACATTCATCCATCAACACCGGAAAGAATTTATCTGCTACTTTAAACAATTTCCATCGACTGAAAATGAAGTCCTAAAAATCTTACAAATTTCAAAAGCAATCGATGCCGAAGAATTTTCACATATGGAAGACAGAGAAGTCAAACAATGAATCAGAAAATTACAAAAGAAGAATTGGGGTCTTATAAAACCCCTTGATAATAAAAGCGCTCATTATGAAGAAGAGCTTTTAACTGAAGATAAGATGAAGAAATTGTTAAATAACACAAAAAGCAATGTCTGATCTTCTAGCGAAGAATTACCCAATTAAAGAAAAAACAGGACACTGGGAAACATGTGCTCTTTACAGCGGCACGCATACAGTTGCATCAGTCATTCTTATAAGCAAAAGACATCAGCATTTTCAAAAAATAATTCTGTCATGTATTTGCCAAGAGAACGAAAACAAGTCCAAAAGAAACTTTCAGAGTGCTTTGCAAAACAAATAGGAAAGTTATTCTGCAGAATTTTACTTCGATAATAATAAAACATCTCTGATTTGATTTCAAAACGAATTTTTATTTGTGAAATCAATTTTAAATAGATCTTCGCAAATAGGCTCATAAAACCTCCCAATATGCCAAAATAGCTCAAATTAAAGGAAAATTTTAATAAAGTATGCTTAAAACAACTGATAAAAAGCACATTTTGAGCAGCCTTAACAAAAGACAATTTGGCCCCACTAACTTTCATTACGAATACTCATTAAATTTTTATTTACATTTCTTTTTTGTTCAACTTTCAATGGTTTTAAGAGAAACAGCACTTGAAAGAGAGACTCTAAATTCGGAAAAAACTGAAACAAAACTGGTTTATACACAGGCAGAGTAATTACACTGACCTGTTGGGAAGAGAAGACCCCGTTAGACAAGCAAAATATTAGGCCAGACAGAGAGGAAAATGCTTAGCCTCCTCTTCGTAATGCGAAAGGAGGCCACTTGGGAAAAAATGACACTACAGCAGTAATTTTGAAACCACTAAGAAGCAACAGAACTCTAACAAATCTCAGACTTCTGATAATTATAGTGTGATTAACAGTTCAACCTCACTTCGAATATTACAATACAATATGAAGAAAGAACCAATTCAGACACTTCAATATGGAATTCAAAACCTAAGAAATTAATGCATAGACGCTACCCTAAACATTAAAACATAATATGAAGCGTTCACGTAAAATAAATAAGTAACAAAACTTCAATATAAAGCAACATGTGAAAAGGGACCTACAAATTATAACATTCAAGCATTTCTAGTGAAAATAAAGTTTAATATAAAACAAGAATTACCAGCCACAGATGTCTTTTTGCTCTGCACTATTTCTCCGTTCCTTTTCTTTCATGATATCATGTTCTGCAATCCAAGAGTGCACAAAAATGATGACAAATTAGAAGAGGCCAAGGGGGGGGAGGGGAAGGAATCATTAGATTTTAACTACTTTGAAATTAAAGAATAATTATACACAAAGAGAAATATCTAATATTGTTTCTTAATATATAAAACTTCAAAAGTAGCCTTCTTTGTTTTAAATTCCAGCAATGTGTTACATTGTTACTAAAATCATGATTGCAGTCGATAGAAAAGAAAATGAGTTTCCTAATACGACAGAAGTACAGTTAGCGAAAGGGGGTTTTTAATGTATGGGTACAACATGAAAAATGAAAGAAAAAAAATATACAGTTATTAAGGATACACAGAATAAAAAGGGTAATGATCTTCGAGAAAAGTAAATAATTTTAGCGCTGGTACAAAGATGGCACCGAAAGTCAATAAGCAGGTAATTTTAAATGACAAATAAACAAAATAAACTATACTGTTAGCTTTGAAGCAGGTGTTACATATAAAACTATCTTAATTCACACACAGAATTAGTGACATAACAAATCAAAAAAGAGTACGAATCAAACTCGCAATATATTGACATTAAAAGAGTTATACATATATACTTTTATAGCTTTTTTTTTTTTTAGAAAGGGCTCAAAAACACCACTCTAAAAACAGCTTTCGAAAAACATCTTGGAAACAAAAGTCATAAACCATAAAATACATATTTCATTCAGAATTTTAACGTAAGACGTAATCTACATTATATATTAAACTACCTTAATTCACACACAGAATTACTGACATAACAGATAAAAAAAGAGTAAGAATCAAACTCGCGATATATTGACATTAAAAGAGCTCTACAAATATACTTTTATAGTTTTTTGTTTTTTTATTTTTAGAAAGGGCTCAAAAACACCATTCTACAAACAGATTTTCGAAAAACATCTTGGAAACAAAAGTCATAAACCATAAAATAAATATTTCATTCAGAATTTTAACGCAAGAACCGTTTCTCATTTTAAGTTCTTTACTTAGGTACACTCATCCATGAGAGAGGAGAGCTTAGTCCAATGTACAAGAAATTATCCTGAAATATTACATCACTTTAATGAAATTATAGCAATATTTCACTCAGGGAAAGGACATATTATCTAGCTGCCCGGGTTCGAGCCCAGCTTTAATACAGCAAGCCAAAACACATCAAATGCCATTGAATGATACAGCATTTTGAAATGTTGCAAAAAAATTTAAATAAAATTTTGTGAAAGAGATATTGCAATTACATATATACTAAAATTTTGACCAAAAATTCAAGAAAACTAAGATACCCTTTTTTTCTTTCAAAGGAATCAAAGTCATATACTAATGTAGGGATGCTCAACTTATTGTACTATGAAACCTAAACATAGGAATAAAATTTTGACAGCTATGTGAGATGTCCAATACCGAGAAATTCCGTAAATTGTAGAATAGAACGTACGTCTCAAAACACACGAAAGGTAAAACACAATCCAAATACTTTTAGCCTTGAAGCAGGTATTCTATATTAAACTGTCTTAACTCACATACAGAATTAGTAATATAATAGCTCAAAATATTGTAAGAACCAAACACGCATTATATAAATATTTTTAAAAAAATTTACATACATTTATTAGTGTTACGAGGGTTTATTCTGAAATATTATAATGTCACTTTCAGTGAAATGATAGAAATTTTCACTCAGGGAAGGGACATTATGTCTGGCTGCCTGGGTTCCATCCCAGCTTCTGTTACAAAAGTTTGATAGAAGAATTTTAAGAATCCAGAAATGAAACTCATGAAGAAATTATAGACCATAATTGGTTCTATGATTTAGTCATTCTTACAGACATAATAACTAATATCTTAAACTTGAGCAGGGAAGAAAACTAAAGTCTTTGAATTTAAAGTTATTTTAAATTCATTTTAAATCAAAATTAATTTTGTAAAAATATTACACAAATATAAGGAATATACATTTTTACCATAATGCAATGTACATTTTGCCACTTTGAAAATCTGGAGAACTAAAGCGTGAAATGTAAGAAAATTGAAACAAACATTTGGAAAATCTCATCGAGCTTAAATTAGTTTCTAAATTAGATGTTTTGAGTGTATATAAAATTATACCAACTACTACATTCACTTCAAACCCATCACATAAAACTAGTATAGTAGAAAAGTGGTAAAAGATTGCAAATATGTTAACAATTCTACTGATCTAGAAATAGAAATAACTGGTTTTCATCCTAATTAAGATGAAGAATATCACAAAAAGCCATTTGAATAGTCCTAGATCAGAAAAATCATGAACTGTTAAACTTTTAAAAAGATAAATTCCTGCTTTCGATCTACTTAAAAATATGAAAGAGGATTTTCAACAACAAACTTGTTAAAATCAATGTTCAGATACAGAATAACAAACACACATCCGGACGACTGCATGGATTTAGCCATAACATAGCATGTACCAGAGGGAGAAAAAAAACTCTCAGAAGAAATGCAATGTTAAATTTCACATTAAAATATGATTTCCTTGTAGTTAATTTTCATCTTGCTGAATTTTTTTGTAAATAATACAAAGAGTATACCTTTTCTTTAACATATTATACCACACATTTTTATACTTTGTGTAATGCACTCATAACTGAAATATTAAAAGTGCAATATATAATTGCAGCTAGCCAAAATTTTATAAACTTAAAATTGGCTCCCATTAAGTTAAAGTTGTTAATAACTGCACCAAGGGAAGGAATGCAATTTTATTTCTTTGTCTGTATTTGGTTTCATTTTCATATAGAAAGAGTTAAAAATAGGTTACCTAGGTAACAAAATTTAAACACACATTTTCAGTAAAAATTACAGAATAACAGATTTTGTTTCCCTGAAGACACAACACCTCGCTATTCCAGCTATGATACAGACTGCATACTGTCATAGAGAAATTCCTTTCTTAAACAGGGAATTCATATACTTTAATCTGTTTTTACACAAGTACTGTTTATGACTAATCCATGGTCCAGGAGTAAAATACTTTATAGTACACCCATCTAAATTTTTATTATTTCCGGTCATCTGTATAGACCGTTTACCTATCACGACTAAACTCCCAATCTGCATTCCACATAACACATACCATTCTTCAAGTCATATTTCGTAGTCTATCATTTTTAATACGGCAGGTACTTGCTGAGCGCAGACTTGTAAAGCGTGATTTCGCGTATAGCAGTACCTTAAAGGATCCCATTTTATTTGTCCACTGCTAGAATTTCATTCATACGTGGTGCAACATTCATCCATCAACACCGGAAAGAATTTATCTGCTACTTTAAACAATTTCCATCGACTGAAAATGAAGTCCTAAAAATCTTACAAATTTCAAAAGCAATCGATGCCGAAGAATTTTCACATATGGAAGACAGAGAAGTCAAACAATGAATCAGAAAATTACAAAAGAAGAATTGGGGTCTTATAAAACCCCTTGATAATAAAAGCGCTCATTATGAAGAAGAGTTTTTAACTGAAGATAAGATGAAGAAATTGTTAAATAACACAAAAAGCAATGTCTGATCTTCTAGCGAAGAATTACCCAATTAAAGAAAAAACAGGACACTGGGAAACATGTGCTCTTTACAGCGGCACGCATACAGTTGCATCAGTCATTCTTATAAGCAAAAGACATCAGCATTTTCAAAAAATAATTCTGTCATGTATTTGCCAAGAGAACGAAAACAAGTCCAAAAGAAACTTTCAGAGTGCTTTGCAAAACAAATAGGAAAGTTATTCTGCAGAATTTTACTTCGATAATAATAAAACATCTCTGATTTGATTTCAAAACGAATTTTTATTTGTGAAATCAATTTTAAATAGATCTTCGCAAATAGGCTCATAAAACCTCCCAATATGCCAAAATAGCTCAAATTAAAGGAAAATTTTAATAAAGTATGCTTAAAACAACTGATAAAAAGCACATTTTGAGCAGCCTTAACAAAAGACAATTTGGCCCCACTAACTTTCATTACGAATACTCATTAAATTTTTATTTACATTTCTTTTTTGTTCAACTTTCAATGGTTTTAAGAGAAACAGCACTTGAAAGAGAGACTCTAAATTCGGAAAAAACTGAAACAAAACTGGTTTATACACAGGCAGAGTAATTACACTGACCTGTTGGGAAGAGAAGACCCCGTTAGACAAGCAAAATATTAGGCCAGACAGAGAGGAAAATGCTTAGCCTCCTCTTCGCAATGCGAAAGGAGGCCACTTGGGAAAAAATGACACTACAGCAGTAATTTTGAAACCACTAAGAAGCAACAGAACTCTAACAAATCTCAGACTTCTGATAATTATAGTGTGATTAACAGTTCAACCTCACTTCGAATATTACAATACAATATAAAGAAAGAACCAATTCAGACACTTCAATATGGAATTCAAAACCTAAGAAATTAATGCATAGACGCTACCCTAAACATTAAAACATAATATGAAGCGTTCACGTAAAATAAATAAGTAATAAAACTTCAATATAAAGCAACATGTGAAAAGGGACCTACAAATTATAACATTCAAGCATTTCTAGTGAAAATAAAGTTTAATATAAAACAAGAATTACCAGCCACAGATGTCTTTTTGCTCTGCACTATTTCTCCGTTCCTTTTCTTTCATGATATCATGTTCTGCAATCCAAGAGTGCACAAAAATGATGACAAATTAGGAGAGGCCAAGGGGGAGGGAGGGGAAGGAATCATTAGATTTTAACTACTTT
This sequence comes from Stegodyphus dumicola, assembly GCF_044657685.1. NCBI lineage: Eukaryota > Metazoa > Arthropoda > Arachnida > Araneae > Eresidae > Stegodyphus > Stegodyphus dumicola. The sequence continues at coordinate 145,667,853 of NC_140780.1, forward strand.
GAAATTAAAGAATAATTATACACAAAGAGAAATATCTAATATTGTTTCTTAATATATAAAACTTCAAAAGTAGCCTTCTTTGTTTTAAATTCCAGCAATGTGTTACATTGTTACTAAAATCATGATTGCAGTCGATAGAAAAGAAAATGAGTTTCCTAATACGACAGAAGTACAGTTAGCGAAAGGGGGTTTTTAATGTATGGGTACAACATGAAAAATGAAAGAAAAAAAATTATACAGTTATTAAGGATACACAGAATAAAAAGGGTAATGATCTTCGAGAAAAGTAAATAATTTTAGCGCTGGTACAAAGATGGCACCGAAAGTCAATAAGCAGGTAATTTTAAATGACAAATAAACAAAATAAACTATACTGTTAGCTTTGAAGCAGGTGTTACATATAAAACTATCTTAATTCACACACAGAATTAGTGACATAACAGATCAAAAAAGAGTACGAATCAAACTCGCAATATATTGACATTAAAAGAGTTATACATATATACTTTTATAGCTTTTTTTTTTTTTAGAAAGGGCTCAAAAACACCACTCTAAAAACAGCTTTCGAAAAACATCTTGGAAACAAAAGTCATAAACCATAAAATACATATTTCATTCAGAATTTTAACGTAAGACGTAATCTACATTATATATTAAACTACCTTAATTCACACACAGAATTACTGACATAACAGATAAAAAAAGAGTAAGAATCAAACTCGCGATATATTGACATTAAAAGAGCTCTACAAATATACTTTTATAGTTTTTTGTTTTTTTATTTTTAGAAAGGGCTCAAAAACACCATTCTACAAACAGATTTTCGAAAAACATCTTGGAAACAAAAGTCATAAACCATAAAATAAATATTTCATTCAGAATTTTAACGCAAGAACCGTTTCTCATTTTAAGTTCTTTACTTAGGTACACTCATCCATGAGAGAGGAGAGCTTAGTCCAATGTACAAGAAATTATCCTGAAATATTACATCACTTTAATGAAATTATAGCAATATTTCACTCAGGGAAAGGACATATTATCTAGCTGCCCGGGTTCGAGCCCAGCTTTAATACAGCAAGCCAAAACACATCAAATGCCATTGAATGATACAGCATTTTGAAATGTTGCAAAAAAATTTAAATAAAATTTTGTGAAAGAGATATTGCAATTACATATATACTAAAATTTTGACCAAAAATTCAAGAAAACTAAGATACCCTTTTTTTCTTTCAAAGGAATCAAAGTCATATACTAATGTAGGGATGCTCAACTTATTGTACTATGAAACCTAAACATAGGAATAAAATTTTGACAGCTATGTGAGATGTCCAATACCGAGAAATTCCGTAAATTGTAGAATAGAACGTACGTCTCAAAACACACGAAAGGTAAAACACAATCCAAATACTTTTAGCCTTGAAGCAGGTATTCTATATTAAACTGTCTTAACTCACATACAGAATTAGTAATATAATAGCTCAAAATATTGTAAGAACCAAACACGCATTATATAAATATTTTTAAAAAAATTTACATACATTTATTAGTGTTACGAGGGTTTATTCTGAAATATTATAATGTCACTTTCAGTGAAATGATAGAAATTTTCACTCAGGGAAGGGACATTATGTCTGGCTGCCTGGGTTCCATCCCAGCTTCTGTTACAAAAGTTTGATAGAAGAATTTTAAGAATCCAGAAATGAAACTCATGAAGAAATTATAGACCATAATTGGTTCTATGATTTAGTCATTCTTACAGACATAATAACTAATATCTTAAACTTGAGCAGGGAAGAAAACTAAAGTCTTTGAATTTAAAGTTATTTTAAATTCATTTTAAATCAAAATTAATTTTGTAAAAATATTACACAAATATAAGGAATATACATTTTTACCATAATGCAATGTACATTTTGCCACTTTGAAAATCTGGAGAACTAAAGCGTGAAATGTAAGAAAATTGAAACAAACATTTGGAAAATCTCATCGAGCTTAAATTAGTTTCTAAATTAGATGTTTTGAGTGTATATAAAATTATACCAACTACTACATTCACTTCAAACCCATCACATAAAACTAGTATAGTAGAAAAGTGGTAAAAGATTGCAAATATGTTAACAATTCTACTGATCTAGAAATAGAAATAACTGGTTTTCATCCTAATTAAGATGAAGAATATCACAAAAAGCCATTTGAATAGTCCTAGATCAGAAAAATCATGAACTGTTAAACTTTTAAAAAGATAAATTCCTGCTTTCGATCTACTTAAAAATGTGAAAGAGGATTTTCAACAACAAACTTGTTAAAATCAATGTTCAGATACAGAATAACAAACACACATCCGGACGACTGCATGGATTTAGCCATAACATAGCATGTACCAGAGGGAGAAAAAAAACTCTCAGAAGAAATGCAATGTTAAATTTCACATTAAAATATGATTTCCTTGTAGTTAATTTTCATCTTGCTGAATTTTTTTGTAAATAATACAAAGAGTATACCTTTTCTTTAACATATTATACCACACATTTTTATACTTTGTGTAATGCACTCATAACTGAAATATTAAAAGTGCAATATATAATTGCAGCTAGCCAAAATTTTATAAACTTAAAATTGGCTCCCATTAAGTTAAAGTTGTTAATAACTGCACCAAGGGAAGGAATGCAATTTTATTTCTTTGTCTGTATTTGGTTTCATTTTCATATAGAAAGAGTTAAAAATAGGTTACCTAGGTAACAAAATTTAAACACACATTTTCAGTAAAAATTACAGAATAACAGATTTTGTTTCCCTGAAGACACAACACCTCGCTATTCCAGCTATGATACAGACTGCATACTGTCATAGAGAAATTCCTTTCTTAAACAGGGAATTCATATACTTTAATCTGTTTTTACACAAGTACTGTTTATGACTAATCCATGGTCCAGGAGTAAAATACTTTATAGTACACCCATCTAAATTTTTATTATTTCCGGTCATCTGTATAGACCGTTTACCTATCACGACTAAACTCCCAATCTGCATTCCACATAACACATACCATTCTTCAAGTCATATTTCGTAGTCTATCATTTTTAATACGGCAGGTACTTGCTGAGCGCAGACTTGTAAAGCGTGATTTCGCGTATAGCAGTACCTTAAAGGATCCCATTTTATTTGTCCACTGCTAGAATTTCATTCATACGTGGTGCAACATTCATCCATCAACACCGGAAAGAATTTATCTGCTACTTTAAACAATTTCCATCGACTGAAAATGAAGTCCTAAAAATCTTACAAATTTCAAAAGCAATCGATGCCGAAGAATTTTCACATATGGAAGACAGAGAAGTCAAACAATGAATCAGAAAATTACAAAAGAAGAATTGGGGTCTTATAAAACCCCTTGATAATAAAAGCGCTCATTATGAAGAAGAGTTTTTAACTGAAGATAAGATGAAGAAATTGTTAAATAACACAAAAAGCAATGTCTGATCTTCTAGCGAAGAATTACCCAATTAAAGAAAAAACAGGACACTGGGAAACATGTGCTCTTTACAGCGGCACGCATACAGTTGCATCAGTCATTCTTATAAGCAAAAGACATCAGCATTTTCAAAAAATAATTCTGTCATGTATTTGCCAAGAGAACGAAAACAAGTCCAAAAGAAACTTTCAGAGTGCTTTGCAAAACAAATAGGAAAGTTATTCTGCAGAATTTTACTTCGATAATAATAAAACATCTCTGATTTGATTTCAAAACGAATTTTTATTTGTGAAATCAATTTTAAATAGATCTTCGCAAATAGGCTCATAAAACCTCCCAATATGCCAAAATAGCTCAAATTAAAGGAAAATTTTAATAAAGTATGCTTAAAACAACTGATAAAAAGCACATTTTGAGCAGCCTTAACAAAAGACAATTTGGCCCCACTAACTTTCATTACGAATACTCATTAAATTTTTATTTACATTTCTTTTTTGTTCAACTTTCAATGGTTTTAAGAGAAACAGCACTTGAAAGAGAGACTCTAAATTCGGAAAAAACTGAAACAAAACTGGTTTATACACAGGCAGAGTAATTACACTGACCTGTTGGGAAGAGAAGACCCCGTTAGACAAGCAAAATATTAGGCCAGACAGAGAGGAAAATGCTTAGCCTCCTCTTCGCAATGCGAAAGGAGGCCACTTGGGAAAAAATGACACTACAGCAGTAATTTTGAAACCACTAAGAAGCAACAGAACTCTAACAAATCTCAGACTTCTGATAATTATAGTGTGATTAACAGTTCAACCTCACTTCGAATATTACAATACAATATAAAGAAAGAACCAATTCAGACACTTCAATATGGAATTCAAAACCTAAGAAATTAATGCATAGACGCTACCCTAAACATTAAAACATAATATGAAGCGTTCACGTAAAATAAATAAGTAATAAAACTTCAATATAAAGCAACATGTGAAAAGGGACCTACAAATTATAACATTCAAGCATTTCTAGTGAAAATAAAGTTTAATATAAAACAAGAATTACCAGCCACAGATGTCTTTTTGCTCTGCACTATTTCTCCGTTCCTTTTCTTTCATGATATCATGTTCTGCAATCCAAGAGTGCACAAAAATGATGACAAATTAGGAGAGGCCAAGGGGGAGGGAGGGGAAGGAATCATTAGATTTTAACTACTTTGAAATTAAAGAATAATTATACACAAAGAGAAATATCTAATATTGTTTCTTAATATATAAAACTTCAAAAGTAGCCTTCTTTGTTTTAAATTCCAGCAATGTGTTACATTGTTACTAAAATCATGATTGCAGTCGATAGAAAAGAAAATGAGTTTCCTAATACGACAGAAGTACAGTTAGCGAAAGGGGGTTTTTAATGTATGGGTACAACATGAAAAATGAAAGAAAAAAAATTATACAGTTATTAAGGATACACAGAATAAAAAGGGTAATGATCTTCGAGAAAAGTAAATAATTTTAGCGCTGGTACAAAGATGGCACCGAAAGTCAATAAGCAGGTAATTTTAAATGACAAATAAACAAAATAAACTATACTGTTAGCTTTGAAGCAGGTGTTACATATAAAACTATCTTAATTCACACACAGAATTAGTGACATAACAGATCAAAAAAGAGTACGAATCAAACTCGCAATATATTGACATTAAAAGAGTTATACATATATACTTTTATAGCTTTTTTTTTTTTTAGAAAGGGCTCAAAAACACCACTCTAAAAACAGCTTTCGAAAAACATCTTGGAAACAAAAGTCATAAACCATAAAATACATATTTCATTCAGAATTTTAACGTAAGACGTAATCTACATTATATATTAAACTACCTTAATTCACACACAGAATTACTGACATAACAGATAAAAAAAGAGTAAGAATCAAACTCGCGATATATTGACATTAAAAGAGCTCTACAAATATACTTTTATAGTTTTTTGTTTTTTTATTTTTAGAAAGGGCTCAAAAACACCATTCTACAAACAGATTTTCGAAAAACATCTTGGAAACAAAAGTCATAAACCATAAAATAAATATTTCATTCAGAATTTTAACGCAAGAACCGTTTCTCATTTTAAGTTCTTTACTTAGGTACACTCATCCATGAGAGAGGAGAGCTTAGTCCAATGTACAAGAAATTATCCTGAAATATTACATCACTTTAATGAAATTATAGCAATATTTCACTCAGGGAAAGGACATATTATCTAGCTGCCCGGGTTCGAGCCCAGCTTTAATACAGCAAGCCAAAACACATCAAATGCCATTGAATGATACAGCATTTTGAAATGTTGCAAAAAAATTTAAATAAAATTTTGTGAAAGAGATATTGCAATTACATATATACTAAAATTTTGACCAAAAATTCAAGAAAACTAAGATACCCTTTTTTTCTTTCAAAGGAATCAAAGTCATATACTAATGTAGGGATGCTCAACTTATTGTACTATGAAACCTAAACATAGGAATAAAATTTTGACAGCTATGTGAGATGTCCAATACCGAGAAATTCCGTAAATTGTAGAATAGAACGTACGTCTCAAAACACACGAAAGGTAAAACACAATCCAAATACTTTTAGCCTTGAAGCAGGTATTCTATATTAAACTGTCTTAACTCACATACAGAATTAGTAATATAATAGCTCAAAATATTGTAAGAACCAAACACGCATTATATAAATATTTTTAAAAAAATTTACATACATTTATTAGTGTTACGAGGGTTTATTCTGAAATATTATAATGTCACTTTCAGTGAAATGATAGAAATTTTCACTCAGGGAAGGGACATTATGTCTGGCTGCCTGGGTTCCATCCCAGCTTCTGTTACAAAAGTTTGATAGAAGAATTTTAAGAATCAAGAAATGAAACTCATGAAGAAATTATAGACCATAATTGGTTCTATGATTTAGTCATTCTTACAGACATAATAACTAATATCTTAAACTTGAGCAGGGAAGAAAACTAAAGTCTTTGAATTTAAAGTTATTTTAAATTCATTTTAAATCAAAATTAATTTTGTAAAAATATTACACAAATATAAGGAATATACATTTTTACCATAATGCAATGTACATTTTGCCACTTTGAAAATCTGGAGAACTAAAGCGTGAAATGTAAGAAAATTGAAACAAACATTTGGAAAATCTCATCGAGCTTAAATTAGTTTCTAAATTAGATGTTTTGAGTGTATATAAAATTATACCAACTACTACATTCACTTCAAACCCATCACATAAAACTAGTATAGTAGAAAAGTGGTAAAAGATTGCAAATATGTTAACAATTCTACTGATCTAGAAATAGAAATAACTGGTTTTCATCCTAATTAAGATGAAGAATATCACAAAAAGCCATTTGAATAGTCCTAGATCAGAAAAATCATGAACTGTTAAACTTTTAAAAAGATAAATTCCTGCTTTCGATCTACTTAAAAATGTGAAAGAGGATTTTCAACAACAAACTTGTTAAAATCAATGTTCAGATACAGAATAACAAACACACATCCGGACGACTGCATGGATTTAGCCATAACATAGCATGTACCAGAGGGAGAAAAAAAACTCTCAGAAGAAATGCAATGTTAAATTTCACATTAAAATATGATTTCCTTGTAGTTAATTTTCATCTTGCTGAATTTTTTTGTAAATAATACAAAGAGTATACCTTTTCTTTAACATATTATACCACACATTTTTATACTTTGTGTAATGCACTCATAACTGAAATATTAAAAGTGCAATATATAATTGCAGCTAGCCAAAATTTTATAAACTTAAAATTGGCTCCCATTAAGTTAAAGTTGTTAATAACTGCACCAAGGGAAGGAATGCAATTTTATTTCTTTGTCTGTATTTGGTTTCATTTTCATATAGAAAGAGTTAAAAATAGGTTACCTAGGTAACAAAATTTAAACACACATTTTCAGTAAAAATTACAGAATAACAGATTTTGTTTCCCTGAAGACACAACACCTCGCTATTCCAGCTATGATACAGACTGCATACTGTCATAGAGAAATTCCTTTCTTAAACAGGGAATTCATATACTTTAATCTGTTTTTACACAAGTACTGTTTATGACTAATCCATGGTCCAGGAGTAAAATACTTTATAGTACACCCATCTAAATTTTTATTATTTCCGGTCATCTGTATAGACCGTTTACCTATCACGACTAAACTCCCAATCTGCATTCCACATAACACATACCATTCTTCAAGTCATATTTCGTAGTCTATCATTTTTAATACGGCAGGTACTTGCTGAGCGCAGACTTGTAAAGCGTGATTTCGCGTATAGCAGTACCTTAAAGGATCCCATTTTATTTGTCCACTGCTAGAATTTCATTCATACGTGGTGCAACATTCATCCATCAACACCGGAAAGAATTTATCTGCTACTTTAAACAATTTCCATCGACTGAAAATGAAGTCCTAAAAATCTTACAAATTTCAAAAGCAATCGATGCCGAAGAATTTTCACATATGGAAGACAGAGAAGTCAAACAATGAATCAGAAAATTACAAAAGAAGAATTGGGGTCTTATAAAACCCCTTGATAATAAAAGCGCTCATTATGAAGAAGAGTTTTTAACTGAAGATAAGATGAAGAAATTGTTAAATAACACAAAAAGCAATGTCTGATCTTCTAGCGAAGAATTACCCAATTAAAGAAAAAACAGGACACTGGGAAACATGTGCTCTTTACAGCGGCACGCATACAGTTGCATCAGTCATTCTTATAAGCAAAAGACATCAGCATTTTCAAAAAATAATTCTGTCATGTATTTGCCAAGAGAACGAAAACAAGTCCAAAAGAAACTTTCAGAGTGCTTTGCAAAACAAATAGGAAAGTTATTCTGCAGAATTTTACTTCGATAATAATAAAACATCTCTGATTTGATTTCAAAACGAATTTTTATTTGTGAAATCAATTTTAAATAGATCTTCGCAAATAGGCTCATAAAACCTCCCAATATGCCAAAATAGCTCAAATTAAAGGAAAATTTTAATAAAGTATGCTTAAAACAACTGATAAAAAGCACATTTTGAGCAGCCTTAACAAAAGACAATTTGGCCCCACTAACTTTCATTACGAATACTCATTAAATTTTTATTTACATTTCTTTTTTGTTCAACTTTCAATGGTTTTAAGAGAAACAGCACTTGAAAGAGAGACTCTAAATTCGGAAAAAACTGAAACAAAACTGGTTTATACACAGGCAGAGTAATTACACTGACCTGTTGGGAAGAGAAGACCCCGTTAGACAAGCAAAATATTAGGCCAGACAGAGAGGAAAATGCTTAGCCTCCTCTTCGCAATGCGAAAGGAGGCCACTTGGGAAAAAATGACACTACAGCAGTAATTTTGAAACCACTAAGAAGCAACAGAACTCTAACAAATCTCAGACTTCTGATAATTATAGTGTGATTAACAGTTCAACCTCACTTCGAATATTACAATACAATATAAAGAAAGAACCAATTCAGACACTTCAATATGGAATTCAAAACCTAAGAAATTAATGCATAGACGCTACCCTAAACATTAAAACATAATATGAAGCGTTCACGTAAAATAAATAAGTAATAAAACTTCAATATAAAGCAACATGTGAAAAGGGACCTACAAATTATAACATTCAAGCATTTCTAGTGAAAATAAAGTTTAATATAAAACAAGAATTACCAGCCACAGATGTCTTTTTGCTCTGCACTATTTCTCCGTTCCTTTTCTTTCATGATATCATGTTCTGCAATCCAAGAGTGCACAAAAATGATGACAAATTAGGAGAGGCCAAGGGGGAGGGAGGGGAAGGAATCATTAGATTTTAACTACTTTGAAATTAAAGAATAATTATACACAAAGAGAAATATCTAATATTGTTTCTTAATATATAAAACTTCAAAAGTAGCCTTCTTTGTTTTAAATTCCAGCAATGTGTTACATTGTTACTAAAATCATGATTGCAGTCGATAGAAAAGAAAATGAGTTTCCTAATACGACAGAAGTACAGTTAGCGAAAGGGGGTTTTTAATGTATGGGTACAACATGAAAAATGAAAGAAAAAAAATTATACAGTTATTAAGGATACACAGAATAAAAAGGGTAATGATCTTCGAGAAAAGTAAATAATTTTAGCGCTGGTACAAAGATGGCACCGAAAGTCAATAAGCAGGTAATTTTAAATGACAAATAAACAAAATAAACTATACTGTTAGCTTTGAAGCAGGTGTTACATATAAAACTATCTTAATTCACACACAGAATTAGTGACATAACAGATCAAAAAAGAGTACGAATCAAACTCGCAATATATTGACATTAAAAGAGTTATACATATATACTTTTATAGCTTTTTTTTTTTTTAGAAAGGGCTCAAAAACACCACTCTAAAAACAGCTTTCGAAAAACATCTTGGAAACAAAAGTCATAAACCATAAAATACATATTTCATTCAGAATTTTAACGTAAGACGTAATCTACATTATATATTAAACTACCTTAATTCACACACAGAATTACTGACATAACAGATAAAAAAAGAGTAAGAATCAAACTCGCGATATATTGACATTAAAAGAGCTCTACAAATATACTTTTATAGTTTTTTGTTTTTTAGAAAGGGCTCAAAAACACCATTCTACAAACAGATTTTCGAAAAACATCTTGGAAACAAAAGTCATAAACCATAAAATAAATATTTCATTCAGAATTTTAACGCAAGAACTGTTTCTCATTTTAAGTTCTTTACTTAGGTACACTCATCCATGAGAGAGGAGAGCTTAGTCCAATGTACAAGAAATTATCCTGAAATATTACATCACTTTAATGAAATTATAGCAATATTTCACTCAGGGAAAGGACATATTATCTAGCTGCCCGGGTTCGAGCCCAGCTTTAATACAGCAAGCCAAAACACATCAAATGCCATTGAATGATACAGCATTTTGAAATGTTGCAAAAAAATTTAAATAAAATTTTGTGAAAGAGATATTGCAATTACATATATACTAAAATTTTGACCAAAAATTCAAGAAAACTAAGATACCCTTTTTTTCTTTCAAAGGAATCAAAGTCATATACTAATGTAGGGATGCTCAACTTATTGTACTATGAAACCTAAACATAGGAATAAAATTTTGACAGCTATGTGAGATGTCCAATACCGAGAAATTCCGTAAATTGTAGAATAGAACGTACGTCTCAAAACACACGAAAGGTAAAACACAATCCAAATACTTTTAGCCTTGAAGCAGGTATTCTATATTAAACTGTCTTAACTCACATACAGAATTAGTAATATAATAGCTCAAAATATTGTAAGAACCAAACACGCATTATATAAATATTTTTAAAAAAATTTACATACATTTATTAGTGTTACGAGGGTTTATTCTGAAATATTATAATGTCACTTTCAGTGAAATGATAGAAATTTTCACTCAGGGAAGGGACATTATGTCTGGCTGCCTGGGTTCCATCCCAGCTTCTGTTACAAAAGTTTGATAGAAGAATTTTAAGAATCCAGAAATGAAACTCATGAAGAAATTATAGACCATAATTGGTTCTATGATTTAGTCATTCTTACAGACATAATAACTAATATCTTAAACTTGAGCAGGGAAGAAAAGTAAAGTCTTTGAATTTAAAGTTATTTTAAATTCATTTTAAATCAAAATTAATTTTGTAAAAATATTACACAAATATAAGGAATATACATTTTTACCATAATGCAATGTACATTTTGCCACTTTGAAAATCTGGAGAACTAAAGCGTGAAATGTAAGAAAATTGAAACAAACATTTGGAAAATCTCATCGAGCTTAAATTAGTTTCTAAATTAGATGTTTTGAGTGTATATAAAATTATACCAACTACTACATTCACTTCAAACCCATCACATAAAACTAGTATAGTAGAAAAGTGGTAAAAGATTGCAAATATGTTAACAATTCTACTGATCTAGAAATAGAAATAACTGGTTTTCATCCTAATTAAGATGAAGAATATCACAAAAAGCCATTTGAATAGTCCTAGATCAGAAAAATCATGAACTGTTAAACTTTTAAAAAGATAAATTCCTGCTTTCGATCTACTTAAAAATGTGAAAGAGGATTTTCAACAACAAACTTGTTAAAATCAATGTTCAGATACAGAATAACAAACACACATCCGGACGACTGCATGGATTTAGCCATAACATAGCATGTACCAGAGGGAGAAAAAAAACTCTCAGAAGAAATGCAATGTTAAATTTCACATTAAAATATGATTTCCTTGTAGTTAATTTTCATCTTGCTGAATTTTTTTGTAAATAATACAAAGAGTATACCTTTTCTTTAACATATTATACCACACATTTTTATACTTTGTGTAATGCACTCATAACTGAAATATTAAAAGTGCAATATATAATTGCAGCTAGCCAAAATTTTATAAACTTAAAATTGGCTCCCATTAAGTTAAAGTTGTTAATAACTGCACCTAGGGAAGGAATGCAATTTTATTTCTTTGTCTGTATTTGGTTTCATTTTCATATAGAAAGAGTTAAAAATAGGTTACCTAGGTAACAAAATTTAAACACACATTTTCAGTAAAAATTACAGAATAACAGATTTTGTTTCCCTGAAGACACAACACCTCGCTATTCCAGCTATGATACAGATTGCATACTGTCATAGAGAAATTCCTTTCTTAAACAGGGAATTCATATACTTTAATCTGTTTTTACACAAGTACTGTTTATGACTAATCCATGGTCCAGGAGTAAAATACTTTATAGTACACCCATCTAAATTTTTATTATTTCCGGTCATCTGTATAGACCGTTTACCTATCACGACTAAACTCCCAATCTGCATTCCACATAACACATACCATTCTTCAAGTCATATTTCGTAGTCTATCATTTTTAATACGGCAGGTACTTGCTGAGCGCAGACTTGTAAAGCGTGATTTCGCGTATAGCAGTACCTTAAAGGATCCCATTTTATTTGTCCACTGCTAGAATTTCATTCATACGTGGTGCAACATTCATCCATCAACACCGGAAATAATTTATCTGCTACTTTAAACAATTTCCATCAACTGAAAATGAAGTCCTAAAAATCTTACAAATTTCAAAAGCAATCGATGCCGAAGAATTTTCACATATGGAAGACAGAGAAGTCAAACAATGAATCAGAAAATTACAAAAGAAGAATTGGGGTCTTATAAAACCCCTTGATAATAAAAGCGCTCATTATGAAGAAGAGTTTTTAACTGAAGATAAGATGAAGAAATTGTTAAATAACACAAAAAGCAATGTCTGATCTTCTAGCGAAGAATTACCCAATTAAAGAAAAAACAGGACACTGGGAAACATGTGCTCTTTACAGCGGCACGCATACAGTTGCATCAGTCATTCTTATAAGCAAAAGACATCAGCATTTTCAAAAAATAATTCTGTCATGTATTTGCCAAGAGAATGAAAACAAGTCCAAAAGAAACTTTCAGAGTGCTTTGCAAAACAAATAGGAAAGTTATTCTGCAGAATTTTACTTCGATAATAATAAAACATCTCTGATTTGATTTCAAAACGAATTTTTATTTGTGAAATCAATTTTAAATAGATCTTCGCAAATAGGCTCATAAAACCTCCCAATATGCCAAAATAGCTCAAATTAAAGGAAAATTTTAATAAAGTATGCTTAAAACAACTGATAAAAAGCACATTTTGAGCAGCCTTAACAAAAGACAATTTGGCCCCACTAACTTTCATTACGAATACTCATTAAATTTTTATTTACATTTCTTTTTTGTTCAACTTTCAATGGTTTTAAGAGAAACAGCACTTGAAAGAGAGACTCTAAATTCGGAAAAAACTGAAACAAAACTGGTTTATACACAGGCAGAGTAATTACACTGACCTGTTGGGAAGAGAAGACCCCGTTAGACAAGCAAAATATTAGGCCAGACAGAGAGGAAAATGCTTAGCCTCCTCTTCGTAATGCGAAAGGAGGCCACTTGGGAAAAAATGACACTACAGCAGTAATTTTGAAACCACTAAGAAGCAACAGAACTCTAACAAATCTCAGACTTCTGATAATTATAGTGTGATTAACAGTTCAACCTCACTTCGAATATTACAATACAATATAAAGAAAGAACCAATTCAGACACTTCAATATGGAATTCAAAACCTAAGAAATTAATGCATAGATGCTACCCTAAACATTAAAACATAATATGAAGCGTTCACGTAAAATAAATAAGTAATAAAACTTCAATATAAAGCAACATGTGAAAAGGGACCTACAAATTATAACATTCAAGCATTTCTAGTGAAAATAAAGTTTAATATAAAACAAGAATTACCAGCCACAGATGTCTTTTTGCTCTGCACTATTTCTCCGTTCCTTTTCTTTCATGATATCATGTTCTGCAATCCAAGAGTGCACAAAAATGATGACAAATTAGGAGAGGCCAAGGGGGGGGGAGGGGAAGGAATCATTAGATTTTAACTACTTTGAAATTAAAGAATAATTATACACAAAGAGAAATATCTAATATTGTTTCTTAATATATAAAACTTCAAAAGTAGCCTTCTTTGTTTTAAATTCCAGCAATGTGTTACATTGTTACTAAAATCATGATTGCAGTCGATAGAAAAGAAAATGAGTTTCCTAATACGACAGAAGTACAGTTAGCGAAAGGGGGTTTTTAATGTATGGGTACAACATGAAAAATGAAAGAAAAAAAATTATACAGTTATTAAGGATACACAGAATAAAAAGGGTAATGATCTTCGAGAAAAGTAAATAATTTTAGCGCTGGTACAAAGATGGCACCGAAAGTCAATAAGCAGGTAATTTTAAATGACAAATAAACAAAATAAACTATACTGTTAGCTTTGAAGCAGGTGTTACATATAAAACTATCTTAATTCACACACAGAATTAGTGACATAACAGATCAAAAAAGAGTACGAATCAAACTCGCAATATATTGACATTAAAAGAGTTATACATATATACTTTTATAGCTTTTTTTTTTTTTTAGAAAGGGCTCAAAAACACCACTCTAAAAACAGCTTTTGAAAAACATCTTGGAAACAAAAGTCATAAACCATAAAATACATATTTCATTCAGAATTTTAACGTAAGACGTAATCTACATTATATATTAAACTACCTTAATTCACACACAGAATTACTGACATAACAGATAAAAAAAGAGTAAGAATCAAACTCGCGATATATTGACATTAAAAGAGCTCTACAAATATACTTTTATAGTTTTTTGTTTTTTTATTTTTAGAAAGGGCTCAAAAACACCATTCTACAAACAGATTTTCGAAAAACATCTTGGAAACAAAAGTCATAAACCATAAAATAAATATTTCATTCAGAATTTTAACGCAAGAACTGTTTCTCATTTTAAGTTCTTTACTTAGGTACACTCATCCATGAGAGAGGAGAGCTTAGTCCAATGTACAAGAAATTATCCTGAAATATTACATCACTTTAATGAAATTATAGCAATATTTCACTCAGGGAAAGGACATATTATCTAGCTGCCCGGGTTCGAGCCCAGCTTTAATACAGCAAGCCAAAACACATCAAATGCCATTGAATGATACAGCATTTTGAAATGTTGCAAAAAAATTTAAATAAAATTTTGTGAAAGAGATATTGCAATTACATATATACTAAAATTTTGACCAAAAATTCAAGAAAACTAAGATACCCTTTTTTTCTTTCAAAGGAATCAAAGTCATATACTAATGTAGGGATGCTCAACTTATTGTACTATGAAACCTAAACATAGGAATAAAATTTTGACAGCTATGTGAGATGTCCAATACCGAGAAATTCCGTAAATTGTAGAATAGAACGTACGTCTCAAAACACACGAAAGGTAAAACACAATCCAAATACTTTTAGCCTTGAAGCAGGTATTCTATATTAAACTGTCTTAACTCACATACAGAATTAGTAATATAATAGCTCAAAATATTGTAAGAACCAAACACGCATTATATAAATATTTTTAAAAAAATTTACATACATTTATTAGTGTTACGAGGGTTTATTCTGAAATATTATAATGTCACTTTCAGTGAAATGATAGAAATTTTCACTCAGGGAAGGGACATTATGTCTGGCTGCCTGGGTTCCATCCCAGCTTCTGTTACAAAAGTTTGATAGAAGAATTTTAAGAATCCAGAAACGAAACTCATGAAGAAATTATAGACCATAATTGGTTCTATGATTTAGTCATTCTTACAGACATAATAACTAATATCTTAAACTTGAGCAGGGAAGAAAACTAAAGTCTTTGAATTTAAAGTTATTTTAAATTCATTTTAAATCAAAATTAATTTTGTAAAAATATTACACAAATATAAGGAATATACATTTTTACCATAATGCAATGTACATTTTGCCACTTTGAAAATCTGGAGAACTAAAGCGTGAAATGTAAGAAAACTGAAACAAACATTTGGAAAATCTCATCGAGCTTAAATTAGTTTCTAAATTAGATGTTTTGAGTGTATATAAAATTATACCAACTACTACATTCACTTCAAACCCATCACATAAAACTAGTATAGTAGAAAAGTGGTAAAAGATTGCAAATATGTTAACAATTCTACTGATCTAGAAATAGAAATAACTGGTTTTCATCCTAATTAAGATGAAGAATATCACAAAAAGCCATTTGAATAGTCCTAGATCAGAAAAATCATGAACTGTTAAACTTTTAAAAAGATAAATTCCTGCTTTCGATCTACTTAAAAATGTGAAAGAGGATTTTCAACAACAAACTTGTTAAAATCAATGTTCAGATACAGAATAACAAACACACATCCGGACGACTGCATGGATTTAGCCATAACATAGCATGTACCAGAGGGAGAAAAAAAACTCTCAGAAGAAATGCAATGTTAAATTTCACATTAAAATATGATTTCCTTGTAGTTAATTTTCATCTTGCTGAATTTTTTTGTAAATAATACAAAGAGTATACCTTTTCTTTAACATATTATACCACACATTTTTATACTTTGTGTAATGCACTCATAACTGAAATATTAAAAGTGCAATATATAATTGCAGCTAGCCAAAATTTTATAAACTTAAAATTGGCTCCCATTAAGTTAAAGTTGTTAATAACTGCACCAAGGGAAGGAATGCAATTTTATTTCTTTGTCTGTATTTGGTTTCATTTTCATATAGAAAGAGTTAAAAATAGGTTACCTAGGTAACAAAATTTAAACACACATTTTCAGTAAAAATTACAGAATAACAGATTTTGTTTCCCTGAAGACACAACACCTCGCTATTCCAGCTATGATACAGACTGCATACTGTCATAGAGAAATTCCTTTCTTAAACAGGGAATTCATATACTTTAATCTGTTTTTACACAAGTACTGTTTATGACTAATCCATGGTCCAGGAGTAAAATACTTTATAGTACACCCATCTAAATTTTTATTATTTCCGGTCATCTGTATAGACCGTTTACCTATCACGACTAAACTCCCAATCTGCATTCCACATAACACATACCATTCTTCAAGTCATATTTCGTAGTCTATCATTTTTAATACGGCAGGTACTTGCTGAGCGCAGACTTGTAAAGCGTGATTTCGCGTATAGCAGTACCTTAAAGGATCCCATTTTATTTGTCCACTGCTAGAATTTCATTCATACGTGGTGCAACATTCATCCATCAACACCGGAAAGAATTTATCTGCTACTTTAAACAATTTCCATCGACTGAAAATGAAGTCATAAAAATCTTACAAATTTCAAAAGCAATCGATGCCGAAGAATTTTCACATATGGAAGACAGAGAAGTCAAACAATGAATCAGAAAATTACAAAAGAAGAATTGGGGTCTTATAAAACCCCTTGATAATAAAAGCGCTCATTATGAAGAAGAGTTTTTAACTGAAGATAAGATGAAGAAATTGTTAAATAACACAAAAAGCAATGTCTGATCTTCTAGCGAAGAATTACCCAATTAAAGAAAAAACAGGACACTGGGAAACATGTGCTCTTTACAGCGGCACGCATACAGTTGCATCAGTCATTCTTATAAGCAAAAGACATCAGCATTTTCAAAAAATAATTCTGTCATGTATTTGCCAAGAGAACGAAAACAAGTCCAAAAGAAACTTTCAGAGTGCTTTGCAAAACAAATAGGAAAGTTATTCTGCAGAATTTTACTTCGATAATAATAAAACATCTCTGATTTGATTTCAAAACGAATTTTTATTTGTGAAATCAATTTTAAATAGATCTTCACAAATAGGCTCATAAAACCTCCCAATATGCCAAAATAGCTCAAATTAAAGGAAAATTTTAATAAAGTATGCTTAAAACAACCGATAAAAAGCACATTTTGAGCAGCCTTAACAAAAGACAATTTGGCCCCACTAACTTTCATTACGAATACTCATTAAATTTTTATTTACATTTCTTTTTTGTTCAACTTTCAATGGTTTTAAGAGAAACAGCACTTGAAAGAGAGACTCTAAATTCGGAAAAAACTGAAACAAAACTGGTTTATACACAGGCAGAGTAATTACACTGACCTGTTGGGAAGAGAAGACCCCGTTAGACAAGCAAAATATTAGGCCAGACAGAGAGGAAAATGCTTAGCCTCCTCTTCGTAATGCGAAAGGAGGCCACTTGGGAAAAAATGACACTACAGCAGTAATTTTGAAACCACTAAGAAGCAACAGAACTCTAACAAATCTCAGACTTCTGATAATTATAGTGTGATTAACAGTTCAACCTCACTTCGAATATTACAATACAATATAAAGAAAGAACCAATTCAGACACTTCAGTATGGAATTCAAAACCTAAGAAATTAATGCATAGACGCTACCCTAAACATTAAAACATAATATGAAGCGTTCACGTAAAATAAATAAGTAATAAAACTTCAATATAAAGCAACATGTGAAAAGGGACCTACAAATTATAACATTCAAGCATTTCTAGTGAAAATAAAGTTTAATATAAAACAAGAATTACCAGCCACAGATGTCTTTTTGCTCTGCACTATTTCTCCGTTCCTTTTCTTTCATGATATCATGTTCTGCAATCCAAGAGTGCACAAAAATGATGACAAATTAGGAGAGGCCAAGGGGGGGGAGGGGAAGGAATCATTAGATTTTAACTACTTTGAAATTAAAGAATAATTATACACAAAGAGAAATATCTAATATTGTTTCTTAATATATAAAACTTCAAAAGTAGCCTTCTTTGTTTTAAATTCCAGCAATGTGTTACATTGTTACTAAAATCATGATTGCAGTCGATAGAAAAGAAAATGAGTTTCCTAATACGACAGAAGTACAGTTAGCGAAAGGGGGTTTTTAATGTATGGGTACAACATGAAAAATGAAAGAAAAAAAATTATACAGTTATTAAGGATACACAGAATAAAAAGGGTAATGATCTTCGAGAAAAGTAAATAATTTTAGCGCTGGTACAAAGATGGCACCGAAAGTCAATAAGCAGGTAATTTTAAATGACAAATAAACAAAATAAACTATACTGTTAGCTTTGAAGCAGGTGTTACATATAAAACTATCTTAATTCACACACAGAATTAGTGACATAACAGATCAAAAAAGAGTACGAATCAAACTCGCAATATATTGACATTAAAAGAGTTATACATATATACTTTTATAGCTTTTTTTTTTTTTTAGAAAGGGCTCAAAAACACCACTCTAAAAACAGCTTTCGAAAAACATCTTGGAAACAAAAGTCATAAACCATAAAATACATATTTCATTCAGAATTTTAACGTAAGACGTAATCTACATTATATATTAAACTACCTTAATTCACACACAGAATTACTGACATAACAGATAAAAAAAGAGTAAGAATCAAACTCGCGATATATTGACATTAAAAGAGCTCTACAAATATACTTTTATAGTTTTTTGTTTTTTTATTTTTAGAAAGGGCTCAAAAACACCATTCTACAAACAGATTTTCGAAAAACATCTTGGAAACAAAAGTCATAAACCATAAAATAAATATTTCATTCAGAATTTTAACGCAAGAACTGTTTCTCATTTTAAGTTCTTTACTTAGGTACACTCATCCATGAGAGAGGAGAGCTTAGTCCAATGTACAAGAAATTATCCTGAAATATTACATCACTTTAATGAAATTATAGCAATATTTCACTCAGGGAAAGGACATATTATCTAGCTGCCCGGGTTCGAGCCCAGCTTTAATACAGCAAGCCAAAACACATCAAATGCCATTGAATGATACAGCATTTTGAAATGTTGCAAAAAAATTTAAATAAAATTTTGTGAAAGAGATATTGCAATTACATATATACTAAAATTTTGACCAAAAATTCAAGAAAACTAAGATACCCTTTTTTTCTTTCAAAGGAATCAAAGTCATATACTAATGTAGGGATGCTCAACTTATTGTACTATGAAACCTAAACATAGGAATAAAATTTTGACAGCTATGTGAGATGTCCAATACCGAGAAATTCCGTAAATTGTAGAATAGAACGTACGTCTCAAAACACACGAAAGGTAAAACACAATCCAAATACTTTTAGCCTTGAAGCAGGTATTCTATATTAAACTGTCTTAACTCACATACAGAATTAGTAATATAATAGCTCAAAATATTGTAAGAACCAAACACGCATTATATAAATATTTTTAAAAAAATTTACATACATTTATTAGTGTTACGAGGGTTTATTCTGAAATATTATAATGTCACTTTCAGTGAAATGATAGAAATTTTCACTCAGGGAAGGGACATTATGTCTGGCTGCCTGGGTTCCATCCCAGCTTCTGTTACAAAAGTTTGATAGAAGAATTTTAAGAATCCAGAAACGAAACTCATGAAGAAATTATAGACCATAATTGGTTCTATGATTTAGTCATTCTTACAGACATAATAACTAATATCTTAAACTTGAGCAGGGAAGAAAACTAAAGTCTTTGAATTTAAAGTTATTTTAAATTCATTTTAAATCAAAATTAATTTTGTAAAAATATTACACAAATATAAGGAATATACATTTTTACCATAATGCAATGTACATTTTGCCACTTTGAAAATCTGGAGAACTAAAGCGTGAAATGTAAGAAAACTGAAACAAACATTTGGAAAATCTCATCGAGCTTAAATTAGTTTCTAAATTAGATGTTTTGAGTGTATATAAAATTATACCAACTACTACATTCACTTCAAACCCATCACATAAAACTAGTATAGTAGAAAAGTGGTAAAAGATTGCAAATATGTTAACAATTCTACTGATCTAGAAATAGAAATAACTGGTTTTCATCCTAATTAAGATGAAGAATATCACAAAAAGCCATTTGAATAGTCCTAGATCAGAAAAATCATGAACTGTTAAACTTTTAAAAAGATAAATTCCTGCTTTCGATCTACTTAAAAATGTGAAAGAGGATTTTCAACAACAAACTTGTTAAAATCAATGTTCAGATACAGAATAACAAACACACATCCGGACGACTGCATGGATTTAGCCATAACATAGCATGTACCAGAGGGAGAAAAAAAACTCTCAGAAGAAATGCAATGTTAAATTTCACATTAAAATATGATTTCCTTGTAGTTAATTTTCATCTTGCTGAATTTTTTTGTAAATAATACAAAGAGTATACCTTTTCTTTAACATATTATACCACACATTTTTATACTTTGTGTAATGCACTCATAACTGAAATATTAAAAGTGCAATATATAATTGCAGCTAGCCAAAATTTTATAAACTTAAAATTGGCTCCCATTAAGTTAAAGTTGTTAATAACTGCACCAAGGGAAGGAATGCAATTTTATTTCTTTGTCTGTATTTGGTTTCATTTTCATATAGAAAGAGTTAAAAATAGGTTACCTAGGTAACAAAATTTAAACACACATTTTCAGTAAAAATTACAGAATAACAGATTTTGTTTCCCTGAAGACACAACACCTCGCTATTCCAGCTATGATACAGACTGCATACTGTCATAGAGAAATTCCTTTCTTAAACAGGGAATTCATATACTTTAATCTGTTTTTACACAAGTACTGTTTATGACTAATCCATGGTCCAGGAGTAAAATACTTTATAGTACACCCATCTAAATTTTTATTATTTCCGGTCATCTGTATAGACCGTTTACCTATCACGACTAAACTCCCAATCTGCATTCCACATAACACATACCATTCTTCAAGTCATATTTCGTAGTCTATCATTTTTAATACGGCAGGTACTTGCTGAGCGCAGACTTGTAAAGCGTGATTTCGCGTATAGCAGTACCTTAAAGGATCCCATTTTATTTGTCCACTGCTAGAATTTCATTCATACGTGGTGCAACATTCATCCATCAACACCGGAAAGAATTTATCTGCTACTTTAAACAATTTCCATCGACTGAAAATGAAGTCCTAAAAATCTTACAAATTTCAAAAGCAATCGATGCCGAAGAATTTTCACATATGGAAGACAGAGAAGTCAAACAATGAATCAGAAAATTACAAAAGAAGAATTGGGGTCTTATAAAACCCCTTGATAATAAAAGCGCTCATTATGAAGAAGAGTTTTTAACTGAAGATAAGATGAAGAAATTGTTAAATAACACAAAAAGCAATGTCTGATCTTCTAGCGAAGAATTACCCAATTAAAGAAAAAACAGGACACTGGGAAACATGTGCTCTTTACAGCGGCACGCATACAGTTGCATCAGTCATTCTTATAAGCAAAAGACATCAGCATTTTCAAAAAATAATTCTGTCATGTATTTGCCAAGAGAACGAAAACAAGTCCAAAAGAAACTTTCAGAGTGCTTTGCAAAACAAATAGGAAAGTTATTCTGCAGAATTTTACTTCGATAATAATAAAACATCTCTGATTTGATTTCAAAACGAATTTTTATTTGTGAAATCAATTTTAAATAGATCTTCGCAAATAGGCTCATAAAACCTCCCAATATGCCAAAATAGCTCAAATTAAAGGAAAATTTTAATAAAGTATGCTTAAAACAACTGATAAAAAGCACATTTTGAGCAGCCTTAACAAAAGACAATTTGGCCCCACTAACTTTCATTACGAATACTCATTAAATTTTTATTTACATTTCTTTTTTGTTCAACTTTCAATGGTTTTAAGAGAAACAGCACTTGAAAGAGAGACTCTAAATTCGGAAAAAACTGAAACAAAACTGGTTTATACACAGGCAGAGTAATTACACTGACCTGTTGGGAAGAGAAGACCCCGTTAGACAAGCAAAATATTAGGCCAGACAGAGAGGAAAATGCTTAGCCTCCTCTTCGTAATGCGAAAGGAGGCCACTTGGGAAAAAATGACACTACAGCAGTAATTTTGAAACCACTAAGAAGCAACAGAACTCTAACAAATCTCAGACTTCTGATAATTATAGTGTGATTAACAGTTCAACCTCACTTCGAATATTACAATACAATATAAAGAAAGAACCAATTCAGACACTTCAATATGGAATTCAAAACCTAAGAAATTAATGCATAGACGCTACCCTAAACATTAAAACATAATATGAAGCGTTCACGTAAAATAAATAAGTAATAAAACTTCAATATAAAGCAACATGTGAAAAGGGACCTACAAATTATAACATTCAAGCATTTCTAGTGAAAATAAAGTTTAATATAAAACAAGAATTACCAGCCACAGATGTCTTTTTGCTCTGCACTATTTCTCCGTTCCTTTTCTTTCATGATATCATGTTCTGCAATCCAAGAGTGCACAAAAATGATGACAAATTAGGAGAGGCCAAGGGGGAGGGAGGGGAAGGAATCATTAGATTTTAACTACTTTGAAATTAAAGAATAATTATACACAAAGAGAAATATCTAATATTGTTTCTTAATATATAAAACTTCAAAAGTAGCCTTCTTTGTTTTAAATTCCAGCAATGTGTTACATTGTTACTAAAATCATGATTGCAGTCGATAGAAAAGAAAATGAGTTTCCTAATACGACAGAAGTACAGTTAGCGAAAGGGGGTTTTTAATGTATGGGTACAACATGAAAAATGAAAGAAAAAAAATTATACAGTTATTAAGGATACACAGAATAAAAAGGGTAATGATCTTCGAGAAAAGTAAATAATTTTAGCGCTGGTACAAAGATGGCACCGAAAGTCAATAAGCAGGTAATTTTAAATGACAAATAAACAAAATAAACTATACTGTTAGCTTTGAAGCAGGTGTTACATATAAAACTATCTTAATTCACACACAGAATTAGTGACATAACAGATCAAAAAAGAGTACGAATCAAACTCGCAATATATTGACATTAAAAGAGTTATACATATATACTTTTATAGCTTTTTTTTTTTTTTAGAAAGGGCTCAAAAACACCACTCTAAAAACAGCTTTCGAAAAACATCTTGGAAACAAAAGTCATAAACCATAAAATACATATTTCATTCAGAATTTTAACGTAAGACGTAATCTACATTATATATTAAACTACCTTAATTCACACACAGAATTACTGACATAACAGATAAAAAAAGAGTAAGAATCAAACTCGCGATATATTGACATTAAAAGAGCTCTACAAATATACTTTTATAGTTTTTTGTTTTTTTATTTTTAGAAAGGGCTCAAAAACACCATTCTACAAACAGATTTTCGAAAAACATCTTGGAAACAAAAGTCATAAACCATAAAATAAATATTTCATTCAGAATTTTAACGCAAGAACCGTTTCTCATTTTAAGTTCTTTACTTAGGTACACTCATCCATGAGAGAGGAGAGCTTAGTCCAATGTACAAGAAATTATCCTGAAATATTACATCACTTTAATGAAATTATAGCAATATTTCACTCAGGGAAAGGACATATTATCTAGCTGCCCGGGTTCGAGCCCAGCTTTAATACAGCAAGCCAAAACACATCAAATGCCATTGAATGATACAGCATTTTGAAATGTTGCAAAAAAATTTAAATAAAATTTTGTGAAAGAGATATTGCAATTACATATATACTAAAATTTTGACCAAAAATTCAAGAAAACTAAGATACCCTTTTTTTCTTTCAAAGGAATCAAAGTCATATACTAATGTAGGGATGCTCAACTTATTGTACTATGAAACCTAAACATAGGAATAAAATTTTGACAGCTATGTGAGATGTCCAATACCGAGAAATTCCGTAAATTGTAGAATAGAACGTACGTCTCAAAACACACGAAAGGTAAAACACAATCCAAATACTTTTAGCCTTGAAGCAGGTATTCTATATTAAACTGTCTTAACTCACATACAGAATTAGTAATATAATAGCTCAAAATATTGTAAGAACCAAACACGCATTATATAAATATTTTTAAAAAAATTTACATACATTTATTAGTGTTACGAGGGTTTATTCTGAAATATTATAATGTCACTTTCAGTGAAATGATAGAAATTTTCACTCAGGGAAGGGACATTATGTCTGGCTGCCTGGGTTCCATCCCAGCTTCTGTTACAAAAGTTTGATAGAAGAATTTTAAGAATCCAGAAACGAAACTCATGAAGAAATTATAGACCATAATTGGTTCTATGATTTAGTCATTCTTACAGACATAATAACTAATATCTTAAACTTGAGCAGGGAAGAAAACTAAAGTCTTTGAATTTAAAGTTATTTTAAATTCATTTTAAATCAAAATTAATTTTGTAAAAATATTACACAAATATAAGGAATATACATTTTTACCATAATGCAATGTACATTTTGCCACTTTGAAAATCTGGAGAACTAAAGCGTGAAATGTAAGAAAACTGAAACAAACATTTGGAAAATCTCATCGAGCTTAAATTAGTTTCTAAATTAGATGTTTTGAGTGTATATAAAATTATACCAACTACTACATTCACTTCAAACCCATCACATAAAACTAGTATAGTAGAAAAGTGGTAAAAGATTGCAAATATGTTAACAATTCTACTGATCTAGAAATAGAAATAACTGGTTTTCATCCTAATTAAGATGAAGAATATCACAAAAAGCCATTTGAATAGTCCTAGATCAGAAAAATCATGAACTGTTAAACTTTTAAAAAGATAAATTCCTGCTTTCGATCTACTTAAAAATGTGAAAGAGGATTTTCAACAACAAACTTGTTAAAATCAATGTTCAGATACAGAATAACAAACACACATCCGGACGACTGCATGGATTTAGCCATAACATAGCATGTACCAGAGGGAGAAAAAAAACTCTCAGAAGAAATGCAATGTTAAATTTCACATTAAAATATGATTTCCTTGTAGTTAATTTTCATCTTGCTGAATTTTTTTGTAAATAATACAAAGAGTATACCTTTTCTTTAACATATTATACCACACATTTTTATACTTTGTGTAATGCACTCATAACTGAAATATTAAAAGTGCAATATATAATTGCAGCTAGCCAAAATTTTATAAACTTAAAATTGGCTCCCATTAAGTTAAAGTTGTTAATAACTGCACCAAGGGAAGGAATGCAATTTTATTTCTTTGTCTGTATTTGGTTTCATTTTCATATAGAAAGAGTTAAAAATAGGTTACCTAGGTAACAAAATTTAAACACACATTTTCAGTAAAAATTACAGAATAACAGATTTTGTTTCCCTGAAGACACAACACCTCGCTATTCCAGCTATGATACAGACTGCATACTGTCATAGAGAAATTCCTTTCTTAAACAGGGAATTCATATACTTTAATCTGTTTTTACACAAGTACTGTTTATGACTAATCCATGGTCCAGGAGTAAAATACTTTATAGTACACCCATCTAAATTTTTATTATTTCCGGTCATCTGTATAGACCGTTTACCTATCACGACTAAACTCCCAATCTGCATTCCACATAACACATACCATTCTTCAAGTCATATTTCGTAGTCTATCATTTTTAATACGGCAGGTACTTGCTGAGCGCAGACTTGTAAAGCGTGATTTCGCGTATAGCAGTACCTTAAAGGATCCCATTTTATTTGTCCACTGCTAGAATTTCATTCATACGTGGTGCAACATTCATCCATCAACACCGGAAAGAATTTATCTGCTACTTTAAACAATTTCCATCGACTGAAAATGAAGTCCTAAAAATCTTACAAATTTCAAAAGCAATCGATGCCGAAGAATTTTCACATATGGAAGACAGAGAAGTCAAACAATGAATCAGAAAATTACAAAAGAAGAATTGGGGTCTTATAAAACCCCTTGATAATAAAAGCGCTCATTATGAAGAAGAGTTTTTAACTGAAGATAAGATGAAGAAATTGTTAAATAACACAAAAAGCAATGTCTGATCTTCTAGCGAAGAATTACCCAATTAAAGAAAAAACAGGACACTGGGAAACATGTGCTCTTTACAGCGGCACGCATACAGTTGCATCAGTCATTCTTATAAGCAAAAGACATCAGCATTTTCAAAAAATAATTCTGTCATGTATTTGCCAAGAGAACGAAAACAAGTCCAAAAGAAACTTTCAGAGTGCTTTGCAAAACAAATAGGAAAGTTATTCTGCAGAATTTTACTTCGATAATAATAAAACATCTCTGATTTGATTTCAAAACGAATTTTTATTTGTGAAATCAATTTTAAATAGATCTTCGCAAATAGGCTCATAAAACCTCCCAATATGCCAAAATAGCTCAAATTAAAGGAAAATTTTAATAAAGTATGCTTAAAACAACTGATAAAAAGCACATTTTGAGCAGCCTTAACAAAAGACAATTTGGCCCCACTAACTTTCATTACGAATACTCATTAAATTTTTATTTACATTTCTTTTTTGTTCAACTTTCAATGGTTTTAAGAGAAACAGCACTTGAAAGAGAGACTCTAAATTCGGAAAAAACTGAAACAAAACTGGTTTATACACAGGCAGAGTAATTACACTGACCTGTTGGGAAGAGAAGACCCCGTTAGACAAGCAAAATATTAGGCCAGACAGAGAGGAAAATGCTTAGCCTCCTCTTCGTAATGCGAAAGGAGGCCACTTGGGAAAAAATGACACTACAGCAGTAATTTTGAAACCACTAAGAAGCAACAGAACTCTAACAAATCTCAGACTTCTGATAATTATAGTGTGATTAACAGTTCAACCTCACTTCGAATATTACAATACAATATAAAGAAAGAACCAATTCAGACACTTCAATATGGAATTCAAAACCTAAGAAATTAATGCATAGACGCTACCCTAAACATTAAAACATAATATGAAGCGTTCACGTAAAATAAATAAGTAATAAAACTTCAATATAAAGCAACATGTGAAAAGGGACCTACAAATTATAACATTCAAGCATTTCTAGTGAAAATAAAGTTTAATATAAAACAAGAATTACCAGCCACAGATGTCTTTTTGCTCTGCACTATTTCTCCGTTCCTTTTTTTCATGATATCATGTTCTGCAATCCAAGAGTGCACAAAAATGATGACAAATTAGGAGAGGCCAAGGGGGGGGGAGGGGAAGGAATCATTAGATTTTAACTACTTTGAAATTAAAGAATAATTATACACAAAGAGAAATATCTAATATTGTTTCTTAATATATAAAACTTCAAAAGTAGCCTTCTTTGTTTTAAATTCCAGCAATGTGTTACATTGTTACTAAAATCATGATTGCAGTCGATAGAAAAGAAAATGAGTTTCCTAATACGACAGAAGTACAGTTAGCGAAAGGGGGTTTTTAATGTATGGGTACAACATGAAAAATGAAAGAAAAAAAATTATACAGTTATTAAGGATACACAGAATAAAAAGGGTAATGATCTTCGAGAAAAGTAAATAATTTTAGCGCTGGTACAAAGATGGCACCGAAAGTCAATAAGCAGGTAATTTTAAATGACAAATAAACAAAATAAACTATACTGTTAGCTTTGAAGCAGGTGTTACATATAAAACTATCTTAATTCACACACAGAATTAGTGACATAACAGATCAAAAAAGAGTACGAATCAAACTCGCAATATATTGACATTAAAAGAGTTATACATATATACTTTTATAGCTTTTTTTTTTTTTTTAGAAAGGGCTCAAGAACACCACTCTAAAAACAGCTTTCGAAAAACATCTTGGAAACAAAAGTCATAAACCATAAAATACATATTTCATTCAGAATTTTAACATAAGACGTAATCTACATTATATATTAAACTACCTTAATTCACACACAGAATTACTGACATAACAGATAAAAAAAGAGTAAGAATCAAACTCGCGATATATTGACATTAAAAGAGCTCTACAAATATACTTTTATAGTTTTTTGTTTTTTTATTTTTAGAAAGGGCTCAAAAACACCATTCTACAAACAGATTTTCGAAAAACATCTTGGAAACAAAAGTCATAAACCATAAAATAAATATTTCATTCAGAATTTTAACGCAAGAACCGTTTCTCATTTTAAGTTCTTTACTTAGGTACACTCATCCATGAGAGAGGAGAGCTTAGTCCAATGTACAAGAAATTATCCTGAAATATTACATCACTTTAATGAAATTATAGCAATATTTCACTCAGGGAAAGGACATATTATCTAGCTGCCCGGGTTCGAGCCCAGCTTTAATACAGCAAGCCAAAACACATCAAATGCCATTGAATGATACAGCATTTTGAAATGTTGCAAAAAAATTTAAATAAAATTTTGTGAAAGAGATATTGCAATTACATATATACTAAAATTTTGACCAAAAATTCAAGAAAACTAAGATACCCTTTTTTTCTTTCAAAGGAATCAAAGTCATATACTAATGTAGGGATGCTCAACTTATTGTACTATGAAACCTAAACATAGGAATAAAATTTTGACAGCTATGTGAGATGTCCAATACCGAGAAATTCCGTAAATTGTAGAATAGAACGTACGTCTCAAAACACACGAAAGGTAAAACACAATCCAAATACTTTTAGCCTTGAAGCAGGTATTCTATATTAAACTGTCTTAACTCACATACAGAATTAGTAATATAATAGCTCAAAATATTGTAAGAACCAAACACGCATTATATAAATATTTTTAAAAAAATTTACATACATTTATTAGTGTTACGAGGGTTTATTCTGAAATATTATAATGTCACTTTCAGTGAAATGATAGAAATTTTCACTCAGGGAAGGGACATTATGTCTGGCTGCCTGGGTTCCATCCCAGCTTCTGTTACAAAAGTTTGATAGAAGAATTTTAAGAATCCAGAAACGAAACTCATGAAGAAATTATAGACCATAATTGGTTCTATGATTTAGTCATTCTTACAGACATAATAACTAATATCTTAAACTTGAGCAGGGAAGAAAACTAAAGTCTTTGAATTTAAAGTTATTTTAAATTCATTTTAAATCAAAATTAATTTTGTAAAAATATTACACAAATATAAGGAATATACATTTTTACCATAATGCAATGTACATTTTGCCACTTTGAAAATCTGGAGAACTAAAGCGTGAAATGTAAGAAAACTGAAACAAACATTTGGAAAATCTCATCGAGCTTAAATTAGTTTCTAAATTAAATGTTTTGAGTGTATATAAAATTATACCAACTACTACATTCACTTCAAACCCATCACATAAAACTAGTATAGTAGAAAAGTGGTAAAAGATTGCAAATATGTTAACAATTCTACTGATCTAGAAATAGAAATAACTGGTTTTCATCCTAATTAAGATGAAGAATATCACAAAAAGCCATTTGAATAGTCCTAGATCAGAAAAATCATGAACTGTTAAACTTTTAAAAAGATAAATTCCTGCTTTCGATCTACTTAAAAATGTGAAAGAGGATTTTCAACAACAAACTTGTTAAAATCAATGTTCAGATACAGAATAACAAACACACATCCGGACGACTGCATGGATTTAGCCATAACATAGCATGTACCAGAGGGAGAAAAAAAACTCTCAGAAGAAATGCAATGTTAAATTTCACATTAAAATATGATTTCCTTGTAGTTAATTTTCATCTTGCTGAATTTTTTTGTAAATAATACAAAGAGTATACCTTTTCTTTAACATATTATACCACACATTTTTATACTTTGTGTAATGCACTCATAACTGAAATATTAAAAGTGCAATATATAATTGCAGCTAGCCAAAATTTTATAAACTTAAAATTGGCTCCCATTAAGTTAAAGTTGTTAATAACTGCACCAAGGGAAGGAATGCAATTTTATTTCTTTGTCTGTATTTGGTTTCATTTTCATATAGAAAGAGTTAAAAATAGGTTACCTAGGTAACAAAATTTAAACACACATTTTCAGTAAAAATTACAGAATAACAGATTTTGTTTCCCTGAAGACACAACACCTCGCTATTCCAGCTATGATACAGACTGCATACTGTCATAGAGAAATTCCTTTCTTAAACAGGGAATTCATATACTTTAATCTGTTTTTACACAAGTACTGTTTATGACTAATCCATGGTCCAGGAGTAAAATACTTTATAGTACACCCATCTAAATTTTTATTATTTCCGGTCATCTGTATAGACCGTTTACCTATCACGACTAAACTCCCAATCTGCATTCCACATAACACATACCATTCTTCAAGTCATATTTCGTAGTCTATCATTTTTAATACGGCAGGTACTTGCTGAGCGCAGACTTGTAAAGCGTGATTTCGCGTATAGCAGTACCTTAAAGGATCCCATTTTATTTGTCCACTGCTAGAATTTCATTCATACGTGGTGCAACATTCATCCATCAACACCGGAAAGAATTTATCTGCTACTTTAAACAATTTCCATCGACTGAAAATGAAGTCCTAAAAATCTTACAAATTTCAAAAGCAATCGATGCCGAAGAATTTTCACATATGGAAGACAGAGAAGTCAAACAATGAATCAGAAAATTACAAAAGAAGAATTGGGGTCTTATAAAACCCCTTGATAATAAAAGCGCTCATTATGAAGAAGAGTTTTTAACTGAAGATAAGATGAAGAAATTGTTAAATAACACAAAAAGCAATGTCTGATCTTCTAGTGAAGAATTACCCAATTAAAGAAAAAACAGGACACTGGGAAACATGTGCTCTTTACAGCGGCACGCATACAGTTGCATCAGTCATTCTTATAAGCAAAAGACATCAGCATTTTCAAAAAATAATTCTGTCATGTATTTGCCAAGAGAACGAAAACAAGTCCAAAAGAAACTTTCAGAGTGCTTTGCAAAACAAATAGGAAAGTTATTCTGCAGAATTTTACTTCGATAATAATAAAACATCTCTGATTTGATTTCAAAACGAATTTTTATTTGTGAAATCAATTTTAAATAGATCTTCGCAAATAGGCTCATAAAACCTCCCAATATGCCAAAATAGCTCAAATTAAAGGAAAATTTTAATAAAGTATGCTTAAAACAACTGATAAAAAGCACATTTTGAGCAGCCTTAACAAAAGACAATTTGGCCCCACTAACTTTCATTACGAATACTCATTAAATTTTTATTTACATTTCTTTTTTGTTCAACTTTCAATGGTTTTAAGAGAAACAGCACTTGAAAGAGAGACTCTAAATTCGGAAAAAACTGAAACAAAACTGGTTTATACACAGGCAGAGTAATTACACTGACCTGTTGGGAAGAGAAGACCCCGTTAGACAAGCAAAATATTAGGCCAGACAGAGAGGAAAATGCTTAGCCTCCTCTTCGTAATGCGAAAGGAGGCCACTTGGGAAAAAATGACACTACAGCAGTAATTTTGAAACCACTAAGAAGCAACAGAACTCTAACAAATCTCAGACTTCTGATAATTATAGTGTGATTAACAGTTCAACCTCACTTCGAATATTACAATACAATATAAAGAAAGAACCAATTCAGACACTTCAATATGGAATTCAAAACCTAAGAAATTAATGCATAGACGCTACCCTAAACATTAAAACATAATATGAAGCGTTCACGTAAAATAAATAAGTAATAAAACTTCAATATAAAGCAACATGTGAAAAGGGACCTACAAATTATAACATTCAAGCATTTCTAGTGAAAATAAAGTTTAATATAAAACAAGAATTACCAGCCACAGATGTCTTTTTGCTCTGCAC
Organism: Stegodyphus dumicola; assembly: GCF_044657685.1. Lineage (NCBI taxonomy): Eukaryota > Metazoa > Arthropoda > Arachnida > Araneae > Eresidae > Stegodyphus > Stegodyphus dumicola. Next base: position 145,700,470 of record NC_140780.1, read on the forward strand.
TATTTCTCCGTTCCTTTTCTTTCATGATATCATGTTCTGCAATCCAAGAGTGCACAAAAATGATGACAAATTAGGAGAGGCCAAGGGGGGGGGAGGAGAAGGAATCATTAGATTTTAACTACTTTGAAATTAAAGAATAATTATACACAAAGAGAAATATCTAATATTGTTTCTTAATATATAAAACTTCAAAAGTAGCCTTCTTTGTTTTAAATTCCAGCAATGTGTTACATTGTTACTAAAATCATGATTGCAGTCGATAGAAAAGAAAATGAGTTTCCTAATACGACAGAAGTACAGTTAGCGAAAGGGGGTTTTTAATGTATGGGTACAACATGAAAAATGAAAGAAAAAAAATTATACAGTTATTAAGGATACACAGAATAAAAAGGGTAATGATCTTCGAGAAAAGTAAATAATTTTAGCGCTGGTACAAAGATGGCACCGAAAGTCAATAAGCAGGTAATTTTAAATGACAAATAAACAAAATAAACTATACTGTTAGCTTTGAAGCAGGTGTTACATATAAAACTATCTTAATTCACACACAGAATTAGTGACATAACAGATCAAAAAAGAGTACGAATCAAACTCGCAATATATTGACATTAAAAGAGCTATACATATATACTTTTATAGCTTTTTTTTTTTTTTTTTTTTTTAGAAAGGGCTCAAAAGCACCATTCTAAAAACAGCTTTCGAAAAACATCTTGGAAACAAAAGTCATAAACCATAAAATACATATTTCATTCAGAATTTTAACGTAAGACGTAATCTACATTATATATTAAACTACCTTAATTCACACACAGAATTACTGACATAACAGATAAAAAAAGAGTAAGAATCAAACTCGCGATATATTGACATTAAAAGAGCTCTACAAATATACTTTTATAGATTTTGTTTTTTTATTTTTAGAAAGGGCTCAAAAACACCATTCTACAAACAGATTTTCGAAAAACATCTTGGAAACAAAAGTCATAAACCATAAAATAAATATTTCATTCAGAATTTTAACGCAAGAACTGTTTCTCATTTTAAGTTCTTTACTTAGGTACACTCATCCATGAGAGAGGAGAGCTTAGTCCAATGTACAAGAAATTATCCTGAAATATTACATCACTTTAATGAAATTATAGCAATATTTCACTCAGGGAAAGGACATATTATCTAGCTGCCCGGGTTCGAGCCCAGCTTTAATACAGCAAGCCAAAACACATCAAATGCCATTGAATGATACAGCATTTTGAAATGTTGCAAAAAAATTTAAATAAAATTTTGTGAAAGAGATATTGCAATTACATATATACTAAAATTTTGACCAAAAATTCAAGAAAACTAAGATACCCTTTTTTTCTTTCAAAGGAATCAAAGTCATATACTAATGTAGGGATGCTCAACTTATTGTACTATGAAACCTAAACATAGGAATAAAATTTTGACAGCTATGTGAGATGTCCAATACCGAGAAATTCCGTAAATTGTAGAATAGAACGTACGTCTCAAAACACACGAAAGGTAAAACACAATCCAAATACTTTTAGCCTTGAAGCAGGTATTCTATATTAAACTGTCTTAACTCACATACAGAATTAGTAATATAATAGCTCAAAATATTGTAAGAACCAAACACGCATTATATAAATATTTTTAAAAAAATTTACATACATTTATTAGTGTTACGAGGGTTTATTCTGAAATATTATAATGTCACTTTCAGTGAAATGATAGAAATTTTCACTCAGGGAAGGGACATTATGTCTGGCTGCCTGGGTTCCATCCCAGCTTCTGTTACAAAAGTTTGATAGAAGAATTTTAAGAATCCAGAAACGAAACTCATGAAGAAATTATAGACCATAATTGGTTCTATGATTTAGTCATTCTTACAGACATAATAACTAATATCTTAAACTTGAGCAGGGAAGAAAACTAAAGTCTTTGAATTTAAAGTTATTTTAAATTCATTTTAAATCAAAATTAATTTTGTAAAAATATTACACAAATATAAGGAATATACATTTTTACCATAATGCAATGTACATTTTGCCACTTTGAAAATCTGGAGAACTAAAGCGTGAAATGTAAGAAAACTGAAACAAACATTTGGAAAATCTCATCGAGCTTAAATTAGTTTCTAAATTAAATGTTTTGAGTGTATATAAAATTATACCAACTACTACATTCACTTCAAACCCATCACATAAAACTAGTATAGTAGAAAAGTGGTAAAAGATTGCAAATATGTTAACAATTCTACTGATCTAGAAATAGAAATAACTGGTTTTCATCCTAATTAAGATGAAGAATATCACAAAAAGCCATTTGAATAGTCCTAGATCAGAAAAATCATGAACTGTTAAACTTTTAAAAAGATAAATTCCTGCTTTCGATCTACTTAAAAATGTGAAAGAGGATTTTCAACAACAAACTTGTTAAAATCAATGTTCAGATACAGAATAACAAACACACATCCGGACGACTGCATGGATTTAGCCATAACATAGCATGTACCAGAGGGAGAAAAAAAACTCTCAGAAGAAATGCAATGTTAAATTTCACATTAAAATATGATTTCCTTGTAGTTAATTTTCATCTTGCTGAATTTTTTTGTAAATAATACAAAGAGTATACCTTTTCTTTAACATATTATACCACACATTTTTATACTTTGTGTAATGCACTCATAACTGAAATATTAAAAGTGCAATATATAATTGCAGCTAGCCAAAATTTTATAAACTTAAAATTGGCTCCCATTAAGTTAAAGTTGTTAATAACTGCACCAAGGGAAGGAATGCAATTTTATTTCTTTGTCTGTATTTGGTTTCATTTTCATATAGAAAGAGTTAAAAATAGGTTACCTAGGTAACAAAATTTAAACACACATTTTCAGTAAAAATTACAGAATAACAGATTTTGTTTCCCTGAAGACACAACACCTCGCTATTCCAGCTATGATACAGACTGCATACTGTCATAGAGAAATTCCTTTCTTAAACAGGGAATTCATATACTTTAATCTGTTTTTACACAAGTACTGTTTATGACTAATCCATGGTCCAGGAGTAAAATACTTTATAGTACACCCATCTAAATTTTTATTATTTCCGGTCATCTGTATAGACCGTTTACCTATCACGACTAAACTCCCAATCTGCATTCCACATAACACATACCATTCTTCAAGTCATATTTCGTAGTCTATCATTTTTAATACGGCAGGTACTTGCTGAGCGCAGACTTGTAAAGCGTGATTTCGCGTATAGCAGTACCTTAAAGGATCCCATTTTATTTGTCCACTGCTAGAATTTCATTCATACGTGGTGCAACATTCATCCATCAACACCGGAAAGAATTTATCTGCTACTTTAAACAATTTCCATCGACTGAAAATGAAGTCCTAAAAATCTTACAAATTTCAAAAGCAATCGATGCCGAAGAATTTTCACATATGGAAGACAGAGAAGTCAAACAATGAATCAGAAAATTACAAAAGAAGAATTGGGGTCTTATAAAACCCCTTGATAATAAAAGCGCTCATTATGAAGAAGAGTTTTTAACTGAAGATAAGATGAAGAAATTGTTAAATAACACAAAAAGCAATGTCTGATCTTCTAGCGAAGAATTACCCAATTAAAGAAAAAACAGGACACTGGGAAACATGTGCTCTTTACAGCGGCACGCATACAGTTGCATCAGTCATTCTTATAAGCAAAAGACATCAGCATTTTCAAAAAATAATTCTGTCATGTATTTGCCAAGAGAACGAAAACAAGTCCAAAAGAAACTTTCAGAGTGCTTTGCAAAACAAATAGGAAAGTTATTCTGCAGAATTTTACTTCGATAATAATAAAACATCTCTGATTTGATTTCAAAACGAATTTTTATTTGTGAAATCAATTTTAAATAGATCTTCGCAAATAGGCTCATAAAACCTCCCAATATGCCAAAATAGCTCAAATTAAAGGAAAATTTTAATAAAGTATGCTTAAAACAACTGATAAAAAGCACATTTTGAGCAGCCTTAACAAAAGACAATTTGGCCCCACTAACTTTCATTACGAATACTCATTAAATTTTTATTTACATTTCTTTTTTGTTCAACTTTCAATGGTTTTAAGAGAAACAGCACTTGAAAGAGAGACTCTAAATTCGGAAAAAACTGAAACAAAACTGGTTTATACACAGGCAGAGTAATTACACTGACCTGTTGGGAAGAGAAGACCCCGTTAGACAAGCAAAATATTAGGCCAGACAGAGAGGAAAATGCTTAGCCTCCTCTTCGTAATGCGAAAGGAGGCCACTTGGGAAAAAATGACACTACAGCAGTAATTTTGAAACCACTAAGAAGCAACAGAACTCTAACAAATCTCAGACTTCTGATAATTATAGTGTGATTAACAGTTCAACCTCACTTCGAATATTACAATACAATATAAAGAAAGAACCAATTCAGACACTTCAATATGGAATTCAAAACCTAAGAAATTAATGCATAGACGCTACCCTAAACATTAAAACATAATATGAAGCGTTCACGTAAAATAAATAAGTAATAAAACTTCAATATAAAGCAACATGTGAAAAGGGACCTACAAATTATAACATTCAAGCATTTCTAGTGAAAATAAAGTTTAATATAAAACAAGAATTACCAGCCACAGATGTCTTTTTGCTCTGCACTATTTCTCCGTTCCTTTTCTTTCATGATATCATGTTCTGCAATCCAAGAGTGCACAAAAATGATGACAAATTAGGAGAGGCCAAGGGGGGGGGAGGAGAAGGAATCATTAGATTTTAACTACTTTGAAATTAAAGAATAATTATACACAAAGAGAAATATCTAATATTGTTTCTTAATATATAAAACTTCAAAAGTAGCCTTCTTTGTTTTAAATTCCAGCAATGTGTTACATTGTTACTAAAATCATGATTGCAGTCGATAGAAAAGAAAATGAGTTTCCTAATACGACAGAAGTACAGTTAGCGAAAGGGGGTTTTTAATGTATGGGTACAACATGAAAAATGAAAGAAAAAAAATTATACAGTTATTAAGGATACACAGAATAAAAAGGGTAATGATCTTCGAGAAAAGTAAATAATTTTAGCGCTGGTACAAAGATGGCACCGAAAGTCAATAAGCAGGTAATTTTAAATGACAAATAAACAAAATAAACTATACTGTTAGCTTTGAAGCAGGTGTTACATATAAAACTATCTTAATTCACACACAGAATTAGTGACATAACAGATCAAAAAAGAGTACGAATCAAACTCGCAATATATTGACATTAAAAGAGCTATACATATATACTTTTATAGCTTTTTTTTTTTTTTTTTTTTTTAGAAAGGGCTCAAAAGCACCATTCTAAAAACAGCTTTCGAAAAACATCTTGGAAACAAAAGTCATAAACCATAAAATACATATTTCATTCAGAATTTTAACGTAAGACGTAATCTACATTATATATTAAACTACCTTAATTCACACACAGAATTACTGACATAACAGATAAAAAAAGAGTAAGAATCAAACTCGCGATATATTGACATTAAAAGAGCTCTACAAATATACTTTTATAGATTTTGTTTTTTTATTTTTAGAAAGGGCTCAAAAACACCATTCTACAAACAGATTTTCGAAAAACATCTTGGAAACAAAAGTCATAAACCATAAAATAAATATTTCATTCAGAATTTTAACGCAAGAACTGTTTCTCATTTTAAGTTCTTTACTTAGGTACACTCATCCATGAGAGAGGAGAGCTTAGTCCAATGTACAAGAAATTATCCTGAAATATTACATCACTTTAATGAAATTATAGCAATATTTCACTCAGGGAAAGGACATATTATCTAGCTGCCCGGGTTCGAGCCCAGCTTTAATACAGCAAGCCAAAACACATCAAATGCCATTGAATGATACAGCATTTTGAAATGTTGCAAAAAAATTTAAATAAAATTTTGTGAAAGAGATATTGCAATTACATATATACTAAAATTTTGACCAAAAATTCAAGAAAACTAAGATACCCTTTTTTTCTTTCAAAGGAATCAAAGTCATATACTAATGTAGGGATGCTCAACTTATTGTACTATGAAACCTAAACATAGGAATAAAATTTTGACAGCTATGTGAGATGTCCAATACCGAGAAATTCCGTAAATTGTAGAATAGAACGTACGTCTCAAAACACACGAAAGGTAAAACACAATCCAAATACTTTTAGCCTTGAAGCAGGTATTCTATATTAAACTGTCTTAACTCACATACAGAATTAGTAATATAATAGCTCAAAATATTGTAAGAACCAAACACGCATTATATAAATATTTTTAAAAAAATTTACATACATTTATTAGTGTTACGAGGGTTTATTCTGAAATATTATAATGTCACTTTCAGTGAAATGATAGAAATTTTCACTCAGGGAAGGGACATTATGTCTGGCTGCCTGGGTTCCATCCCAGCTTCTGTTACAAAAGTTTGATAGAAGAATTTTAAGAATCCAGAAACGAAACTCATGAAGAAATTATAGACCATAATTGGTTCTATGATTTAGTCATTCTTACAGACATAATAACTAATATCTTAAACTTGAGCAGGGAAGAAAACTAAAGTCTTTGAATTTAAAGTTATTTTAAATTCATTTTAAATCAAAATTAATTTTGTAAAAATATTACACAAATATAAGGAATATACATTTTTACCATAATGCAATGTACATTTTGCCACTTTGAAAATCTGGAGAACTAAAGCGTGAAATGTAAGAAAACTGAAACAAACATTTGGAAAATCTCATCGAGCTTAAATTAGTTTCTAAATTAGATGTTTTGAGTGTATATAAAATTATACCAACTACTACATTCACTTCAAACCCATCACATAAAACTAGTATAGTAGAAAAGTGGTAAAAGATTGCAAATATGTTAACAATTCTACTGATCTAGAAATAGAAATAACTGGTTTTCATCCTAATTAAGATGAAGAATATCACAAAAAGCCATTTGAATAGTCCTAGATCAGAAAAATCATGAACTGTTAAACTTTTAAAAAGATAAATTCCTGCTTTCGATCTACTTAAAAATGTGAAAGAGGATTTTCAACAACAAACTTGTTAAAATCAATGTTCAGATACAGAATAACAAACACACATCCGGACGACTGCATGGATTTAGCCATAACATAGCATGTACCAGAGGGAGAAAAAAAACTCTCAGAAGAAATGCAATGTTAAATTTCACATTAAAATATGATTTCCTTGTAGTTAATTTTCATCTTGCTGAATTTTTTTGTAAATAATACAAAGAGTATACCTTTTCTTTAACATATTATACCACACATTTTTATACTTTGTGTAATGCACTCATAACTGAAATATTAAAAGTGCAATATATAATTGCAGCTAGCCAAAATTTTATAAACTTAAAATTGGCTCCCATTAAGTTAAAGTTGTTAATAACTGCACCAAGGGAAGGAATGCAATTTTATTTCTTTGTCTGTATTTGGTTTCATTTTCATATAGAAAGAGTTAAAAATAGGTTACCTAGGTAACAAAATTTAAACACACATTTTCAGTAAAAATTACAGAATAACAGATTTTGTTTCCCTGAAGACACAACACCTCGCTATTCCAGCTATGATACAGACTGCATACTGTCATAGAGAAATTCCTTTCTTAAACAGGGAATTCATATACTTTAATCTGTTTTTACACAAGTACTGTTTATGACTAATCCATGGTCCAGGAGTAAAATACTTTATAGTACACCCATCTAAATTTTTATTATTTCCGGTCATCTGTATAGACCGTTTACCTATCACGACTAAACTCCCAATCTGCATTCCACATAACACATACCATTCTTCAAGTCATATTTCGTAGTCTATCATTTTTAATACGGCAGGTACTTGCTGAGCGCAGACTTGTAAAGCGTGATTTCGCGTATAGCAGTACCTTAAAGGATCCCATTTTATTTGTCCACTGCTAGAATTTCATTCATACGTGGTGCAACATTCATCCATCAACACCGGAAAGAATTTATCTGCTACTTTAAACAATTTCCATCGACTGAAAATGAAGTCCTAAAAATCTTACAAATTTCAAAAGCAATCGATGCCGAAGAATTTTCACATATGGAAGACAGAGAAGTCAAACAATGAATCAGAAAATTACAAAAGAAGAATTGGGGTCTTATAAAACCCCTTGATAATAAAAGCGCTCATTATGAAGAAGAGTTTTTAACTGAAGATAAGATGAAGAAATTGTTAAATAACACAAAAAGCAATGTCTGATCTTCTAGCGAAGAATTACCCAATTAAAGAAAAAACAGGACACTGGGAAACATGTGCTCTTTACAGCGGCACGCATACAGTTGCATCAGTCATTCTTATAAGCAAAAGACATCAGCATTTTCAAAAAATAATTCTGTCATGTATTTGCCAAGAGAACGAAAACAAGTCCAAAAGAAACTTTCAGAGTGCTTTGCAAAACAAATAGGAAAGTTATTCTGCAGAATTTTACTTCGATAATAATAAAACATCTCTGATTTGATTTCAAAACGAATTTTTATTTGTGAAATCAATTTTAAATAGATCTTCGCAAATAGGCTCATAAAACCTCCCAATATGCCAAAATAGCTCAAATTAAAGGAAAATTTTAATAAAGTATGCTTAAAACAACTGATAAAAAGCACATTTTGAGCAGCCTTAACAAAAGACAATTTGGCCCCACTAACTTTCATTACGAATACTCATTAAATTTTTATTTACATTTCTTTTTTGTTCAACTTTCAATGGTTTTAAGAGAAACAGCACTTGAAAGAGAGACTCTAAATTCGGAAAAAACTGAAACAAAACTGGTTTATACACAGGCAGAGTAATTACACTGACCTGTTGGGAAGAGAAGACCCCGTTAGACAAGCAAAATATTAGGCCAGACAGAGAGGAAAATGCTTAGCCTCCTCTTCGTAATGCGAAAGGAGGCCACTTGGGAAAAAATGACACTACAGCAGTAATTTTGAAACCACTAAGAAGCAACAGAACTCTAACAAATCTCAGACTTCTGATAATTATAGTGTGATTAACAGTTCAACCTCACTTCGAATATTACAATACAATATAAAGAAAGAACCAATTCAGACACTTCAATATGGAATTCAAAACCTAAGAAATTAATGCATAGACGCTACCCTAAACATTAAAACATAATATGAAGCGTTCACGTAAAATAAATAAGTAATAAAACTTCAATATAAAGCAACATGTGAAAAGGGACCTACAAATTATAACATTCAAGCATTTCTAGTGAAAATAAAGTTTAATATAAAACAAGAATTACCAGCCACAGATGTCTTTTTGCTCTGCACTATTTCTCCGTTCCTTTTCTTTCATGATATCATGTTCTGCAATCCAAGAGTGCACAAAAATGATGACAAATTAGGAGAGGCCAAGGGGGGGGGGAGGGGAAGGAATCATTAGATTTTAACTACTTTGAAATTAAAGAATAATTATACACAAAGAGAAATATCTAATATTGTTTCTTAATATATAAAACTTCAAAAGTAGCCTTCTTTGTTTTAAATTCCAGCAATGTGTTACATTGTTACTAAAATCATGATTGCAGTCGATAGAAAAGAAAATGAGTTTCCTAATACGACAGAAGTACAGTTAGCGAAAGGGGGTTTTTAATGTATGGGTACAACATGAAAAATGAAAGAAAAAAAATTATACAGTTATTAAGGATACACAGAATAAAAAGGGTAATGATCTTCGAGAAAAGTAAATAATTTTAGCGCTGGTACAAAGATGGCACCGAAAGTCAATAAGCAGGTAATTTTAAATGACAAATAAACAAAATAAACTATACTGTTAGCTTTGAAGCAGGTGTTACATATAAAACTATCTTAATTCACACACAGAATTAGTGACATAACAGATCAAAAAAGAGTACGAATCAAACTCGCAATATATTGACATTAAAAGAGGTATACATTTTTTTTTTTTTTTTTTTGAAAGGGCTCAAAAACACCATTCTAAAAACAGCTTTCGAAAAACATCTTGGAAACAAAAGTCATAAACCATAAAATACATATTTCATTCAGAATTTTAATATAAGACGTAATCTACATTATATATTAAACTATCTTAATTCACACACAGAATTACTGACATAACAGATAAAAAAAGAGTAAGAATCAAACTCGCAATATATTGACATTAAAAGAGCTCTACAAATATACTTTTATAGTTTTTTGTTTTTTTATTTTTAGAAAGGGCTCAAAAACACCATTCTACAAACAGATTTTCGAAAAACATCTTGGAAACAAAAGTCATAAACCATAAAATAAATATTTCATTCAGAATTTTAACGCAAGAACCGTTTCTCATTTTAAGTTCTTTACTTAGGTACACTCATCCATGAGAGAGGAGAGCTTAGTCCAATGTACAAGAAATTATCCTGAAATATTACATCACTTTAATGAAATTATAGCAATATTTCACTCAGGGAAAGGACATATTATCTAGCTGCCCGGGTTCGAGCCCAGCTTTAATACAGCAAGCCAAAACACATCAAATGCCATTGAATGATACAGCATTTTGAAATGTTGCAAAAAAATTTAAATAAAATTTTGTGAAAGAGATATTGCAATTACATATATACTAAAATTTTGACCAAAAATTCAAGAAAACTAAGATACCCTTTTTTTCTTTCAAAGGAATCAAAGTCATATACTAATGTAGGGATGCTCAACTTATTGTACTATGAAACCTAAACATAGGAATAAAATTTTGACAGCTATGTGAGATGTCCAATACCGAGAAATTCCGTAAATTGTAGAATAGAACGTACGTCTCAAAACACACGAAAGGTAAAACACAATCCAAATACTTTTAGCCTTGAAGCAGGTATTCTATATTAAACTGTCTTAACTCACATACAGAATTAGTAATATAATAGCTCAAAATATTGTAAGAACCAAACACGCATTATATAAATATTTTTAAAAAAATTTACATACATTTATTAGTGTTACGAGGGTTTATTCTGAAATATTATAATGTCACTTTCAGTGAAATGATAGAAATTTTCACTCAGGGAAGGGACATTATGTCTGGCTGCCTGGGTTCCATCCCAGCTTCTGTTACAAAAGTTTGATAGAAGAATTTTAAGAATCCAGAAACGAAACTCATGAAGAAATTATAGACCATAATTGGTTCTATGATTTAGTCATTCTTACAGACATAATAACTAATATCTTAAACTTGAGCAGGGAAGAAAACTAAAGTCTTTGAATTTAAAGTTATTTTAAATTCATTTTAAATCAAAATTAATTTTGTAAAAATATTACACAAATATAAGGAATATACATTTTTACCATAATGCAATGTACATTTTGCCACTTTGAAAATCTGGAGAACTAAAGCGTGAAATGTAAGAAAACTGAAACAAACATTTGGAAAATCTCATCGAGCTTAAATTAGTTTCTAAATTAGATGTTTTGAGTGTATATAAAATTATACCAACTACTACATTCACTTCAAACCCATCACATAAAACTAGTATAGTAGAAAAGTGGTAAAAGATTGCAAATATGTTAACAATTCTACTGATCTAGAAATAGAAATAACTGGTTTTCATCCTAATTAAGATGAAGAATATCACAAAAAGCCATTTGAATAGTCCTAGATCAGAAAAATCATGAACTGTTAAACTTTTAAAAAGATAAATTCCTGCTTTCGATCTACTTAAAAATGTGAAAGAGGATTTTCAACAACAAACTTGTTAAAATCAATGTTCAGATACAGAATAACAAACACACATCCGGACGACTGCATGGATTTAGCCATAACATAGCATGTACCAGAGGGAGAAAAAAAACTCTCAGAAGAAATGCAATGTTAAATTTCACATTAAAATATGATTTCCTTGTAGTTAATTTTCATCTTGCTGAATTTTTTTGTAAATAATACAAAGAGTATACCTTTTCTTTAACATATTATACCACACATTTTTATACTTTGTGTAATGCACTCATAACTGAAATATTAAAAGTGCAATATATAATTGCAGCTAGCCAAAATTTTATAAACTTAAAATTGGCTCCCATTAAGTTAAAGTTGTTAATAACTGCACCAAGGGAAGGAATGCAATTTTATTTCTTTGTCTGTATTTGGTTTCATTTTCATATAGAAAGAGTTAAAAATAGGTTACCTAGGTAACAAAATTTAAACACACATTTTCAGTAAAAATTACAGAATAACAGATTTTGTTTCCCTGAAGACACAACACCTCGCTATTCCAGCTATGATACAGACTGCATACTGTCATAGAGAAATTCCTTTCTTAAACAGGGAATTCATATACTTTAATCTGTTTTTACACAAGTACTGTTTATGACTAATCCATGGTCCAGGAGTAAAATACTTTATAGTACACCCATCTAAATTTTTATTATTTCCGGTCATCTGTATAGACCGTTTACCTATCACGACTAAACTCCCAATCTGCATTCCACATAACACATACCATTCTTCAAGTCATATTTCGTAGTCTATCATTTTTAATACGGCAGGTACTTGCTGAGCGCAGACTTGTAAAGCGTGATTTCGCGTATAGCAGTACCTTAAAGGATCCCATTTTATTTGTCCACTGCTAGAATTTCATTCATACGTGGTGCAACATTCATCCATCAACACCGGAAAGAATTTATCTGCTACTTTAAACAATTTCCATCGACTGAAAATGAAGTCCTAAAAATCTTACAAATTTCAAAAGCAATCGATGCCGAAGAATTTTCACATATGGAAGACAGAGAAGTCAAACAATGAATCAGAAAATTACAAAAGAAGAATTGGGGTCTTATAAAACCCCTTGATAATAAAAGCGCTCATTATGAAGAAGAGTTTTTAACTGAAGATAAGATGAAGAAATTGTTAAATAACACAAAAAGCAATGTCTGATCTTCTAGCGAAGAATTACCCAATTAAAGAAAAAACAGGACACTGGGAAACATGTGCTCTTTACAGCGGCACGCATACAGTTGCATCAGTCATTCTTATAAGCAAAAGACATCAGCATTTTCAAAAAATAATTCTGTCATGTATTTGCCAAGAGAACGAAAACAAGTCCAAAAGAAACTTTCAGAGTGCTTTGCAAAACAAATAGGAAAGTTATTCTGCAGAATTTTACTTCGATAATAATAAAACATCTCTGATTTGATTTCAAAACGAATTTTTATTTGTGAAATCAATTTTAAATAGATCTTCGCAAATAGGCTCATAAAACCTCCCAATATGCCAAAATAGCTCAAATTAAAGGAAAATTTTAATAAAGTATGCTTAAAACAACTGATAAAAAGCACATTTTGAGCAGCCTTAACAAAAGACAATTTGGCCCCACTAACTTTCATTACGAATACTCATTAAATTTTTATTTACATTTCTTTTTTGTTCAACTTTCAATGGTTTTAAGAGAAACAGCACTTGAAAGAGAGACTCTAAATTCGGAAAAAACTGAAACAAAACTGGTTTATACACAGGCAGAGTAATTACACTGACCTGTTGGGAAGAGAAGACCCCGTTAGACAAGCAAAATATTAGGCCAGACAGAGAGGAAAATGCTTAGCCTCCTCTTCGTAATGCGAAAGGAGGCCACTTGGGAAAAAATGACACTACAGCAGTAATTTTGAAACCACTAAGAAGCAACAGAACTCTAACAAATCTCAGACTTCTGATAATTATAGTGTGATTAACAGTTCAACCTCACTTCGAATATTACAATACAATATAAAGAAAGAACCAATTCAGACACTTCAATATGGAATTCAAAACCTAAGAAATTAATGCATAGACGCTACCCTAAACATTAAAACATAATATGAAGCGTTCACGTAAAATAAATAAGTAATAAAACTTCAATATAAAGCAACATGTGAAAAGGGACCTACAAATTATAACATTCAAGCATTTCTAGTGAAAATAAAGTTTAATATAAAACAAGAATTACCAGCCACAGATGTCTTTTTGCTCTGCACTATTTCTCCGTTCCTTTTCTTTCATGATATCATGTTCTGCAATCCAAGAGTGCACAAAAATGATGACAAATTAGGAGAGGCCAAGGGGGGGGGGAGGGGAAGGAATCATTAGATTTTAACTACTTTGAAATTAAAGAATAATTATACACAAAGAGAAATATCTAATATTGTTTCTTAATATATAAAACTTCAAAAGTAGCCTTCTTTGTTTTAAATTCCAGCAATGTGTTACATTGTTACTAAAATCATGATTGTAGTCGATAGAAAAGAAAATGAGTTTCCTAATACGACAGAAGTACAGTTAGCGAAAGGGGGTTTTTAATGTATGGGTACAACATGAAAAATGAAAGAAAAAAAATTATACAGTTATTAAGGATACACAGAATAAAAAGGGTAATGATCTTCGAGAAAAGTAAATAATTTTAGCGCTGGTACAAAGATGGCACCGAAAGTCAATAAGCAGGTAATTTTAAATGACAAATAAACAAAATAAACTATACTGTTAGCTTTGAAGCAGGTGTTACATATAAAACTATCTTAATTCACACACAGAATTAGTGACATAACAGATCAAAAAAGAGTACGAATCAAACTCGCAATATATTGACATTAAAAGAGCTATACATATATACTTTTATAGCTTTTTTTTTTTTTTTTTTTTTTTTAGAAAGGGCTCAAAAACACCATTCTAAAAACAGCTTTCGAAAAACATCTTGGAAACAAAAGTCATAAACCATAAAATACATATTTCATTCAGAATTTTAACGTAAGACGTAATCTACATTATATATTAAACTACCTTAATTCACACACAGAATTACTGACATAAGAGATAAAAAAAGAGTAAGAATCAAACTCGCGATATATTGACATTAAAAGAGCTCTACAAATATACTTTTATAGTTTTTTGTTTTTTTATTTTTAGAAAGGGCTCAAAAACACCATTCTACAAACAGATTTTCGAAAAACATCTTGGAAACAAAAGTCATAAACCATAAAATAAATATTTCATTCAGAATTTTAACGCAAGAACTGTTTCTCATTTTAAGTTCTTTACTTAGGTACACTCATCCATGAGAGAGGAGAGCTTAGTCCAATGTACAAGAAATTATCCTGAAATATTACATCACTTTAATGAAATTATAGCAATATTTCACTCAGGGAAAGGACATATTATCTAGCTGCCCGGGTTCGAGCCCAGCTTTAATACAGCAAGCCAAAACACATCAAATGCCATTGAATGATACAGCATTTTGAAATGTTGCAAAAAAATTTAAATAAAATTTTGTGAAAGAGATATTGCAATTACATATATACTAAAATTTTGACCAAAAATTCAAGAAAACTAAGATACCCTTTTTTTCTTTCAAAGGAATCAAAGTCATATACTAATGTAGGGATGCTCAACTTATTGTACTATGAAACCTAAACATAGGAATAAAATTTTGACAGCTATGTGAGATGTCCAATACCGAGAAATTCCGTAAATTGTAGAATAGAACGTACGTCTCAAAACACACGAAAGGTAAAACACAATCCAAATACTTTTAGCCTTGAAGCAGGTATTCTATATTAAACTGTCTTAACTCACATACAGAATTAGTAATATAATAGCTCAAAATATTGTAAGAACCAAACACGCATTATATAAATATTTTTAAAAAAATTTACATACATTTATTAGTGTTACGAGGGTTTATTCTGAAATATTATAATGTCACTTTCAGTGAAATGATAGAAATTTTCACTCAGGGAAGGGACATTATGTCTGGCTGCCTGGGTTCCATCCCAGCTTCTGTTACAAAAGTTTGATAGAAGAATTTTAAGAATCCAGAAACGAAACTCATGAAGAAATTATAGACCATAATTGGTTCTATGATTTAGTCATTCTTACAGACATAATAACTAATATCTTAAACTTGAGCAGGGAAGAAAACTAAAGTCTTTGAATTTAAAGTTATTTTAAATTCATTTTAAATCAAAATTAATTTTGTAAAAATATTACACAAATATAAGGAATATACATTTTTACCATAATGCAATGTACATTTTGCCACTTTGAAAATCTGGAGAACTAAAGCGTGAAATGTAAGAAAACTGAAACAAACATTTGGAAAATCTCATCGAGCTTAAATTAGTTTCTAAATTAGATGTTTTGAGTGTATATAAAATTATACCAACTACTACATTCACTTCAAACCCATCACATAAAACTAGTATAGTAGAAAAGTGGTAAAAGATTGCAAATATGTTAACAATTCTACTGATCTAGAAATAGAAATAACTGGTTTTCATCCTAATTAAGATGAAGAATATCACAAAAAGCCATTTGAATAGTCCTAGATCAGAAAAATCATGAACTGTTAAACTTTTAAAAAGATAAATTCCTGCTTTCGATCTACTTAAAAATGTGAAAGAGGATTTTCAACAACAAACTTGTTAAAATCAATGTTCAGATACAGAATAACAAACACACATCCGGACGACTGCATGGATTTAGCCATAACATAGCATGTACCAGAGGGAGAAAAAAAACTCTCAGAAGAAATGCAATGTTAAATTTCACATTAAAATATGATTTCCTTGTAGTTAATTTTCATCTTGCTGAATTTTTTTGTAAATAATACAAAGAGTATACCTTTTCTTTAACATATTATACCACACATTTTTATACTTTGTGTAATGCACTCATAACTGAAATATTAAAAGTGCAATATATAATTGCAGCTAGCCAAAATTTTATAAACTTAAAATTGGCTCCCATTAAGTTAAAGTTGTTAATAACTGCACCAAGGGAAGGAATGCAATTTTATTTCTTTGTCTGTATTTGGTTTCATTTTCATATAGAAAGAGTTAAAAATAGGTTACCTAGGTAACAAAATTTAAACACACATTTTCAGTAAAAATTACAGAATAACAGATTTTGTTTCCCTGAAGACACAACACCTCGCTATTCCAGCTATGATACAGACTGCATACTGTCATAGAGAAATTCCTTTCTTAAACAGGGAATTCATATACTTTAATCTGTTTTTACACAAGTACTGTTTATGACTAATCCATGGTCCAGGAGTAAAATACTTTATAGTACACCCATCTAAATTTTTATTATTTCCGGTCATCTGTATAGACCGTTTACCTATCACGACTAAACTCCCAATCTGCATTCCACATAACACATACCATTCTTCAAGTCATATTTCGTAGTCTATCATTTTTAATACGGCAGGTACTTGCTGAGCGCAGACTTGTAAAGCGTGATTTCGCGTATAGCAGTACCTTAAAGGATCCCATTTTATTTGTCCACTGCTAGAATTTCATTCATACGTGGTGCAACATTCATCCATCAACACCGGAAAGAATTTATCTGCTACTTTAAACAATTTCCATCGACTGAAAATGAAGTCATAAAAATCTTACAAATTTCAAAAGCAATCGATGCCGAAGAATTTTCACATATGGAAGACAGAGAAGTCAAACAATGAATCAGAAAATTACAAAAGAAGAATTGGGGTCTTATAAAACCCCTTGATAATAAAAGCGCTCATTATGAAGAAGAGTTTTTAACTGAAGATAAGATGAAGAAATTGTTAAATAACACAAAAAGCAATGTCTGATCTTCTAGCGAAGAATTACCCAATTAAAGAAAAAACAGGACACTGGGAAACATGTGCTCTTTACAGCGGCACGCATACAGTTGCATCAGTCATTCTTATAAGCAAAAGACATCAGCATTTTCAAAAAATAATTCTGTCATGTATTTGCCAAGAGAACGAAAACAAGTCCAAAAGAAACTTTCAGAGTGCTTTGCAAAACAAATAGGAAAGTTATTCTGCAGAATTTTACTTCGATAATAATAAAACATCTCTGATTTGATTTCAAAACGAATTTTTATTTGTGAAATCAATTTTAAATAGATCTTCACAAATAGGCTCATAAAACCTCCCAATATGCCAAAATAGCTCAAATTAAAGGAAAATTTTAATAAAGTATGCTTAAAACAACCGATAAAAAGCACATTTTGAGCAGCCTTAACAAAAGACAATTTGGCCCCACTAACTTTCATTACGAATACTCATTAAATTTTTATTTACATTTCTTTTTTGTTCAACTTTCAATGGTTTTAAGAGAAACAGCACTTGAAAGAGAGACTCTAAATTCGGAAAAAACTGAAACAAAACTGGTTTATACACAGGCAGAGTAATTACACTGACCTGTTGGGAAGAGAAGACCCCGTTAGACAAGCAAAATATTAGGCCAGACAGAGAGGAAAATGCTTAGCCTCCTCTTCGTAATGCGAAAGGAGGCCACTTGGGAAAAAATGACACTACAGCAGTAATTTTGAAACCACTAAGAAGCAACAGAACTCTAACAAATCTCAGACTTCTGATAATTATAGTGTGATTAACAGTTCAACCTCACTTCGAATATTACAATACAATATAAAGAAAGAACCAATTCAGACACTTCAGTATGGAATTCAAAACCTAAGAAATTAATGCATAGACGCTACCCTAAACATTAAAACATAATATGAAGCGTTCACGTAAAATAAATAAGTAATAAAACTTCAATATAAAGCAACATGTGAAAAGGGACCTACAAATTATAACATTCAAGCATTTCTAGTGAAAATAAAGTTTAATATAAAACAAGAATTACCAGCCACAGATGTCTTTTTGCTCTGCACTATTTCTCCGTTCCTTTTCTTTCATGATATCATGTTCTGCAATCCAAGAGTGCACAAAAATGATGACAAATTAGGAGAGGCCAAGGGGGGGGAGGGGAAGGAATCATTAGATTTTAACTACTTTGAAATTAAAGAATAATTATACACAAAGAGAAATATCTAATATTGTTTCTTAATATATAAAACTTCAAAAGTAGCCTTCTTTGTTTTAAATTCCAGCAATGTGTTACATTGTTACTAAAATCATGATTGCAGTCGATAGAAAAGAAAATGAGTTTCCTAATACGACAGAAGTACAGTTAGCGAAAGGGGGTTTTTAATGTATGGGTACAACATGAAAAATGAAAGAAAAAAAATTATACAGTTATTAAGGATACACAGAATAAAAAGGGTAATGATCTTCGAGAAAAGTAAATAATTTTAGCGCTGGTACAAAGATGGCACCGAAAGTCAATAAGCAGGTAATTTTAAATGACAAATAAACAAAATAAACTATACTGTTAGCTTTGAAGCAGGTGTTACATATAAAACTATCTTAATTCACACACAGAATTAGTGACATAACAGATCAAAAAAGAGTACGAATCAAACTCGCAATATATTGACATTAAAAGAGTTATACATATATACTTTTATAGCTTTTTTTTTTTTTTAGAAAGGGCTCAAAAACACCACTCTAAAAACAGCTTTCGAAAAACATCTTGGAAACAAAAGTCATAAACCATAAAATACATATTTCATTCAGAATTTTAACGTAAGACGTAATCTACATTATATATTAAACTACCTTAATTCACACACAGAATTACTGACATAACAGATAAAAAAAGAGTAAGAATCAAACTCGCGATATATTGACATTAAAAGAGCTCTACAAATATACTTTTATAGTTTTTTGTTTTTTTATTTTTAGAAAGGGCTCAAAAACACCATTCTACAAACAGATTTTCGAAAAACATCTTGGAAACAAAAGTCATAAACCATAAAATAAATATTTCATTCAGAATTTTAACGCAAGAACTGTTTCTCATTTTAAGTTCTTTACTTAGGTACACTCATCCATGAGAGAGGAGAGCTTAGTCCAATGTACAAGAAATTATCCTGAAATATTACATCACTTTAATGAAATTATAGCAATATTTCACTCAGGGAAAGGACATATTATCTAGCTGCCCGGGTTCGAGCCCAGCTTTAATACAGCAAGCCAAAACACATCAAATGCCATTGAATGATACAGCATTTTGAAATGTTGCAAAAAAATTTAAATAAAATTTTGTGAAAGAGATATTGCAATTACATATATACTAAAATTTTGACCAAAAATTCAAGAAAACTAAGATACCCTTTTTTTCTTTCAAAGGAATCAAAGTCATATACTAATGTAGGGATGCTCAACTTATTGTACTATGAAACCTAAACATAGGAATAAAATTTTGACAGCTATGTGAGATGTCCAATACCGAGAAATTCCGTAAATTGTAGAATAGAACGTACGTCTCAAAACACACGAAAGGTAAAACACAATCCAAATACTTTTAGCCTTGAAGCAGGTATTCTATATTAAACTGTCTTAACTCACATACAGAATTAGTAATATAATAGCTCAAAATATTGTAAGAACCAAACACGCATTATATAAATATTTTTAAAAAAATTTACATACATTTATTAGTGTTACGAGGGTTTATTCTGAAATATTATAATGTCACTTTCAGTGAAATGATAGAAATTTTCACTCAGGGAAGGGACATTATGTCTGGCTGCCTGGGTTCCATCCCAGCTTCTGTTACAAAAGTTTGATAGAAGAATTTTAAGAATCCAGAAACGAAACTCATGAAGAAATTATAGACCATAATTGGTTCTATGATTTAGTCATTCTTACAGACATAATAACTAATATCTTAAACTTGAGCAGGGAAGAAAACTAAAGTCTTTGAATTTAAAGTTATTTTAAATTCATTTTAAATCAAAATTAATTTTGTAAAAATATTACACAAATATAAGGAATATACATTTTTACCATAATGCAATGTACATTTTGCCACTTTGAAAATCTGGAGAACTAAAGCGTGAAATGTAAGAAAACTGAAACAAACATTTGGAAAATCTCATCGAGCTTAAATTAGTTTCTAAATTAGATGTTTTGAGTGTATATAAAATTATACCAACTACTACATTCACTTCAAACCCATCACATAAAACTAGTATAGTAGAAAAGTGGTAAAAGATTGCAAATATGTTAACAATTCTACTGATCTAGAAATAGAAATAACTGGTTTTCATCCTAATTAAGATGAAGAATATCACAAAAAGCCATTTGAATAGTCCTAGATCAGAAAAATCATGAACTGTTAAACTTTTAAAAAGATAAATTCCTGCTTTCGATCTACTTAAAAATGTGAAAGAGGATTTTCAACAACAAACTTGTTAAAATCAATGTTCAGATACAGAATAACAAACACACATCCGGACGACTGCATGGATTTAGCCATAACATAGCATGTACCAGAGGGAGAAAAAAAACTCTCAGAAGAAATGCAATGTTAAATTTCACATTAAAATATGATTTCCTTGTAGTTAATTTTCATCTTGCTGAATTTTTTTGTAAATAATACAAAGAGTATACCTTTTCTTTAACATATTATACCACACATTTTTATACTTTGTGTAATGCACTCATAACTGAAATATTAAAAGTGCAATATATAATTGCAGCTAGCCAAAATTTTATAAACTTAAAATTGGCTCCCATTAAGTTAAAGTTGTTAATAACTGCACCAAGGGAAGGAATGCAATTTTATTTCTTTGTCTGTATTTGGTTTCATTTTCATATAGAAAGAGTTAAAAATAGGTTACCTAGGTAACAAAATTTAAACACACATTTTCAGTAAAAATTACAGAATAACAGATTTTGTTTCCCTGAAGACACAACACCTCGCTATTCCAGCTATGATACAGACTGCATACTGTCATAGAGAAATTCCTTTCTTAAACAGGGAATTCATATACTTTAATCTGTTTTTACACAAGTACTGTTTATGACTAATCCATGGTCCAGGAGTAAAATACTTTATAGTACACCCATCTAAATTTTTATTATTTCCGGTCATCTGTATAGACCGTTTACCTATCACGACTAAACTCCCAATCTGCATTCCACATAACACATACCATTCTTCAAGTCATATTTCGTAGTCTATCATTTTTAATACGGCAGGTACTTGCTGAGCGCAGACTTGTAAAGCGTGATTTCGCGTATAGCAGTACCTTAAAGGATCCCATTTTATTTGTCCACTGCTAGAATTTCATTCATACGTGGTGCAACATTCATCCATCAACACCGGAAAGAATTTATCTGCTACTTTAAACAATTTCCATCGACTGAAAATGAAGTCCTAAAAATCTTACAAATTTCAAAAGCAATCGATGCCGAAGAATTTTCACATATGGAAGACAGAGAAGTCAAACAATGAATCAGAAAATTACAAAAGAAGAATTGGGGTCTTATAAAACCCCTTGATAATAAAAGCGCTCATTATGAAGAAGAGTTTTTAACTGAAGATAAGATGAAGAAATTGTTAAATAACACAAAAAGCAATGTCTGATCTTCTAGCGAAGAATTACCCAATTAAAGAAAAAACAGGACACTGGGAAACATGTGCTCTTTACAGCGGCACGCATACAGTTGCATCAGTCATTCTTATAAGCAAAAGACATCAGCATTTTCAAAAAATAATTCTGTCATGTATTTGCCAAGAGAACGAAAACAAGTCCAAAAGAAACTTTCAGAGTGCTTTGCAAAACAAATAGGAAAGTTATTCTGCAGAATTTTACTTCGATAATAATAAAACATCTCTGATTTGATTTCAAAACGAATTTTTATTTGTGAAATCAATTTTAAATAGATCTTCGCAAATAGGCTCATAAAACCTCCCAATATGCCAAAATAGCTCAAATTAAAGGAAAATTTTAATAAAGTATGCTTAAAACAACTGATAAAAAGCACATTTTGAGCAGCCTTAACAAAAGACAATTTGGCCCCACTAACTTTCATTACGAATACTCATTAAATTTTTATTTACATTTCTTTTTTGTTCAACTTTCAATGGTTTTAAGAGAAACAGCACTTGAAAGAGAGACTCTAAATTCGGAAAAAACTGAAACAAAACTGGTTTATACACAGGCAGAGTAATTACACTGACCTGTTGGGAAGAGAAGACCCCGTTAGACAAGCAAAATATTAGGCCAGACAGAGAGGAAAATGCTTAGCCTCCTCTTCGTAATGCGAAAGGAGGCCACTTGGGAAAAAATGACACTACAGCAGTAATTTTGAAACCACTAAGAAGCAACAGAACTCTAACAAATCTCAGACTTCTGATAATTATAGTGTGATTAACAGTTCAACCTCACTTCGAATATTACAATACAATATAAAGAAAGAACCAATTCAGACACTTCAATATGGAATTCAAAACCTAAGAAATTAATGCATAGACGCTACCCTAAACATTAAAACATAATATGAAGCGTTCACGTAAAATAAATAAGTAATAAAACTTCAATATAAAGCAACATGTGAAAAGGGACCTACAAATTATAACATTCAAGCATTTCTAGTGAAAATAAAGTTTAATATAAAACAAGAATTACCAGCCACAGATGTCTTTTTGCTCTGCACTATTTCTCCGTTCCTTTTCTTTCATGATATCATGTTCTGCAATCCAAGAGTGCACAAAAATGATGACAAATTAGGAGAGGCCAAGGGGGAGGGAGGGGAAGGAATCATTAGATTTTAACTACTTTGAAATTAAAGAATAATTATACACAAAGAGAAATATCTAATATTGTTTCTTAATATATAAAACTTCAAAAGTAGCCTTCTTTGTTTTAAATTCCAGCAATGTGTTACATTGTTACTAAAATCATGATTGCAGTCGATAGAAAAGAAAATGAGTTTCCTAATACGACAGAAGTACAGTTAGCGAAAGGGGGTTTTTAATGTATGGGTACAACATGAAAAATGAAAGAAAAAAAATTATACAGTTATTAAGGATACACAGAATAAAAAGGGTAATGATCTTCGAGAAAAGTAAATAATTTTAGCGCTGGTACAAAGATGGCACCGAAAGTCAATAAGCAGGTAATTTTAAATGACAAATAAACAAAATAAACTATACTGTTAGCTTTGAAGCAGGTGTTACATATAAAACTATCTTAATTCACACACAGAATTAGTGACATAACAGATCAAAAAAGAGTACGAATCAAACTCGCAATATATTGACATTAAAAGAGTTATACATATATACTTTTATAGCTTTTTTTTTTTTTTAGAAAGGGCTCAAAAACACCACTCTAAAAACAGCTTTCGAAAAACATCTTGGAAACAAAAGTCATAAACCATAAAATACATATTTCATTCAGAATTTTAACGTAAGACGTAATCTACATTATATATTAAACTACCTTAATTCACACACAGAATTACTGACATAACAGATAAAAAAAGAGTAAGAATCAAACTCGCGATATATTGACATTAAAAGAGCTCTACAAATATACTTTTATAGTTTTTTGTTTTTTTATTTTTAGAAAGGGCTCAAAAACACCATTCTACAAACAGATTTTCGAAAAACATCTTGGAAACAAAAGTCATAAACCATAAAATAAATATTTCATTCAGAATTTTAACGCAAGAACCGTTTCTCATTTTAAGTTCTTTACTTAGGTACACTCATCCATGAGAGAGGAGAGCTTAGTCCAATGTACAAGAAATTATCCTGAAATATTACATCACTTTAATGAAATTATAGCAATATTTCACTCAGGGAAAGGACATATTATCTAGCTGCCCGGGTTCGAGCCCAGCTTTAATACAGCAAGCCAAAACACATCAAATGCCATTGAATGATACAGCATTTTGAAATGTTGCAAAAAAATTTAAATAAAATTTTGTGAAAGAGATATTGCAATTACATATATACTAAAATTTTGACCAAAAATTCAAGAAAACTAAGATACCCTTTTTTTCTTTCAAAGGAATCAAAGTCATATACTAATGTAGGGATGCTCAACTTATTGTACTATGAAACCTAAACATAGGAATAAAATTTTGACAGCTATGTGAGATGTCCAATACCGAGAAATTCCGTAAATTGTAGAATAGAACGTACGTCTCAAAACACACGAAAGGTAAAACACAATCCAAATACTTTTAGCCTTGAAGCAGGTATTCTATATTAAACTGTCTTAACTCACATACAGAATTAGTAATATAATAGCTCAAAATATTGTAAGAACCAAACACGCATTATATAAATATTTTTAAAAAAATTTACATACATTTATTAGTGTTACGAGGGTTTATTCTGAAATATTATAATGTCACTTTCAGTGAAATGATAGAAATTTTCACTCAGGGAAGGGACATTATGTCTGGCTGCCTGGGTTCCATCCCAGCTTCTGTTACAAAAGTTTGATAGAAGAATTTTAAGAATCCAGAAACGAAACTCATGAAGAAATTATAGACCATAATTGGTTCTATGATTTAGTCATTCTTACAGACATAATAACTAATATCTTAAACTTGAGCAGGGAAGAAAACTAAAGTCTTTGAATTTAAAGTTATTTTAAATTCATTTTAAATCAAAATTAATTTTGTAAAAATATTACACAAATATAAGGAATATACATTTTTACCATAATGCAATGTACATTTTGCCACTTTGAAAATCTGGAGAACTAAAGCGTGAAATGTAAGAAAACTGAAACAAACATTTGGAAAATCTCATCGAGCTTAAATTAGTTTCTAAATTAGATGTTTTGAGTGTATATAAAATTATACCAACTACTACATTCACTTCAAACCCATCACATAAAACTAGTATAGTAGAAAAGTGGTAAAAGATTGCAAATATGTTAACAATTCTACTGATCTAGAAATAGAAATAACTGGTTTTCATCCTAATTAAGATGAAGAATATCACAAAAAGCCATTTGAATAGTCCTAGATCAGAAAAATCATGAACTGTTAAACTTTTAAAAAGATAAATTCCTGCTTTCGATCTACTTAAAAATGTGAAAGAGGATTTTCAACAACAAACTTGTTAAAATCAATGTTCAGATACAGAATAACAAACACACATCCGGACGACTGCATGGATTTAGCCATAACATAGCATGTACCAGAGGGAGAAAAAAAACTCTCAGAAGAAATGCAATGTTAAATTTCACATTAAAATATGATTTCCTTGTAGTTAATTTTCATCTTGCTGAATTTTTTTGTAAATAATACAAAGAGTATACCTTTTCTTTAACATATTATACCACACATTTTTATACTTTGTGTAATGCACTCATAACTGAAATATTAAAAGTGCAATATATAATTGCAGCTAGCCAAAATTTTATAAACTTAAAATTGGCTCCAATTAAGTTAAAGTTGTTAATAACTGCACCAAGGGAAGGAATGCAATTTTATTTCTTTGTCTGTATTTGGTTTCATTTTCATATAGAAAGAGTTAAAAATAGGTTACCTAGGTAACAAAATTTAAACACACATTTTCAGTAAAAATTACAGAATAACAGATTTTGTTTCCCTGAAGACACAACACCTCGCTATTCCAGCTATGATACAGACTGCATACTGTCATAGAGAAATTCCTTTCTTAAACAGGGAATTCATATACTTTAATCTGTTTTTACACAAGTACTGTTTATGACTAATCCATGGTCCAGGAGTAAAATACTTTATAGTACACCCATCTAAATTTTTATTATTTCCGGTCATCTGTATAGACCGTTTACCTATCACGACTAAACTCCCAATCTGCATTCCACATAACACATACCATTCTTCAAGTCATATTTCGTAGTCTATCATTTTTAATACGGCAGGTACTTGCTGAGCGCAGACTTGTAAAGCGTGATTTCGCGTATAGCAGTACCTTAAAGGATCCCATTTTATTTGTCCACTGCTAGAATTTCATTCATACGTGGTGCAACATTCATCCATCAACACCGGAAAGAATTTATCTGCTACTTTAAACAATTTCCATCGACTGAAAATGAAGTCATAAAAATCTTACAAATTTCAAAAGCAATCGATGCCGAAGAATTTTCACATATGGAAGACAGAGAAGTCAAACAATGAATCAGAAAATTACAAAAGAAGAATTGGGGTCTTATAAAACCCCTTGATAATAAAAGCGCTCATTATGAAGAAGAGTTTTTAACTGAAGATAAGATGAAGAAATTGTTAAATAACACAAAAAGCAATGTCTGATCTTCTAGCGAAGAATTACCCAATTAAAGAAAAAACAGGACACTGGGAAACATGTGCTCTTTACAGCGGCACGCATACAGTTGCATCAGTCATTCTTATAAGCAAAAGACATCAGCATTTTCAAAAAATAATTCTGTCATGTATTTGCCAAGAGAACGAAAACAAGTCCAAAAGAAACTTTCAGAGTGCTTTGCAAAACAAATAGGAAAGTTATTCTGCAGAATTTTACTTCGATAATAATAAAACATCTCTGATTTGATTTCAAAACGAATTTTTATTTGTGAAATCAATTTTAAATAGATCTTCACAAATAGGCTCATAAAACCTCCCAATATGCCAAAATAGCTCAAATTAAAGGAAAATTTTAATAAAGTATGCTTAAAACAACCGATAAAAAGCACATTTTGAGCAGCCTTAACAAAAGACAATTTGGCCCCACTAACTTTCATTACGAATACTCATTAAATTTTTATTTACATTTCTTTTTTGTTCAACTTTCAATGGTTTTAAGAGAAACAGCACTTGAAAGAGAGACTCTAAATTCGGAAAAAACTGAAACAAAACTGGTTTATACACAGGCAGAGTAATTACACTGACCTGTTGGGAAGAGAAGACCCCGTTAGACAAGCAAAATATTAGGCCAGACAGAGAGGAAAATGCT
The DNA here is from genome assembly GCF_044657685.1 of Stegodyphus dumicola. NCBI lineage: Eukaryota > Metazoa > Arthropoda > Arachnida > Araneae > Eresidae > Stegodyphus > Stegodyphus dumicola. Next base: position 145,728,145 of record NC_140780.1, read on the forward strand.
TAGCCTCCTCTTCGTAATGCGAAAGGAGGCCACTTGGGAAAAAATGACACTACAGCAGTAATTTTGAAACCACTAAGAAGCAACAGAACTCTAACAAATCTCAGACTTCTGATAATTATAGTGTGATTAACAGTTCAACCTCACTTCGAATATTACAATACAATATAAAGAAAGAACCAATTCAGACACTTCAATATGGAATTCAAAACCTAAGAAATTAATGCATAGACGCTACCCTAAACATTAAAACATAATATGAAGCGTTCACGTAAAATAAATAAGTAATAAAACTTCAATATAAAGCAACATGTGAAAAGGGACCTACAAATTATAACATTCAAGCATTTCTAGTGAAAATAAAGTTTAATATAAAACAAGAATTACCAGCCACAGATGTCTTTTTGCTCTGCACTATTTCTCCGTTCCTTTTCTTTCATGATATCATGTTCTGCAATCCAAGAGTGCACAAAAATGATGACAAATTAGGAGAGGCCAAGGGGGGGGGAGGGGAAGGAATCATTAGATTTTAACTACTTTGAAATTAAAGAATAATTATACACAAAGAGAAATATCTAATATTGTTTCTTAATATATAAAACTTCAAAAGTAGCCTTCTTTGTTTTAAATTCCAGCAATGTGTTACATTGTTACTAAAATCATGATTGCAGTCGATAGAAAAGAAAATGAGTTTCCTAATACGACAGAAGTACAGTTAGCGAAAGGGGGTTTTTAATGTATGGGTACAACATGAAAAATGAAAGAAAAAAAATTATACAGTTATTAAGGATACACAGAATAAAAAGGGTAATGATCTTCGAGAAAAGTAAATAATTTTAGCGCTGGTACAAAGATGGCACCGAAAGTCAATAAGCAGGTAATTTTAAATGACAAATAAACAAAATAAACTATACTGTTAGCTTTGAAGCAGGTGTTACATATAAAACTATCTTAATTCACACACAGAATTAGTGACATAACAGATCAAAAAAGAGTACGAATCAAACTCGCAATATATTGACATTAAAAGAGCTATACATATATACTTTTATAGCTTTTTTTTTTTTTTTTTTTTTTTTTTTTTTTTTTTTAGAAAGGGCTCAAAAACACCATTCTAAAAACAGCTTTCGAAAAACATCTTGGAAACAAAAGTCATAAACCATAAAATACATATTTCATTCAGAATTTTAACGTAAGACGTAATCTACATTATATATTAAACTACCTTAATTCACACACAGAATTACTGACATAACAGATAAAAAAAGAGTAAGAATCAAACTCGCGATATATTGACATTAAAAGAGCTCTACAAATATACTTTTATAGTTTTTTGTTTTTTTATTTTTAGAAAGGGCTCAAAAACACCATTCTACAAACAGATTTTCGAAAAACATCTTGGAAACAAAAGTCATAAACCATAAAATAAATATTTCATTCAGAATTTTAACGCAAGAACTGTTTCTCATTTTAAGTTCTTTACTTAGGTACACTCATCCATGAGAGAGGAGAGCTTAGTCCAATGTACAAGAAATTATCCTGAAATATTACATCACTTTAATGAAATTATAGCAATATTTCACTCAGGGAAAGGACATATTATCTAGCTGCCCGGGTTCGAGCCCAGCTTTAATACAGCAAGCCAAAACACATCAAATGCCATTGAATGATACAGCATTTTGAAATGTTGCAAAAAAATTTAAATAAAATTTTGTGAAAGAGATATTGCAATTACATATATACTAAAATTTTGACCAAAAATTCAAGAAAACTAAGATACCCTTTTTTTCTTTCAAAGGAATCAAAGTCATATACTAATGTAGGGATGCTCAACTTATTGTACTATGAAACCTAAACATAGGAATAAAATTTTGACAGCTATGTGAGATGTCCAATACCGAGAAATTCCGTAAATTGTAGAATAGAACGTACGTCTCAAAACACACGAAAGGTAAAACACAATCCAAATACTTTTAGCCTTGAAGCAGGTATTCTATATTAAACTGTCTTAACTCACATACAGAATTAGTAATATAATAGCTCAAAATATTGTAAGAACCAAACACGCATTATATAAATATTTTTAAAAAAATTTACATACATTTATTAGTGTTACGAGTGTTTATTCTGAAATATTATAATGTCACTTTCAGTGAAATGATAGAAATTTTCACTCAGGGAAGGGACATTATGTCTGGCTGCCTGGGTTCCATCCCAGCTTCTGTTACAAAAGTTTGATAGAAGAATTTTAAGAATCCAGAAACGAAACTCATGAAGAAATTATAGACCATAATTGGTTCTATGATTTAGTCATTCTTACAGACATAATAACTAATATCTTAAACTTGAGCAGGGAAGAAAACTAAAGTCTTTGAATTTAAAGTTATTTTAAATTCATTTTAAATCAAAATTAATTTTGTAAAAATATTACACAAATATAAGGAATATACATTTTTACCATAATGCAATGTACATTTTGCCACTTTGAAAATCTGGAGAACTAAAGCGTGAAATGTAAGAAAACTGAAACAAACATTTGGAAAATCTCATCGAGCTTAAATTAGTTTCTAAATTAGATGTTTTGAGTGTATATAAAATTATACCAACTACTACATTCACTTCAAACCCATCACATAAAACTAGTATAGTAGAAAAGTGGTAAAAGATTGCAAATATGTTAACAATTCTACTGATCTAGAAATAGAAATAACTGGTTTTCATCCTAATTAAGATGAAGAATATCACAAAAAGCCATTTGAATAGTCCTAGATCAGAAAAATCATGAACTGTTAAACTTTTAAAAAGATAAATTCCTGCTTTCGATCTACTTAAAAATGTGAAAGAGGATTTTCAACAACAAACTTGTTAAAATCAATGTTCAGATACAGAATAACAAACACACATCCGGACGACTGCATGGATTTAGCCATAACATAGCATGTACCAGAAGGAGAAAAAAAACTCTCAGAAGAAATGCAATGTTAAATTTCACATTAAAATATGATTTCCTTGTAGTTAATTTTCATCTTGCTGAATTTTTTTGTAAATAATACAAAGAGTATACCTTTTCTTTAACATATTATACCACACATTTTTATACTTTGTGTAATGCACTCATAACTGAAATATTAAAAGTGCAATATATAATTGCAGCTAGCCAAAATTTTATAAACTTAAAATTGGCTCCCATTAAGTTAAAGTTGTTAATAACTGCACCAAGGGAAGGAATGCAATTTTATTTCTTTGTCTGTATTTGGTTTCATTTTCATATAGAAAGAGTTAAAAATAGGTTACCTAGGTAACAAAATTTAAACACACATTTTCAGTAAAAATTACAGAATAACAGATTTTGTTTCCCTGAAGACACAACACCTCGCTATTCCAGCTATGATACAGACTGCATACTGTCATAGAGAAATTCCTTTCTTAAACAGGGAATTCATATACTTTAATCTGTTTTTACACAAGTACTGTTTATGACTAATCCATGGTCCAGGAGTAAAATACTTTATAGTACACCCATCTAAATTTTTATTATTTCCGGTCATCTGTATAGACCGTTTACCTATCACGACTAAACTCCCAATCTGCATTCCACATAACACATACCATTCTTCAAGTCATATTTCGTAGTCTATCATTTTTAATACGGCAGGTACTTGCTGAGCGCAGACTTGTAAAGCGTGATTTCGCGTATAGCAGTACCTTAAAGGATCCCATTTTATTTGTCCACTGCTAGAATTTCATTCATACGTGGTGCAACATTCATCCATCAACACCGGAAAGAATTTATCTGCTACTTTAAACAATTTCCATCGACTGAAAATGAAGTCATAAAAATCTTACAAATTTCAAAAGCAATCGATGCCGAAGAATTTTCACATATGGAAGACAGAGAAGTCAAACAATGAATCAGAAAATTACAAAAGAAGAATTGGGGTCTTATAAAACCCCTTGATAATAAAAGCGCTCATTATGAAGAAGAGTTTTTAACTGAAGATAAGATGAAGAAATTGTTAAATAACACAAAAAGCAATGTCTGATCTTCTAGCGAAGAATTACCCAATTAAAGAAAAAACAGGACACTGGGAAACATGTGCTCTTTACAGCGGCACGCATACAGTTGCATCAGTCATTCTTATAAGCAAAAGACATCAGCATTTTCAAAAAATAATTCTGTCATGTATTTGCCAAGAGAACGAAAACAAGTCCAAAAGAAACTTTCAGAGTGCTTTGCAAAACAAATAGGAAAGTTATTCTGCAGAATTTTACTTCGATAATAATAAAACATCTCTGATTTGATTTCAAAACGAATTTTTATTTGTGAAATCAATTTTAAATAGATCTTCACAAATAGGCTCATAAAACCTCCCAATATGCCAAAATAGCTCAAATTAAAGGAAAATTTTAATAAAGTATGCTTAAAACAACCGATAAAAAGCACATTTTGAGCAGCCTTAACAAAAGACAATTTGGCCCCACTAACTTTCATTACGAATACTCATTAAATTTTTATTTACATTTCTTTTTTGTTCAACTTTCAATGGTTTTAAGAGAAACAGCACTTGAAAGAGAGACTCTAAATTCGGAAAAAACTGAAACAAAACTGGTTTATACACAGGCAGAGTAATTACACTGACCTGTTGGGAAGAGAAGACCCCGTTAGACAAGCAAAATATTAGGCCAGACAGAGAGGAAAATGCTTAGCCTCCTCTTCGTAATGCGAAAGGAGGCCACTTGGGAAAAAATGACACTACAGCAGTAATTTTGAAACCACTAAGAAGCAACAGAACGCTAACAAATCTCAGACTTCTGATAATTATAGTGTGATTAACAGTTCAACCTCACTTCGAATATTACAATACAATATAAAGAAAGAACCAATTCAGACACTTCAATATGGAATTCAAAACCTAAGAAATTAATGCATAGACGCTACCCTAAACATTAAAACATAATATGAAGCGTTCACGTAAAATAAATAAGTAATAAAACTTCAATATAAAGCAACATGTGAAAAGGGACCTACAAATTATAACATTCAAGCATTTCTAGTGAAAATAAAGTTTAATATAAAACAAGAATTACCAGCCACAGATGTTTTTTTGCTCTGCACTATTTCTCCGTTCCTTTTCTTTCATGATATCATGTTCTGCAATCCAAGAGTGCACAAAAATGATGACAAATTAGAAGAGGCCAAGGGGGGGAGGGGAAGGAATCATTAGATTTTAACTACTTTGAAATTAAAGAATAATTATACACAAAGAGAAATATCTAATATTGTTTCTTAATATATAAAACTTCAAAAGTAGCCTTCTCTGTTTTAAATTCCAGCAATGTGTTACATTGTTACTAAAATCATGATTGCAGTCGATAGAAAAGAAAATGAGTTTCCTAATACGACAGAAGTACAGTTAGCGAAAGGGGGTTTTTAATGTATGGGTACAACATGAAAAATGAAAGAAAAAAAATTATACAGTTATTACGGATACACAGAATAAAAGGGATAATGATCTTCGAGAAAAGTAAATAATTTTAGCGCTGGTACAAAGATGGCACCGAAAGTCAATAAGCAGGTAATTTTAAATGACAAATAAACAAAATAAACTATACCGTTAGCTTTGAAGCAGGTGTTACATATAAAACTATCTTAATTCACACACAGAATTAGTGACATAACAGATCAAAAAAGAGTACGAATCAAACTCGCAATATATTGACATTAAAAGAGCTATACATATATACTTTTATAGCTTTTTTTTTTTTTTTTTTTTTAGAAAGGGCTCAAAAACACCATTCTAAAAACAGCTTTCGAAAAACATCTTGGAAACAAAAGTCATAAACCATAAAATACATATTTCATTCAGAATTTTAACGTAAGACGTAATCTACATTATATATTAAACTATCTTAATTCACACACAGAATTACTGACATAACAGATAAAAAAAGAGTAAGAATCAAACTCGCAATATATTGACATTAAAAGAGCTCTACAAATATACTTTTATAGTTTTTTGTTTTTTTATTTTTAGAAAGGGCTCAAAAACACCATTCTACAAACAGATTTTCGAAAAACATCTTGGAAACAAAAGTCATAAACCATAAAATAAATATTTCATTCAGAATTTTAACGCAAGTACCGTTTCTCATTTTAAGTTCTTTACTTAGGTACACTCATCCATGAGAGAGGAGAGCTTAGTCCAATGTACAAGAAATTATCCTGAAATATTACATCACTTTAATGAAATTATAGCAATATTTCACTCAGGGAAAGGACATATTATCTAGCTGCCCGGGTTCGAGCCCAGCTTTAATACAGCAAGCCAAAACACATCAAATGCCATTGAATGATACAGCATTTTGAAATGTTGCAAAAAAATTTAAATAAAATTTTGTGAAAGAGCTATTGCAATTACATATATACTAAAATTTTGACCAAAAATTCAAGAAAACTAAGATACTCTTTTTTTCTTTCAAAGGAATCAAAGTCATATACTAATGTAGGGATGCTCAACTTATTGTACTATGAAACCTAAACATAGGAATAAAATTTTGACAGCTATGTGAGATGTCCAATACCGAGAAATTCCGTAAATTGTAGAATAGAACGTACGTCTCAAAACACACGAAAGGTAAAACACAATCCAAATACTTTTAGCCTTGAAGCAGGTATTCTATATTAAACTGTCTTAACTCACATACAGAATTAGTAATATAATAGCTCAAAATATTGTAAGAACCAAACACGCATTATATAAATATTTTTAAAAAATGTACATACATTTATTAGTGTTACGAAGGTTTATTCTGAAATATTATAATGTCACTTTCAGTGAAATGATAGAAATTTTCACTCAGGGAAGGGACATTCTGTCTGGCTGCCTGGGTTCCATCCCAGCTTCTGTTACAAAAGTTTGATAGAAGAATTTTAAGAATCCAGAAACGAAACTCATGAAGAAATTATAGACCATAATTGGTTCTATGATTTAGTCATTCTTACAGACATAATAACTAATATCTTAAACTTGAGCAGGGAAGAAAACTAAAGTCTTTGAATTTAAAGTTATTTTAAATTCATTTTTAAATTTAAATTAATTTTGTAAAAATATTACACAAATATAAGGAATATACATTTTTACCATAATGCAATGTACATTTTGCCACTTTGAAAATCTGGAGAACTAAAGCGTGAAATATAAGAAAACTGAAACAAACATTTGGAAAATCTCATCGAGCTTAAATTAGTTTCTAAATTAGATGTTTTGAGTGTATATAAAATTATACCAACTACTACATTCACTTCAAACCCATCACATAAAACTAGTATAGTAGAAAAATGGTAAAAGATTGCAAATATGTTAACAATTCTACTGATCTAGAAATAGAAATAACTGGTTTTCATCCTAATTAAGATGAAGAATATCACAAAAAGCCATTTGAATAGTCCTAGATTAGAAAAATCATGAACTGTTAAACTTTTAAAAAGATAAATTCCTGCATCTACTTAAAAATGTGAAAGAGGATTTTCAACAACAAACTTGTTAAAATCAATGTTCAGATACAGAATAACAAACACACATCCGGACGACTGCATGGATTTAGCCATAACATAGCATGTACCAGAGGGAGAAAAAAAACTCTCAGAAGAAATGCAATGTTAAATTTCACATTAAAATATGATTTCCTTGTAGTTAATTTTCATCTTGCTGAATTTTTTTGTAAATAATACAAAGAGTATACCTTTTCTTTAACATATTATACCACACATTTTTATACTTTGTGTAATGCACTCATAACTGAAATATTAAAAGTGCAATATATAATTGCAGCTAGCCAAAATTTTATAAACTTAAAATTGGCTCCCATTAAGTTAAAGTTGTTAATAACTGCACCAAGGGAAGGAATGCAATTTTATTTCTTTGTCTGTATTTGGTTTCATTTTCATATAGAAAGAGTTAAAAATAGGTTACCTAGGTAACAAAATTTAAACACACATTTTCAGTAAAAATTACAGAATAACAGATTTTGTTTCCCTGAAGACACAACACCTCGCTATTCCAGCTATGATACAGACTGCATACTGTCATAGAGAAATTCCTTTCTTAAACAGGGAATTCATATACTTTAATCTGTTTTTACACAAGTACTGTTTATGACTAATCCATGGTCCAGGAGTAAAATACTTTATAGTACACCCATCTAAATTTTTATTATTTCCGGTCATCTGTATAGACCGTTTACCTATCACGACTAAACTCCCAATCTGCATTCCACATAACTCATACCATTCTTCAAGTCATATTTCGTAGTCTATCATTTTTAATACGGCAGGTACTTGCTGAGCGCAGACTTGTAAAGCGTGATTTCGCGTATAGCAGTACCTTAAAGGATCCCATTTTATTTGTCCACTGCTAGAATTTCATTCATACGTGGTGCAACATTCATCCATCAACACCGGAAAGAATTTATCTGCTACTTTAAACAATTTCCATCGACTGAAAATGAAGTCCTAAAAATCTTACAAATTTCAAAAGCAATCGATGCCGAAGAATTTTCACATATGGAAGACAGAGAAGTCAAACAATGAATCAGAAAATTACAAAAGAAGAATTGGGGTCTTATAAAACCCCTTGATAATAAAAGCGCTCATTATAAAGAAGAGCTTTTAACTGAAGATAAGATGAAGAAATTGTTAAATAACACAAAAAGCAATGTCTGATCTTCTAGCGAAGAATTACCCAATTAAACAAAAAACAGGACACTGGGAAACATGTGCTCTTTACAGCGGCATGCATACAGTTGCATCAGTCATTCTTATAAGCAAAAGACATCAGCATTTTCAAAAAATAATTCTGTCATGTATTTGCCAAGAGAACGAAAACAAGTCCAAAAGAAACTTTCAGAGTGCTTTGCAAAACAAATAGGAAAGTTATTCTGCAGAATTTTACTTCGATAATAATAAAACATCTCTGATTTGATTTCAAAACGAATTTTTATTTGTGAAATCAATTTTAAATAGATCTTCGCAAATAGGCTCATAAAACCTCCCAATATGCCAAAATAGCTCAAATTAAAGGAAAATTTTAATAAAGTATGCTTAAAACAACTGATAAAAAGCACATTTTGAGCAGCCTTAACAAAAGACAATTTGGCCCCACTAACTTTCATTACGAATACTCATTAAATTTTTATTTACATTTCTTTTTTGTTCAACTTTCAATGGTTTTAAGAGAAACAGCACTTGAAAGAGAGACTCTAAATTCGGAAAATACTGAAACAAAACTGGTTTATACACAGGCAGAGTAATTACACTGACCTGTTGGGAAGAGAAGACCCCGTTAGACAAGCAAAATATTAGGCCAGACAGAGAGGAAAATGCTTAGCCTCCTCTTCGTAATGCGAAAGGAGGCCACTTGGGAAAAAATGACACTACAGCAGTAATTTTGAAACCACTAAGAAGCAACAGAACTCTAACAAATCTCAGACTTCTGATAATTATAGTGTGATTAACAGTTCAACCTCACTTCGAATATTACAATACAATATAAAGAAAGAACCAATTCAGACACTTCAATATGGAATTGAAAACCTAAGAAATTAATGCATAGACGCTACCCTAAACATTAAAACATAATGTGAAGCGTTCACGTAAAATAAATAAGTAGTAAAACTTCAATATAAAGCAACATGTGAAAAGGGACCTACAAATTATAACATTCAAGCATTTCTAGTGAAAATAAAGTTTAATATAAAACAAGAATTACCAGCCACAGATGTCTTTTTGCTCTGCACTATTTCTCCGTTCCTTTTCTTTCATGATATCATGTTCTGCAATCCAAGAGTGCACAAAAATGATGACAAATTAGAAGAGGCCAAGGACGGGGGAGGGGAAGGAATCATTAGATTTTAACTACTTTGAAATTAGAGAATAATTATACACAAAGAGAAATATCTAATATTGTTTCTTAATATATAAAACTTCAAAAGTAGCCTTCTTTGTTTTAAATTCCAGCAATGTGTTACATTGTTACTAAAATCATGATTGCAGTCGATAGAAAAGAAAATGAGTTTCCTAATACGACAGAAGTACAGTTAGCGAAAGGGGGTTTTTAATGTATGGGTACAACATGAAAAATGAAAGAAAAAAAATTATACAGTTATTACGGATTCACAGAATAAAAGGGATAATGATCTTCGAGAAAAGTAAAGAATTTTAGCGCTGGTACAAAGATGGCACCGAAAGTCAATAAGCAGGTAATTTTAAATGACAAATAAACAAAATAAACTATACTGTTAGCTTTGAAGCAGGTGTTACATATAAAACTATCTTAATTCACACACAGAATTAGTGACATAACAGATCAAAAAAGAGTACGAATCAAACTCGCAATATATTGACATTAAAAGAGCTATACATATATACTTTTATAGCTTTTTTTTTTTTTTTTTTTTAGAAAGTGCTCAAAAACACCATTCTAAAAACAGCTTTCGAAAAACATCTTGGAAACAAAAGTCATAAACCATAAAATACATATTGTATTCAGAATTTTAACGTAAGACGTAATCTACATTATACATTAAACTATCTTAATTCACACACAGAATTACTGACATAACAGATAAAAAAAGAGTAAGAATCAAACTCGCAATATATTGACATTAAAAGAGCTCTACAAATATACTTTTATAGTTTTTTTGTTTTTTTATTTTTAGAAAGGGCTCAAAAACACCATTCTACAAACAGATTTTCGAAAAACATCTTGGAAACAAAAGTCATAAACCATAAAATAAATATTTCATTCAGAATTTTAAGGCAAGAACCGTTTCTCATTTTAAGTTCTTTACTTAGGTACACTCATCCATGAGAGAGGAGAGCTTAGTCCAATGTACAAGAAATTATCCTGAAATATTACCACATCACTTTAATGAAATTATAGCAATATTTCACTCAGGAAAAGAACATATTATCTAGTTGCCCGGGTTCGAGCCCAGGTTTAATACAGCAAGCCAAAACACATCAAATGCCATTGAATGATACAGCATTTTGAAATGTTGCAAAAAAATTTAAATAATATTTCGTGAAAGAGATATTGCAATTACCTATATACTAAACTGTTGACCAAAAATTCAAGAAAACTAAGATACTCTTTTTTTCTTTCGAAGGAATCAAAGTCATATACTAATGTAGGGATGCTTAACTTATTGTACTATAAAACCTAAACATAGGAATGAAATTTTGTCAGCTATCTGAGATATCCAATACCGAGAAATTCCGTAAATTGTAGAATAGAACGTACGTCTCAAAACACACGAAAGGTAAAACACAATCCAAATACTTTTAGCCTTGAAGCAGGTATTCTATATTAAACTGTCTTAACTCACATACAGAATTAGTAATATAATAGCTCAAAATATTGTAAGAACCAAACACGTATTATATAAATATTTTTAAAAAAATGTACATACATTTATTAGTGTTACGAAGGTTTATTCTGAAATATTATAATGTCACTTTCAGTGAAATGATAGAAATTTTCACTCAAGGAAGGGACATTCTGTCTGGCTGCCTGGGTTCCATCCCAGCTTCTGTTACAAAAGTTTGATAGAAGAATTTTAAGAATCCAGAAACGAAACTCATGAAGAAATTATTGACCATAATTGGTTCTATGATTTAGTCATTCTTACAGACATAATAACTAAAATCTTAAAATTGAGCAGGGAAGAGAACTAAAGTCTTTGAATTTAAGGTTATTTTAAATTCATTTTAAATCAAAATTAATTTTGTAAAAATATTACACAAATATAAGGAATATACATTTTTACCATAATGCAATGTACATTTTGCCACTTTGAAAATCTGGAGAACTAAAGCGTGAAATACAAGAAAACTGAAACAAACATTTGGAAAATCTCATCGAGCTTAAATTAGTTTCTAAATTAGATGTTTTGAGCGTATTTAAAATTAGGCCAACTACTACATTCACTTCAAACCCATTACATAAGACTAGTATTTAAGAAAAATGGTAAAAGATTGCAAATATGTTAACAATTCTACTGATCTAGAAATGGAAATAACTGATTTTCATCCTAATTAAGATCAAGAATATCACAAAAAGCAATTTGAATAGTCCTAGATCAGAAAAATCATGAACTGTTAAACTTTTAAAAAGATAAATTCCTGCTTTCGATCTACTTAAAAATGTGAAAGAGGATTTTCAACAACAAACTTGTTAAAATCAATGTTCAGATACAGAATAACAAACACACATCCCGACGACTGCATGGATTTAGCCATAACATAGCATGTACCAGAGGGAGAAAAAAAACTCTCAGAAGAAATGCAATGTTAAATTTCACATTAAAATATGATTTCCTTGTAGTTAATTTTCATCTTGCTGAATTTTTTTGTAAATAATACAAAGAGTATACCTTTTCTTTAACATATTATACCACACATTTTTATACTTTGTGTAATGCACTCATAACTGAAATATTAAAAGTGCAATATATAATTGCAGCTAGCCAAAATTTTATAAACTTAAAATTGGCTCCCATTAAGTTAAAGTTGTTAATAACTGCACCAAGGGAAGGAATGCAATTTTATTTCTTTGTCTGTATTTGGTTTCATTTTCATATAGAAAGAGTTAAAAATAGGTTACCTAGGTAACAAAATTTAAACACACATTTTCAGTAAAAATTACAGAATAACAGATTTTGTTTCCCTGAAGACACAACACCTCGCTATTCCAGCTATGATACGGACTGCATACTGTCATAGAGAAATTCCTTTCTTAAACAGGGAATTCATATACTTTAATCTGTTTTTACACAAGTACTGTTTATGACTAATCCATGGTCCAGGAGTAAAATACTTTATAGTACACCCATCTAAATTTTTATTATTTCCGGTCATCTGTATAGACCGTTTACCTATCACGACTAAACTCCCAATCTGCATTCCACATAACTCATACCATTCTTCAAGTCATATTTCGTAGTCTATCATTTTTAATACGGCAGGTACTTGCTGAGCGCAGACTTGTAAAGCGTGATTTCGCGTATAGCAGTACCTTAAAGGATCCCATTTTATTTGTCCACTGCTAGAATTTCATTCATACGTGGTGCAACATTCATCCATCAACACCGGAAAGAATTTATCTGCTACTTTAAACAATTTCCATCGACTGAAAATGAAGTCCTAAAAATCTTACAAATTTCAAAAGCAATCGATGCCGAAGAATTTTCACATATGGAAGACAGAGAAGTCAAACAATGAATCAGAAAATTACAAAAGAAGAATTGGGGTCTTATAAAACCCCTTGATAATAAAAGCGCTCATTATAAAGAAGAGCTTTTAACTGAAGATAAGATGAAGAAATTGTTAAATAACACAAAAAGCAATGTCTGATCTTCTAGCGAAGAATTACCCAATTAAAGAAAAAACAGGACACTGGGAAACATGTGCTCTTTACAGCGGCACGCATACAGTTGCATCAGTCATTCTTATAAGCAAAAGACATCAGCATTTTCAAAAAATAATTCTGTCATGTATTTGCCAAGAGAACGAAAACAAGTCCAAAAGAAACTTTCAGAGTGCTTTGCAAAACAAATAGGAAAGTTATTCTGCAGAATTTTACTTCGATAATAATAAAACATCTCTGATTTGATTTCAAAACGAATTTTTATTTGTGAAATCAATTTTAAATAGATCTTCGCAAATACGTTCATAAAACCTCCCAATATGCCAAAATAGCTCAAATTAAGGGAAAATTTTAATAAAGTATGCTTAAAACAACTGATAAAAAGCACATTTTGAGCAGCCTTAACAAAAGACAATTTGGCCCCACTAACTTTCATTACGAGTACTCATTAAATTTTTATTTACATTTCTTTTTTGTTCAACATTTAACTTTCAATGGTTTTAAGAGAAACAGCACTTGATAGAGAGACTCTAAATTCGGAAAAAACTGAAACAAAATTGGTTTATACACAGGCAGAGTAATTACACTGACCTGTTGGGAAGAGAAGACCCTGTTAGACAAGCAAAATATTAGGCCAGACAGAGAGGAAAATGCTTAGCCTCCTCCTCGTAATGCGAAAGGAGGCCACTTGGGAAAAAATGAAACTACAGCAGTAATTTTGAAACCACTAAGAAGCAACAGAACTCTAACAAATCTCAGACTTCTGATAATTATAGTGTGATTAACAGTTCAACCTCACTTCGAATATTACAATACAATATAAAGAAAGAACCAATTCAGACACTTCAATATGGAATTCAAAACCTAAGAAATTAATGCATAGACGCTACTCTAAACATTAAAACATAATGTGAAGCGTTCACGTAAAATAAATAAGTAGTAAAACTTCAATATAAAGCAACATGTGAAAAGGGACCTACAAATTATAACATTCAAGCATTTCTAGTGAAAATAAAGTTTAATATAAAACAAGAATTACCAGCCACAGATGTCTTTTTGCTCTGCACTATTTCTCCGTTCCTTTTCTTTCATGATATCATGTTCTGCAATCCAAGAGTGCACAAAAATGATGACAAATTACACTAGAAGAGGCCAAGGGGGGGGAGGGGAAGGAATCATTAGATTTTAACTACTTTGAAATTAAAGAATAATTATACACAAAGAGAAATATCTAATATTGTTTCTTAATACATAAAACTTCAAAAGTAGCCTTCTTTGTTTTAAATTCCAGCAATGTGTTACATTGTTACTAAAATCATGATTGCAGTCGATAGAAAAGAAAATGAGTTTCCTAATACGACAGAAGTACAGTTAGCGAAAGGGGGTTTTTAATGTATGGGTACACCATGAAAAATGAAAGAAAAAAAATTATACAGTTATTACGGATACACAGAATAAAAGGGATAATGATCTTCGAGAAAAGTAAAGAATTTTAGCGCTGGTACAAAGATGGCACCGAAAGTCAATAAGCAGGTAATTTTAAATGACAAATAAACAAAATAAACTATACTGTTAGCTTTGAAGCAGGTGTTACATATAAAACTATCTTAATTCACACACAGAATTAGTGACATAACAGATCAAAAAAGAGTACGAATCAAACTCGCAATATATTGACATTAAAAGAGCTATACATATATACTTTTATAGCTTTTTTTTTTTTTTTTTTAGAAAGTGCTCAAAAACACCATTCTAAAAACAGCTTTCGAAAAACATCTTGGAAACAAAAGTCATAAACCATAAAATACATATTGTATTCAGAATTTTAACGTAAGACGTAATCTACATTATACATTAAACTATCTTAATTCACACACAGAATTACTGACATAACAGATAAAAAAAGAGTAAGAATCAAACTCGCAATATATTGACATTAAAAGAGCTCTACAAATATACTTTTATAGTTTTTTGTTTTTTTATTTTTAGAAAGGGCTCAAAAACACCATTCTACAAACAGATTTTCGAAAAACATCTTGGAAACAAAAGTCATAAACCATAAAATAAATATTTCATTCAGAATTTTAAGGCAAGAACCGTTTCTCATTTTAAGTTCTTTACTTAGGTACACTCATCCATGAGAGAGGAGAGCTTAGTCCAATGTACAAGAAATTATCCTGAAATATTACCACATCACTTTAATGAAATTATAGCAATATTTCACTCAGGAAAAGAACATATTATCTAGTTGCCCGGGTTCGAGCCCAGGTTTAATACAGCAAGCCAAAACACATCAAATGCCATTGAATGATACAGCATTTTGAAATGTTGCAAAAAAATTTAAATAATATTTCGTGAAAGAGATATTGCAATTACCTATATACTAAACTGTTGACCAAAAATTCAAGAAAACTAAGATACTCTTTTTTTCTTTCGAAGGAATCAAAGTCATATACTAATGTAGGGATGCTTAACTTATTGTACTATAAAACCTAAACATAGGAATGAAATTTTGTCAGCTATCTGAGATATCCAATACCGAGAAATTCCGTAAATTGTAGAATAGAACGTACGTCTCAAAACACACGAAAGGTAAAACACAATCCAAATACTTTTAGCCTTGAAGCAGGTATTCTATATTAAACTGTCTTAACTCACATACAGAATTAGTAATATAATAGCTCAAAATATTGTAAGAACCAAACACGCATTATATAAATATTTTTAAAAAAATGTACATACATTTATTAGTGTTACGAAGGTTTATTCTGAAATATTATAATGTCACTTTCAGTGAAATGATAGAAATTTTCACTCAGGGAAGGGACATTCTGTCTGGCTGCCTGGGTTCCATCCCAGCTTCTGTTACAAAAGTTTGATAGAAGAATTTTAAGAATCCAGAAACGAAACTCATGAAGAAATTACTGACCATAATTGGTTCTATGATTTATTCATTCTTACAGACATAATAACTAAAATCTTAAAATTGAGCAGGGAAGAGAACTAAAGTCTTTGAATTTAAGGTTATTTTAAATTCATTTTAAATCAAAATTAATTTTGTAAAAATATTACACAAATATAAGGAATATACATTTTTACCATAATGCAATGTACATTTTGCCACTTTGAAAATCTGGAGAACTAAAGCGTGAAATACAAGAAAACTGAAACAAACATTTGGAAAATCTCATCGAGCTTAAATTAGTTTCTAAATTAGATGTTTTGAAGGTATTTAAAATTAGGCCAACTACTACATTCACTTCAAACCCATTACATAAGACTAGTATTTAAGAAAAATGGTAAAAGATTGCAAATATGTTAACAATTCTACTGATCTAGAAATGGAAATAACTGATTTTCATCCTAATTAAGATCAAGAATATCACAAAAAGCAATTTGAATAGTCCTAGATCAGAAAAATCATGAACTGTTAAACTTTTAAAAAGATAAATTCCTGCTTTCGATCTACTTAAAAATGTGAAAGAGGATTTTCAACAACAAACTTGTTAAAATCAATGTTCAGATACAGAATAACAAACACACATCCCGACGACTGCATGGATTTAGCCATAACATAGCATGTACCAGAGGGAGAAAAAAAACTCTCAGAAGAAATGCAATGTTAAATTTCACATTAAAATATGATTTCCTTGTAGTTAATTTTCATCTTGCTGAATTTTTTTGTAAATAATACAAAGAGTATACCTTTTCTTTAACATATTATACCACACATTTTTATACTTTGTGTAATGCACTCATAACTGAAATATTAAAAGTGCAATATATAATTGCAGCTAGCCAAAATTTTATAAACTTAAAATTGGCTCCCATTAAGTTAAAGTTGTTAATAACTGCACCAAGGGAAGGAATGCAATTTTATTTCTTTGTCTGTATTTGGTTTCATTTTCATATAGAAAGAGTTAAAAATAGGTTACCTAGGTAACAAAATTTAAACACACATTTTCAGTAAAAATTACAGAATAACAGATTTTGTTTCCCTGAAGACACAACACCTCGCTATTCCAGCTATGATACGGACTGCATACTGTCATAGAGAAATTCCTTTCTTAAACAGGGAATTCATATACTTTAATCTGTTTTTACACAAGTACTGTTTATGACTAATCCATGGTCCAGGAGTAAAATACTTTATAGTACACCCATCTAAATTTTTATTATTTCCGGTCATCTGTATAGACCGTTTACCTATCACGACTAAACTCCCAATCTGCATTCCACATAACTCATACCATTCTTCAAGTCATATTTCGTAGTCTATCATTTTTAATACGGCAGGTACTTGCTGAGCGCAGACTTGTAAAGCGTGATTTCGCGTATAGCAGTACCTTAAAGGATCCCATTTTATTTGTCCACTGCTAGAATTTCATTCATACGTGGTGCAACATTCATCCATCAACACCGGAAAGAATTTATCTGCTACTTTAAACAATTTCCATCGACTGAAAATGAAGTCCTAAAAATCTTACAAATTTCAAAAGCAATCGATGCCGAAGAATTTTCACATATGGAAGACAGAGAAGTCAAACAATGAATCAGAAAATTACAAAAGAAGAATTGGGGTCTTATAAAACCCCTTGATAATAAAAGCGCTCATTATAAAGAAGAGCTTTTAACTGAAGATAAGATGAAGAAATTGTTAAATAACACAAAAAGCAATGTCTGATCTTCTAGCGAAGAATTACCCAATTAAAGAAAAAACAGGACACTGGGAAACATGTGCTCTTTACAGCGGCACGCATACAGTTGCATCAGTCATTCTTATAAGCAAAAGACATCAGCATTTTCAAAAAATAATTCTGTCATGTATTTGCCAAGAGAACGAAAACAAGTCCAAAAGAAACTTTCAGAGTGCTTTGCAAAACAAATAGGAAAGTTATTCTGCAGAATTTTACTTCGATAATAATAAAACATCTCTGATTTGATTTCAAAACGAATTTTTATTTGTGAAATCAATTTTAAATAGATCTTCGCAAATACGTTCATAAAACCTCCCAATATGCCAAAATAGCTCAAATTAAGGGAAAATTTTAATAAAGTATGCTTAAAACAACTGATAAAAAGCACATTTTGAGCAGCCTTAACAAAAGACAATTTGGCCCCACTAACTTTCATTACGAGTACTCATTAAATTTTTATTTACATTTCTTTTTTGTTCAACATTTAACTTTCAATGGTTTTAAGAGAAACAGCACTTGATAGAGAGACTCTAAATTCGGAAAAAACTGAAACAAAATTGGTTTATACACAGGCAGAGTAATTACACTGACCTGTTGGGAAGAGAAGACCCTGTTAGACAAGCAAAATATTAGGCCAGACAGAGAGGAAAATGCTTAGCCTCCTCCTCGTAATGCGAAAGGAGGCCACTTGGGAAAAAATGAAACTACAGCAGTAATTTTGAAACCACTAAGAAGCAACAGAACTCTAACAAATCTCAGACTTCTGATAATTATAGTGTGATTAACAGTTCAACCTCACTTCGAATATTACAATACAATATAAAGAAAGAACCAATTCAGACACTTCAATATGGAATTCAAAACCTAAGAAATTAATGCATAGACGCTACTCTAAACATTAAAACATAATGTGAAGCGTTCACGTAAAATAAATAAGTAGTAAAACTTCAATATAAAGCAACATGTGAAAAGGGACCTACAAATTATAACATTCAAGCATTTCTAGTGAAAATAAAGTTTAATATAAAACAAGAATTACCAGCCACAGATGTCTTTTTGCTCTGCACTATTTCTCCGTTCCTTTTCTTTCATGATATCATGTTCTGCAATCCAAGAGTGCACAAAAATGATGACAAATTACACTAGAAGAGGCCAAGGGGGGGGAGGGGAAGGAATCATTAGATTTTAACTACTTTGAAATTAAAGAATAATTATACACAAAGAGAAATATCTAATATTGTTTCTTAATACATAAAACTTCAAAAGTAGCCTTCTTTGTTTTAAATTCCAGCAATGTGTTACATTGTTACTAAAATCATGATTGCAGTCGATAGAAAAGAAAATGAGTTTCCTAATACGACAGAAGTACAGTTAGCGAAAGGGGGTTTTTAATGTATGGGTACAACATGAAAAATGAAAGAAAAAAAATTATACAGTTATTACGGATACACAGAATAAAAGGGATAATGATCTTCGAGAAAAGTAAAGAATTTTAGCGCTGGTACAAAGATGGCACCGAAAGTCAATAAGCAGGTAATTTTAAATGACAAATAAACAAAATAAACTATACTGTTAGCTTTGAAGCAGGTGTTACATATAAAACTATCTTAATTCACACACAGAATTAGTGACATAACAGATCAAAAAAGAGTACGAATCAAACTCGCAATATATTGACATTAAAAGAGCTATACATATATACTTTTATAGCTTTTTTTTTTTTTTTTTTTTAGAAAGTGCTCAAAAACACCATTCTAAAAACAGCTTTCGAAAAACATCTTGGAAACAAAAGTCATAAACCATAAAATACATATTGTATTCAGAATTTTAACGTAAGACGTAATCTACATTATACATTAAACTATCTTAATTCACACACAGAATTACTGACATAACAGATAAAAAAAGAGTAAGAATCAAACTCGCAATATATTGACATTAAAAGAGCTCTACAAATATACTTTTATAGTTTTTTTGTTTTTTTATTTTTAGAAAGGGCTCAAAAACACCATTCTACAAACAGATTTTCGAAAAACATCTTGGAAACAAAAGTCATAAACCATAAAATAAATATTTCATTCAGAATTTTAAGGCAAGAACCGTTTCTCATTTTAAGTTCTTTACTTAGGTACACTCATCCATGAGAGAGGAGAGCTTAGTCCAATGTACAAGAAATTATCCTGAAATATTACCACATCACTTTAATGAAATTATAGCAATATTTCACTCAGGAAAAGAACATATTATCTAGTTGACCGGGTTCGAGCCCAGGTTTAATACAGCAAGCCAAAACACATCAAATGCCATTGAATGATACAGCATTTTGAAATGTTGCAAAAAAATTTAAATAATATTTCGTGAAAGAGATATTGCAATTACCTATATACTAAACTGTTGACCAAAAATTCAAGAAAACTAAGATACTCTTTTTTTCTTTCGAAGGAATCAAAGTCATATACTAATGTAGGGATGCTTAACTTATTGTACTATAAAACCTAAACATAGGAATGAAATTTTGTCAGCTATCTGAGATATCCAATACCGAGAAATTCCGTAAATTGTAGAATAGAACGTACGTCTCAAAACACACGAAAGGTAAAACACAATCCAAATACTTTTAGCCTTGAAGCAGGTATTCTATATTAAACTGTCTTAACTCACATACAGAATTAGTAATATAATAGCTCAAAATATTGTAAGAACCAAACACGTATTATATAAATATTTTTAAAAAAATGTACATACATTTATTAGTGTTACGAAGGTTTATTCTGAAATATTATAATGTCACTTTCAGTGAAATGATAGAAATTTTCACTCAAGGAAGGGACATTCTGTCTGGCTGCCTGGGTTCCATCCCAGCTTCTGTTACAAAAGTTTGATAGAAGAATTTTAAGAATCCAGAAACGAAACTCATGAAGAAATTATTGACCATAATTGGTTCTATGATTTAGTCATTCTTACAGACATAATAACTAAAATCTTAAAATTGAGCAGGGAAGAGAACTAAAGTCTTTGAATTTAAGGTTATTTTAAATTCATTTTAAATCAAAATTAATTTTGTAAAAATATTACACAAATATAAGGAATATACATTTTTACCATAATGCAATGTACATTTTGCCACTTTGAAAATCTGGAGAACTAAAGCGTGAAATACAAGAAAACTGAAACAAACATTTGGAAAATCTCATCGAGCTTAAATTAGTTTCTAAATTAGATGTTTTGAGCGTATTTAAAATTAGGCCAACTACTACATTCACTTCAAACCCATTACATAAGACTAGTATTTAAGAAAAATGGTAAAAGATTGCAAATATGTTAACAATTCTACTGATCTAGAAATGGAAATAACTGATTTTCATCCTAATTAAGATCAAGAATATCACAAAAAGCAATTTGAATAGTCCTAGATCAGAAAAATCATGAACTGTTAAACTTTTAAAAAGATAAATTCCTGCTTTCGATCTACTTAAAAATGTGAAAGAGGATTTTCAACAACAAACTTGTTAAAATCAATGTTCAGATACAGAATAACAAACACACATCCCGACGACTGCATGGATTTAGCCATAACATAGCATGTACCAGAGGGAGAAAAAAAACTCTCAGAAGAAATGCAATGTTAAATTTCACATTAAAATATGATTTCCTTGTAGTTAATTTTCATCTTGCTGAATTTTTTTGTAAATAATACAAAGAGTATACCTTTTCTTTAACATATTATACCACACATTTTTATACTTTGTGTAATGCACTCATAACTGAAATATTAAAAGTGCAATATATAATTGCAGCTAGCCAAAATTTTATAAACTTAAAATTGGCTCCCATTAAGTTAAAGTTGTTAATAACTGCACCAAGGGAAGGAATGCAATTTTATTTCTTTGTCTGTATTTGGTTTCATTTTCATATAGAAAGAGTTAAAAATAGGTTACCTAGGTAACAAAATTTAAACACACATTTTCAGTAAAAATTACAGAATAACAGATTTTGTTTCCCTGAAGACACAACACCTCGCTATTCCAGCTATGATACGGACTGCATACTGTCATAGAGAAATTCCTTTCTTAAACAGGGAATTCATATACTTTAATCTGTTTTTACACAAGTACTGTTTATGACTAATCCATGGTCCAGGAGTAAAATACTTTATAGTACACCCATCTAAATTTTTATTATTTCCGGTCATCTGTATAGACCGTTTACCTATCACGACTAAACTCCCAATCTGCATTCCACATAACTCATACCATTCTTCAAGTCATATTTCGTAGTCTATCATTTTTAATACGGCAGGTACTTGCTGAGCGCAGACTTGTAAAGCGTGATTTCGCGTATAGCAGTACCTTAAAGGATCCCATTTTATTTGTCCACTGCTAGAATTTCATTCATACGTGGTGCAACATTCATCCATCAACACCGGAAAGAATTTATCTGCTACTTTAAACAATTTCCATCGACTGAAAATGAAGTCCTAAAAATCTTACAAATTTCAAAAGCAATCGATGCCGAAGAATTTTCACATATGGAAGACAGAGAAGTCAAACAATGAATCAGAAAATTACAAAAGAAGAATTGGGGTCTTATAAAACCCCTTGATAATAAAAGCGCTCATTATAAAGAAGAGCTTTTAACTGAAGATAAGATGAAGAAATTGTTAAATAACACAAAAAGCAATGTCTGATCTTCTAGCGAAGAATTACCCAATTAAAGAAAAAACAGGACACTGGGAAACATGTGCTCTTTACAGCGGCACGCATACAGTTGCATCAGTCATTCTTATAAGCAAAAGACATCAGCATTTTCAAAAAATAATTCTGTCATGTATTTGCCAAGAGAACGAAAACAAGTCCAAAAGAAACTTTCAGAGTGCTTTGCAAAACAAATAGGAAAGTTATTCTGCAGAATTTTACTTCGATAATAATAAAACATCTCTGATTTGATTTCAAAACGAATTTTTATTTGTGAAATCAATTTTAAATAGATCTTCGCAAATACGTTCATAAAACCTCCCAATATGCCAAAATAGCTCAAATTAAGGGAAAATTTTAATAAAGTATGCTTAAAACAACTGATAAAAAGCACATTTTGAGCAGCCTTAACAAAAGACAATTTGGCCCCACTAACTTTCATTACGAGTACTCATTAAATTTTTATTTACATTTCTTTTTTGTTCAACATTTAACTTTCAATGGTTTTAAGAGAAACAGCACTTGATAGAGAGACTCTAAATTCGGAAAAAACTGAAACAAAATTGGTTTATACACAGGCAGAGTAATTACACTGACCTGTTGGGAAGAGAAGACCCTGTTAGACAAGCAAAATATTAGGCCAGACAGAGAGGAAAATGCTTAGCCTCCTCCTCGTAATGCGAAAGGAGGCCACTTGGGAAAAAATGAAACTACAGCAGTAATTTTGAAACCACTAAGAAGCAACAGAACTCTAACAAATCTCAGACTTCTGATAATTATAGTGTGATTAACAGTTCAACCTCACTTCGAATATTACAATACAATATAAAGAAAGAACCAATTCAGACACTTCAATATGGAATTCAAAACCTAAGAAATTAATGCATAGACGCTACTCTAAACATTAAAACATAATGTGAAGCGTTCACGTAAAATAAATAAGTAGTAAAACTTCAATATAAAGCAACATGTGAAAAGGGACCTACAAATTATAACATTCAAGCATTTCTAGTGAAAATAAAGTTTAATATAAAACAAGAATTACCAGCCACAGATGTCTTTTTGCTCTGCACTATTTCTCCGTTCCTTTTCTTTCATGATATCATGTTCTGCAATCCAAGAGTGCACAAAAATGATGACAAATTACACTAGAAGAGGCCAAGGGGGGGAGGGGAAGGAATCATTAGATTTTAACTACTTTGAAATTAAAGAATAATTATACACAAAGAGAAATATCTAATATTGTTTCTTAATACATAAAACTTCAAAAGTAGCCTTCTTTGTTTTAAATTCCAGCAATGTGTTACATTGTTACTAAAATCATGATTGCAGTCGATAGAAAAGAAAATGAGTTTCCTAATACGACAGAAGTACAGTTAGCGAAAGGGGGTTTTTAATGTATGGGTACACCATGAAAAATGAAAGAAAAAAAATTATACAGTTATTACGGATACACAGAATAAAAGGGATAATGATCTTCGAGAAAAGTAAAGAATTTTAGCGCTGGTACAAAGATGGCACCGAAAGTCAATAAGCAGGTAATTTTAAATGACAAATAAACAAAATAAACTATACTGTTAGCTTTGAAGCAGGTGTTACATATAAAACTATCTTAATTCACACACAGAATTAGTGACATAACAGATCAAAAAAGAGTACGAATCAAACTCGCAATATATTGACATTAAAAGAGCTATACATATATACTTTTATAGCTTTTTTTTTTTTTTTTTTAGAAAGTGCTCAAAAACACCATTCTAAAAACAGCTTTCGAAAAACATCTTGGAAACAAAAGTCATAAACCATAAAATACATATTGTATTCAGAATTTTAACGTAAGACGTAATCTACATTATACATTAAACTATCTTAATTCACACACAGAATTACTGACATAACAGATAAAAAAAGAGTAAGAATCAAACTCGCAATATATTGACATTAAAAGAGCTCTACAAATATACTTTTATAGTTTTTTGTTTTTTTATTTTTAGAAAGGGCTCAAAAACACCATTCTACAAACAGATTTTCGAAAAACATCTTGGAAACAAAAGTCATAAACCATAAAATAAATATTTCATTCAGAATTTTAAGGCAAGAACCGTTTCTCATTTTAAGTTCTTTACTTAGGTACACTCATCCATGAGAGAGGAGAGCTTAGTCCAATGTACAAGAAATTATCCTGAAATATTACCACATCACTTTAATGAAATTATAGCAATATTTCACTCAGGAAAAGAACATATTATCTAGTTGCCCGGGTTCGAGCCCAGGTTTAATACAGCAAGCCAAAACACATCAAATGCCATTGAATGATACAGCATTTTGAAATGTTGCAAAAAAATTTAAATAATATTTCGTGAAAGAGATATTGCAATTACCTATATACTAAACTGTTGACCAAAAATTCAAGAAAACTAAGATACTCTTTTTTCCTTTCGAAGGAATCAAAGTCATATACTAATGTAGGGATGCTTAACTTATTGTACTATAAAACCTAAACATAGGAATGAAATTTTGTCAGCTATCTGAGATATCCAATACCGAGAAATTCCGTAAATTGTAGAATAGAACGTACGTCTCAAAACACACGAAAGGTAAAACACAATCCAAATACTTTTAGCCTTGAAGCAGGTATTCTATATTAAACTGTCTTAACTCACATACAGAATTAGTAATATAATAGCTCAAAATATTGTAAGAACCAAACACGCATTATATAAATATTTTTAAAAAAATGTACATACATTTATTAGTGTTACGAAGGTTTATTCTGAAATATTATAATGTCACTTTCAGTGAAATGATAGAAATTTTCACTCAAGGAAGGGACATTCTGTCTGGCTGCCTGGGTTCCATCCCAGCTTCTGTTACAAAAGTTTGATAGAAGAATTTTAAGAATCCAGAAACGAAACTCATGAAGAAATTATTGACCATAATTGGTTCTATGATTTAGTCATTCTTACAGACATAATAACTAAAATCTTAAAATTGAGCAGGGAAGAGAACTAAAGTCTTTGAATTTAAGGTTATTTTAAATTCATTTTAAATCAAAATTAATTTTGTAAAAATATTACACAAATATAAGGAATATACATTTTTACCATAATGCAATGTACATTTTGCCACTTTGAAAATCTGGAGAACTAAAGCGTGAAATACAAGAAAACTGAAACAAACATTTGGAAAATCTCATCGAGCTTAAATTAGTTTCTAAATTAGATGTTTTGAGCGTATTTAAAATTAGGCCAACTACTACATTCACTTCAAACCCATTACATAAGACTAGTATTTAAGAAAAATGGTAAAAGATTGCAAATATGTTAACAATTCTACTGATCTAGAAATGGAAATAACTGATTTTCATCCTAATTAAGATCAAGAATATCACAAAAAGCAATTTGAATAGTCCTAGATCAGAAAAATCATGAACTGTTAAACTTTTAAAAAGATAAATTCCTGCTTTCGATCTACTTAAAAATGTGAAAGAGGATTTTCAACAACAAACTTGTTAAAATCAATGTTCAGATACAGAATAACAAACACACATCCCGACGACTGCATGGATTTAGCCATAACATAGCATGTACCAGAGGGAGAAAAAAAACTCTCAGAAGAAATGCAATGTTAAATTTCACATTAAAATATGATTTCCTTGTAGTTAATTTTCATCTTGCTGAATTTTTTTGTAAATAATACAAAGAGTATACCTTTTCTTTAACATATTATACCACACATTTTTATACTTTGTGTAATGCACTCATAACTGAAATATTAAAAGTGCAATATATAATTGCAGCTAGCCAAAATTTTATAAACTTAAAATTGGCTCCCATTAAGTTAAAGTTGTTAATAACTGCACCAAGGGAAGGAATGCAATTTTATTTCTTTGTCTGTATTTGGTTTCATTTTCATATAGAAAGAGTTAAAAATAGGTTACCTAGGTAACAAAATTTAAACACACATTTTCAGTAAAAATTACAGAATAACAGATTTTGTTTCCCTGAAGACACAACACCTCGCTATTCCAGCTATGATACGGACTGCATACTGTCATAGAGAAATTCCTTTCTTAAACAGGGAATTCATATACTTTAATCTGTTTTTACACAAGTACTGTTTATGACTAATCCATGGTCCAGGAGTAAAATACTTTATAGTACACCCATCTAAATTTTTATTATTTCCGGTCATCTGTATAGACCGTTTACCTATCACGACTAAACTCCCAATCTGCATTCCACATAACTCATACCATTCTTCAAGTCATATTTCGTAGTCTATCATTTTTAATACGGCAGGTACTTGCTGAGCGCAGACTTGTAAAGCGTGATTTCGCGTATAGCAGTACCTTAAAGGATCCCATTTTATTTGTCCACTGCTAGAATTTCATTCATACGTGGTGCAACATTCATCCATCAACACCGGAAAGAATTTATCTGCTACTTTAAACAATTTCCATCGACTGAAAATGAAGTCCTAAAAATCTTACAAATTTCAAAAGCAATCGATGCCGAAGAATTTTCACATATGGAAGACAGAGAAGTCAAACAATGAATCAGAAAATTACAAAAGAAGAATTGGGGTCTTATAAAACCCCTTGATAATAAAAGCGCTCATTATAAAGAAGAGCTTTTAACTGAAGATAAGATGAAGAAATTGTTAAATAACACAAAAAGCAATGTCTGATCTTCTAGCGAAGAATTACCCAATTAAAGAAAAAACAGGACACTGGGAAACATGTGCTCTTTACAGCGGCACGCATACAGTTGCATCAGTCATTCTTATAAGCAAAAGACATCAGCATTTTCAAAAAATAATTCTGTCATGTATTTGCCAAGAGAACGAAAACAAGTCCAAAAGAAACTTTCAGAGTGCTTTGCAAAACAAATAGGAAAGTTATTCTGCAGAATTTTACTTCGATAATAATAAAACATCTCTGATTTGATTTCAAAACGAATTTTTATTTGTGAAATCAATTTTAAATAGATCTTCGCAAATACGTTCATAAAACCTCCCAATATGCCAAAATAGCTCAAATTAAGGGAAAATTTTAATAAAGTATGCTTAAAACAACTGATAAAAAGCACATTTTGAGCAGCCTTAACAAAAGACAATTTGGCCCCACTAACTTTCATTACGAGTACTCATTAAATTTTTATTTACATTTCTTTTTTGTTCAACATTTAACTTTCAATGGTTTTAAGAGAAACAGCACTTGATAGAGAGACTCTAAATTCGGAAAAAACTGAAACAAAATTGGTTTATACACAGGCAGAGTAATTACACTGACCTGTTGGGAAGAGAAGACCCTGTTAGACAAGCAAAATATTAGGCCAGACAGAGAGGAAAATGCTTAGCCTCCTCCTCGTAATGCGAAAGGAGGCCACTTGGGAAAAAATGAAACTACAGCAGTAATTTTGAAACCACTAAGAAGCAACAGAACTCTAACAAATCTCAGACTTCTGATAATTATAGTGTGATTAACAGTTCAACCTCACTTCGAATATTACAATACAATATAAAGAAAGAACCAATTCAGACACTTCAATATGGAATTCAAAACCTAAGAAATTAATGCATAGACGCTACTCTAAACATTAAAACATAATGTGAAGCGTTCACGTAAAATAAATAAGTAGTAAAACTTCAATATAAAGCAACATGTGAAAAGGGACCTACAAATTATAACATTCAAGCATTTCTAGTGAAAATAAAGTTTAATATAAAACAAGAATTACCAGCCACAGATGTCTTTTTGCTCTGCACTATTTCTCCGTTCCTTTTCTTTCATGATATCATGTTCTGCAATCCAAGAGTGCACAAAAATGATGACAAATTACACTAGAAGAGGCCAAGGGGGGGAGGGGAAGGAATCATTAGATTTTAACTACTTTGAAATTAAAGAATAATTATACACAAAGAGAAATATCTAATATTGTTTCTTAATACATAAAACTTCAAAAGTAGCCTTCTTTGTTTTAAATTCCAGCAATGTGTTACATTGTTACTAAAATCATGATTGCAGTCGATAGAAAAGAAAATGAGTTTCCTAATACGACAGAAGTACAGTTAGCGAAAGGGGGTTTTTAATGTATGGGTACACCATGAAAAATGAAAGAAAAAAAATTATACAGTTATTACGGATACACAGAATAAAAGGGATAATGATCTTCGAGAAAAGTAAAGAATTTTAGCGCTGGTACAAAGATGGCACCGAAAGTCAATAAGCAGGTAATTTTAAATGACAAATAAACAAAATAAACTATACTGTTAGCTTTGAAGCAGGTGTTACATATAAAACTATCTTAATTCACACACAGAATTAGTGACATAACAGATCAAAAAAGAGTACGAATCAAACTCGCAATATATTGACATTAAAAGAGCTATACATATATACTTTTATAGCTTTTTTTTTTTTTTTTTTAGAAAGTGCTCAAAAACACCATTCTAAAAACAGCTTTCGAAAAACATCTTGGAAACAAAAGTCATAAACCATAAAATACATATTGTATTCAGAATTTTAACGTAAGACGTAATCTACATTATACATTAAACTATCTTAATTCACACACAGAATTACTGACATAACAGATAAAAAAAGAGTAAGAATCAAACTCGCAATATATTGACATTAAAAGAGCTCTACAAATATACTTTTATAGTTTTTTGTTTTTTTATTTTTAGAAAGGGCTCAAAAACACCATTCTACAAACAGATTTTCGAAAAACATCTTGGAAACAAAAGTCATAAACCATAAAATAAATATTTCATTCAGAATTTTAAGGCAAGAACCGTTTCTCATTTTAAGTTCTTTACTTAGGTACACTCATCCATGAGAGAGGAGAGCTTAGTCCAATGTACAAGAAATTATCCTGAAATATTACCACATCACTTTAATGAAATTATAGCAATATTTCACTCAGGAAAAGAACATATTATCTAGTTGCCCGGGTTCGAGCCCAGGTTTAATACAGCAAGCCAAAACACATCAAATGCCATTGAATGATACAGCATTTTGAAATGTTGCAAAAAAATTTAAATAATATTTCGTGAAAGAGATATTGCAATTACCTATATACTAAACTGTTGACCAAAAATTCAAGAAAACTAAGATACTCTTTTTTCCTTTCGAAGGAATCAAAGTCATATACTAATGTAGGGATGCTTAACTTATTGTACTATAAAACCTAAACATAGGAATGAAATTTTGTCAGCTATCTGAGATATCCAATACCGAGAAATTCCGTAAATTGTAGAATAGAACGTACGTCTCAAAACACACGAAAGGTAAAACACAATCCAAATACTTTTAGCCTTGAAGCAGGTATTCTATATTAAACTGTCTTAACTCACATACAGAATTAGTAATATAATAGCTCAAAATATTGTAAGAACCAAACACGCATTATATAAATATTTTTAAAAAAATGTACATACATTTATTAGTGTTACGAAGGTTTATTCTGAAATATTATAATGTCACTTTCAGTGAAATGATAGAAATTTTCACTCAAGGAAGGGACATTCTGTCTGGCTGCCTGGGTTCCATCCCAGCTTCTGTTACAAAAGTTTGATAGAAGAATTTTAAGAATCCAGAAACGAAACTCATGAAGAAATTATTGACCATAATTGGTTCTATGATTTAGTCATTCTTACAGACATAATAACTAAAATCTTAAAATTGAGCAGGGAAGAGAACTAAAGTCTTTGAATTTAAGGTTATTTTAAATTCATTTTAAATCAAAATTAATTTTGTAAAAATATTACACAAATATAAGGAATATACATTTTTACCATAATGCAATGTACATTTTGCCACTTTGAAAATCTGGAGAACTAAAGCGTGAAATACAAGAAAACTGAAACAAACATTTGGAAAATCTCATCGAGCTTAAATTAGTTTCTAAATTAGATGTTTTGAGCGTATTTAAAATTAGGCCAACTACTACATTCACTTCAAACCCATTACATAAGACTAGTATTTAAGAAAAATGGTAAAAGATTGCAAATATGTTAACAATTCTACTGATCTAGAAATGGAAATAACTGATTTTCATCCTAATTAAGATCAAGAATATCACAAAAAGCAATTTGAATAGTCCTAGATCAGAAAAATCATGAACTGTTAAACTTTTAAAAAGATAAATTCCTGCTTTCGATCTACTTAAAAATGTGAAAGAGGATTTTCAACAACAAACTTGTTAAAATCAATGTTCAGATACAGAATAACAAACACACATCCCGACGACTGCATGGATTTAGCCATAACATAGCATGTACCAGAGGGAGAAAAAAAACTCTCAGAAGAAATGCAATGTTAAATTTCACATTAAAATATGATTTCCTTGTAGTTAATTTTCATCTTGCTGAATTTTTTTGTAAATAATACAAAGAGTATACCTTTTCTTTAACATATTATACCACACATTTTTATACTTTGTGTAATGCACTCATAACTGAAATATTAAAAGTGCAATATATAATTGCAGCTAGCCAAAATTTTATAAACTTAAAATTGGCTCCCATTAAGTTAAAGTTGTTAATAACTGCACCAAGGGAAGGAATGCAATTTTATTTCTTTGTCTGTATTTGGTTTCATTTTCATATAGAAAGAGTTAAAAATAGGTTACCTAGGTAACAAAATTTAAACACACATTTTCAGTAAAAATTACAGAATAACAGATTTTGTTTCCCTGAAGACACAACACCTCGCTATTCCAGCTATGATACGGACTGCATACTGTCATAGAGAAATTCCTTTCTTAAACAGGGAATTCATATACTTTAATCTGTTTTTACACAAGTACTGTTTATGACTAATCCATGGTCCAGGAGTAAAATACTTTATAGTACACCCATCTAAATTTTTATTATTTCCGGTCATCTGTATAGACCGTTTACCTATCACGACTAAACTCCCAATCTGCATTCCACATAACTCATACCATTCTTCAAGTCATATTTCGTAGTCTATCATTTTTAATACGGCAGGTACTTGCTGAGCGCAGACTTGTAAAGCGTGATTTCGCGTATAGCAGTACCTTAAAGGATCCCATTTTATTTGTCCACTGCTAGAATTTCATTCATACGTGGTGCAACATTCATCCATCAACACCGGAAAGAATTTATCTGCTACTTTAAACAATTTCCATCGACTGAAAATGAAGTCCTAAAAATCTTACAAATTTCAAAAGCAATCGATGCCGAAGAATTTTCACATATGGAAGACAGAGAAGTCAAACAATGAATCAGAAAATTACAAAAGAAGAATTGGGGTCTTATAAAACCCCTTGATAATAAAAGCGCTCATTATAAAGAAGAGCTTTTAACTGAAGATAAGATGAAGAAATTGTTAAATAACACAAAAAGCAATGTCTGATCTTCTAGCGAAGAATTACCCAATTAAAGAAAAAACAGGACACTGGGAAACATGTGCTCTTTACAGCGGCACGCATACAGTTGCATCAGTCATTCTTATAAGCAAAAGACATCAGCATTTTCAAAAAATAATTCTGTCATGTATTTGCCAAGAGAACGAAAACAAGTCCAAAAGAAACTTTCAGAGTGCTTTGCAAAACAAATAGGAAAGTTATTCTGCAGAATTTTACTTCGATAATAATAAAACATCTCTGATTTGATTTCAAAACGAATTTTTATTTGTGAAATCAATTTTAAATAGATCTTCGCAAATACGTTCATAAAACCTCCCAATATGCCAAAATAGCTCAAATTAAGGGAAAATTTTAATAAAGTATGCTTAAAACAACTGATAAAAAGCACATTTTGAGCAGCCTTAACAAAAGACAATTTGGCCCCACTAACTTTCATTACGAGTACTCATTAAATTTTTATTTACATTTCTTTTTTGTTCAACATTTAACTTTCAATGGTTTTAAGAGAAACAGCACTTGATAGAGAGACTCTAAATTCGGAGAAACTGAAACAAAATTGGTTTATACACAGGCAGAGTAATTACACTGACCTGTTGGGAAGAGAAGACCCTGTTAGACAAGCAAAATATTAGGCCAGACAGAGAGGAAAATGCTTAGCCTCCTCCTCGTAATGCGAAAGGAGGCCACTTGGGAAAAAATGAAACTACAGCAGTAATTTTGAAACCACTAAGAAGCAACAGAACTCTAACAAATCTCAGACTTCTGATAATTATAGTGTGATTAACAGTTCAACCTCACTTCGAATATTACAATACAATATAAAGAAAGAACCAATTCAGACACTTCAATATGGAATTCAAAACCTAAGAAATTAATGCATAGACGCTACTCTAAACATTAAAACATAATGTGAAGCGTTCACGTAAAATAAATAAGTAGTAAAACTTCAATATAAAGCAACATGTGAAAAGGGACCTACAAATTATAACATTCAAGCATTTCTAGTGAAAATAAAGTTTAATATAAAACAAGAATTACCAGCCACAGATGTCTTTTTGCTCTGCACTATTTCTCCGTTCCTTTTCTTTCATGATATCATGTTCTGCAATCCAAGAGTGCACAAAAATGATGACAAATTACACTAGAAGAGGCCAAGGGGGGGGAGGGGAAGGAATCATTAGATTTTAACTACTTTGAAATTAAAGAATAATTATACACAAAGAGAAATATCTAATATTGTTTCTTAATACATAAAACTTCAAAAGTAGCCTTCTTTGTTTTAAATTCCAGCAATGTGTTACATTGTTACTAAAATCATGATTGCAGTCGATAGAAAAGAAAATGAGTTTCCTAATACGACAGAAGTACAGTTAGCGAAAGGGGGTTTTTAATGTATGGGTACAACATGAAAAATGAAAGAAAAAAAATTATACAGTTATTACGGATACACAGAATAAAAGGGATAATGATCTTCGAGAAAAGTAAAGAATTTTAGCGCTGGTACAAAGATGGCACCGAAAGTCAATAAGCAGGTAATTTTAAATGACAAATAAACAAAATAAACTATACTGTTAGCTTTGAAGCAGGTGTTACATATAAAACTATCTTAATTCACACACAGAATTAGTGACATAACAGATCAAAAAAGAGTACGAATCAAACTCGCAATATATTGACATTAAAAGAGCTATACATATATACTTTTATAGCTTTTTTTTTTTTTTTTTTTTTAGAAAGTGCTCAAAAACACCATTCTAAAAACAGCTTTCGAAAAACATCTTGGAAACAAAAGTCATAAACCATAAAATACATATTGTATTCAGAATTTTAACGTAAGACGTAATCTACATTATACATTAAACTATCTTAATTCACACACAGAATTACTGACATAACAGATAAAAAAAGAGTAAGAATCAAACTCGCAATATATTGACATTAAAAGAGCTCTACAAATATACTTTTATAGTTTTTTGTTTTTTTATTTTTAGAAAGGGCTCAAAAACACCATTCTACAAACAGATTTTCGAAAAACATCTTGGAAACAAAAGTCATAAACCATAAAATAAATATTTCATTCAGAATTTTAAGGCAAGAACCGTTTCTCATTTTAAGTTCTTTACTTAGGTACACTCATCCATGAGAGAGGAGAGCTTAGTCCAATGTACAAGAAATTATCCTGAAATATTACCACATCACTTTAATGAAATTATAGCAATATTTCACTCAGGAAAAGAACATATTATCTAGTTGCCCGGGTTCGAGCCCAGGTTTAATACAGCAAGCCAAAACACATCAAATGCCATTGAATGATACAGCATTTTGAAATGTTGCAAAAAAATTTAAATAATATTTCGTGAAAGAGATATTGCAATTACCTATATACTAAACTGTTGACCAAAAATTCAAGAAAACTAAGATACTCTTTTTTTCTTTCGAAGGAATCAAAGTCATATACTAATGTAGGGATGCTTAACTTATTGTACTATAAAACCTAAACATAGGAATGAAATTTTGTCAGCTATCTGAGATATCCAATACCGAGAAATTCCGTAAATTGTAGAATAGAACGTACGTCTCAAAACACACGAAAGGTAAAACACAATCCAAATACTTTTAGCCTTGAAGCAGGTATTCTATATTAAACTGTCTTAACTCACATACAGAATTAGTAATATAATAGCTCAAAATATTGTAAGAACCAAACACGCATTATATAAATATTTTTAAAAAAATGTACATACATTTATTAGTGTTACGAAGGTTTATTCTGAAATATTATAATGTCACTTTCAGTGAAATGATAGAAATTTTCACTCAAGGAAGGGACATTCTGTCTGGCTGCCTGGGTTCCATCCCAGCTTCTGTTACAAAAGTTTGATAGAAGAATTTTAAGAATCCAGAAACGAAACTCATGAAGAAATTATTGACCATAATTGGTTCTATGATTTAGTCATTCTTACAGACATAATAACTAAAATCTTAAAATTGAGCAGGGAAGAGAACTAAAGTCTTTGAATTTAAGGTTATTTTAAATTCATTTTAAATCAAAATTAATTTTGTAAAAATATTACACAAATATAAGGAATATACATTTTTACCATAATGCAATGTACATTTTGCCACTTTGAAAATCTGGAGAACTAAAGCGTGAAATACAAGAAAACTGAAACAAACATTTGGAAAATCTCATCGAGCTTAAATTAGTTTCTAAATTAGATGTTTTGAGTGTATTTAAAATTAGGCCAACTACTACATTCACTTCAAACCCATTACATAAGACTAGTATTTAAGAAAAATGGTAAAAGATTGCAAATATGTTAACAATTCTACTGATCTAGAAATGGAAATAACTGATTTTCATCCTAATTAAGATCAAGAATATCACAAAAAGCAATTTGAATAGTCCTAGATCAGAAAAATCATGAACTGTTAAACTTTTAAAAAGATAAATTCCTGCTTTCGATCTACTTAAAAATGTGAAAGAGGATTTTCAACAACAAACTTGTTAAAATCAATGTTCAGATACAGAATAACAAACACACATCCCGACGACTGCATGGATTTAGCCATAACATAGCATGTACCAGAGGGAGAAAAAAAACTCTCAGAAGAAATGCAATGTTAAATTTCACATTAAAATATGATTTCCTTGTAGTTAATTTTCATCTTGCTGAATTTTTTTGTAAATAATACAAAGAGTATACCTTTTCTTTAACATATTATACCACACATTTTTATACTTTGTGTAATGCACTCATAACTGAAATATTAAAAGTGCAATATATAATTGCAGCTAGCCAAAATTTTATAAACTTAAAATTGGCTCCCATTAAGTTAAAGTTGTTAATAACTGCACCAAGGGAAGGAATGCAATTTTATTTCTTTGTCTGTATTTGGTTTCATTTTCATATAGAAAGAGTTAAAAATAGGTTACCTAGGTAACAAAATTTAAACACACATTTTCAGTAAAAATTACAGAATAACAGATTTTGTTTCCCTGAAGACACAACACCTCGCTATTCCAGCTATGATACGGACTGCATACTGTCATAGAGAAATTCCTTTCTTAAACAGGGAATTCATATACTTTAATCTGTTTTTACACAAGTACTGTTTATGACTAATCCATGGTCCAGGAGTAAAATACTTTATAGTACACCCATCTAAATTTTTATTATTTCCGGTCATCTGTATAGACCGTTTACCTATCACGACTAAACTCCCAATCTGCATTCCACATAACTCATACCATTCTTCAAGTCATATTTCGTAGTCTATCATTTTTAATACGGCAGGTACTTGCTGAGCGCAGACTTGTAAAGCGTGATTTCGCGTATAGCAGTACCTTAAAGGATCCCATTTTATTTGTCCACTGCTAGAATTTCATTCATACGTGGTGCAACATTCATCCATCAACACCGGAAAGAATTTATCTGCTACTTTAAACAATTTCCATCGACTGAAAATGAAGTCCTAAAAATCTTACAAATTTCAAAAGCAATCGATGCCGAAGAATTTTCACATATGGAAGACAGAGAAGTCAAACAATGAATCAGAAAATTACAAAAGAAGAATTGGGGTCTTATAAAACCCCTTGATAATAAAAGCGCTCATTATAAAGAAGAGCTTTTAACTGAAGATAAGATGAAGAAATTGTTAAATAACACAAAAAGCAATGTCTGATCTTCTAGCGAAGAATTACCCAATTAAAGAAAAAAACAGGACACTGGGAAACATGTGCTCTTTACAGCGGCACGCATACAGTTGCATCAGTCATTCTTATAAGCAAAAGACATCAGCATTTTCAAAAAATAATTCTGTCATGTATTTGCCAAGAGAACGAAAACAAGTCCAAAAGAAACTTTCAGAGTGCTTTGCAAAACAAATAGGAAAGTTATTCTGCAGAATTTTACTTCGATAATAATAAAACATCTCTGATTTGATTTCAAAACGAATTTTTATTTGTGAAATCAATTTTAAATAGATCTTCGCAAATACGTTCATAAAACCTCCCAATATGCCAAAATAGCTCAAATTAAGGGAAAATTTTAATAAAGTATGCTTAAAAAAACTGATAAAAAGCACATTTTGAGCAGCCTTAACAAAAGACAATTTGGCCCCACTAACTTTCATTACGAGTACTCATTAAATTTTTATTTACATTTCTTTTTTGTTCAACATTTAACTTTCAATGGTTTTAAGAGAAACAGCACTTGATAGAGAGACTCTAAATTCGGAAAAAACTGAAACAAAATTGGTTTATACACAGGCAGAGTAATTACACTGACCTGTTGGGAAGAGAAGACCCTGTTAGACAAGCAAAATATTAGGCCAGACAGAGAGGAAAATGCTTAGCCTCCTCCTCGTAATGCGAAAGGAGGCCACTTGGGAAAAAATGAAACTACAGCAGTAATTTTGAAACCACTAAGAAGCAACAGAACTCTAACAAATCTCAGACTTCTGATAATTATAGTGTGATTAACAGTTCAACCTCACTTCGAATATTACAATACAATATAAAGAAAGAACCAATTCAGACACTTCAATATGGAATTCAAAACCTAAGAAATTAATGCATAGACGCTACTCTAAACATTAAAACATAATGTGAAGCGTTCACGTAAAATAAATAAGTAGTAAAACTTCAATATAAAGCAACATGTGAAAAGGGACCTACAAATTATAACATTCAAGCATTTCTAGTGAAAATAAAGTTTAATATAAAACAAGAATTACCAGCCACAGATGTCTTTTTGCTCTGCACTATTTCTCCGTTCCTTTTCTTTCATGATATCATGTTCTGCAATCCAAGAGTGCACAAAAATGATGACAAATTACACTAGAAGAGGCCAAGGGGGGGGAGGGGAAGGAATCATTAGATTTTAACTACTTTGAAATTAAAGAATAATTATACACAAAGAGAAATATCTAATATTGTTTCTTAATACATAAAACTTCAAAAGTAGCCTTCTTTGTTTTAAATTCCAGCAATGTGTTACATTGTTACTAAAATCATGATTGCAGTCGATAGAAAAGAAAATGAGTTTCCTAATACGACAGAAGTACAGTTAGCGAAAGGGGGTTTTTAATGTATGGGTACAACATGAAAAATGAAAGAAAAAAAATTATACAGTTATTACGGATACACAGAATAAAAGGGATAATGATCTTCGAGAAAAGTAAAGAATTTTAGCGCTGGTACAAAGATGGCACCGAAAGTCAATAAGCAGGTAATTTTAAATGACAAATAAACAAAATAAACTATACTGTTAGCTTTGAAGCAGGTGTTACATATAAAACTATCTTAATTCACACACAGAATTAGTGACATAACAGATCAAAAAAGAGTACGAATCAAACTCGCAATATATTGACATTAAAAGAGCTATACATATATACTTTTATAGCTTTTTTTTTTTTTTTTTTTTTTAGAAAGTGCTCAAAAACACCATTCTAAAAACAGCTTTCGAAAAACATCTTGGAAACAAAAGTCATAAACCATAAAATACATATTGTATTCAGAATTTTAACGTAAGACGTAATCTACATTATACATTAAACTATCTTAATTCACACACAGAATTACTGACATAACAGATAAAAAAAGAGTAAGAATCAAACTCGCAATATATTGACATTAAAAGAGCTCTACAAATATACTTTTATAGTTTTTTGTTTTTTTATTTTTAGAAAGGGCTCAAAAACACCATTCTACAAACAGATTTTCGAAAAACATCTTGGAAACAAAAGTCATAAACCATAAAATAAATATTTCATTCAGAATTTTAAGGCAAGAACCGTTTCTCATTTTAAGTTCTTTACTTAGGTACACTCATCCATGAGAGAGGAGAGCTTAGTCCAATGTACAAGAAATTATCCTGAAATATTACCACATCACTTTAATGAAATTATAGCAATATTTCACTCAGGAAAAGAACATATTATCTAGTTGCCCGGGTTCGAGCCCAGGTTTAATACAGCAAGCCAAAACACATCAAATGCCATTGAATGATACAGCATTTTGAAATGTTGCAAAAAAATTTAAATAATATTTCGTGAAAGAGATATTGCAATTACCTATATACTAAACTGTTGACCAAAAATTCAAGAAAACTAAGATACTCTTTTTTTCTTTCGAAGGAATCAAAGTCATATACTAATGTAGGGATGCTTAACTTATTGTACTATAAAACCTAAACATAGGAATGAAATTTTGTCAGCTATCTGAGATATCCAATACCGAGAAATTCCGTAAATTGTAGAATAGAACGTACGTCTCAAAACACACGAAAGGTAAAACACAATCCAAATACTTTTAGCCTTGAAGCAGGTATTCTATATTAAACTGTCTTAACTCACATACAGAATTAGTAATATAATAGCTCAAAATATTGTAAGAACCAAACACGCATTATATAAATATTTTTAAAAAAATGTACATACATTTATTAGTGTTACGAAGGTTTATTCTGAAATATTATAATGTCACTTTCAGTGAAATGATAGAAATTTTCACTCAAGGAAGGGACATTCTGTCTGGCTGCCTGGGTTCCATCCCAGCTTCTGTTACAAAAGTTTGATAGAAGAATTTTAAGAATCCAGAAACGAAACTCATGAAGAAATTATTGACCATAATTGGTTCTATGATTTAGTCATTCTTACAGACATAATAACTAAAATCTTAAAATTGAGCAGGGAAGAGAACTAAAGTCTTTGAATTTAAGGTTATTTTAAATTCATTTTAAATCAAAATTAATTTTGTAAAAATATTACACAAATATAAGGAATATACATTTTTACCATAATGCAATGTACATTTTGCCACTTTGAAAATCTGGAGAACTAAAGCGTGAAATACAAGAAAACTGAAACAAACATTTGGAAAATCTCATCGAGCTTAAATTAGTTTCTAAATTAGATGTTTTGAGCGTATTTAAAATTAGGCCAACTACTACATTCACTTCAAACCCATTACATAAGACTAGTATTTAAGAAAAATGGTAAAAGATTGCAAATATGTTAACAATTCTACTGATCTAGAAATGGAAATAACTGATTTTCATCCTAATTAAGATCAAGAATATCACAAAAAGCAATTTGAATAGTCCTAGATCAGAAAAATCATGAACTGTTAAACTTTTAAAAAGATAAATTCCTGCTTTCGATCTA
This sequence comes from Stegodyphus dumicola, assembly GCF_044657685.1. Classification (NCBI taxonomy): domain Eukaryota; kingdom Metazoa; phylum Arthropoda; class Arachnida; order Araneae; family Eresidae; genus Stegodyphus; species Stegodyphus dumicola. The sequence continues at coordinate 145,768,527 of NC_140780.1, forward strand.
CTTAAAAATGTGAAAGAGGATTTTCAACAACAAACTTGTTAAAATCAATGTTCAGATACAGAATAACAAACACACATCCCGACGACTGCATGGATTTAGCCATAACATAGCATGTACCAGAGGGAGAAAAAAAACTCTCAGAAGAAATGCAATGTTAAATTTCACATTAAAATATGATTTCCTTGTAGTTAATTTTCATCTTGCTGAATTTTTTTGTAAATAATACAAAGAGTATACCTTTTCTTTAACATATTATACCACACATTTTTATACTTTGTGTAATGCACTCATAACTGAAATATTAAAAGTGCAATATATAATTGCAGCTAGCCAAAATTTTATAAACTTAAAATTGGCTCCCATTAAGTTAAAGTTGTTAATAACTGCACCAAGGGAAGGAATGCAATTTTATTTCTTTGTCTGTATTTGGTTTCATTTTCATATAGAAAGAGTTAAAAATAGGTTACCTAGGTAACAAAATTTAAACACACATTTTCAGTAAAAATTACAGAATAACAGATTTTGTTTCCCTGAAGACACAACACCTCGCTATTCCAGCTATGATACGGACTGCATACTGTCATAGAGAAATTCCTTTCTTAAACAGGGAATTCATATACTTTAATCTGTTTTTACACAAGTACTGTTTATGACTAATCCATGGTCCAGGAGTAAAATACTTTATAGTACACCCATCTAAATTTTTATTATTTCCGGTCATCTGTATAGACCGTTTACCTATCACGACTAAACTCCCAATCTGCATTCCACATAACTCATACCATTCTTCAAGTCATATTTCGTAGTCTATCATTTTTAATACGGCAGGTACTTGCTGAGCGCAGACTTGTAAAGCGTGATTTCGCGTATAGCAGTACCTTAAAGGATCCCATTTTATTTGTCCACTGCTAGAATTTCATTCATACGTGGTGCAACATTCATCCATCAACACCGGAAAGAATTTATCTGCTACTTTAAACAATTTCCATCGACTGAAAATGAAGTCCTAAAAATCTTACAAATTTCAAAAGCAATCGATGCCGAAGAATTTTCACATATGGAAGACAGAGAAGTCAAACAATGAATCAGAAAATTACAAAAGAAGAATTGGGGTCTTATAAAACCCCTTGATAATAAAAGCGCTCATTATAAAGAAGAGCTTTTAACTGAAGATAAGATGAAGAAATTGTTAAATAACACAAAAAGCAATGTCTGATCTTCTAGCGAAGAATTACCCAATTAAAGAAAAAACAGGACACTGGGAAACATGTGCTCTTTACAGCGGCACGCATACAGTTGCATCAGTCATTCTTATAAGCAAAAGACATCAGCATTTTCAAAAAATAATTCTGTCATGTATTTGCCAAGAGAACGAAAACAAGTCCAAAAGAAACTTTCAGAGTGCTTTGCAAAACAAATAGGAAAGTTATTCTGCAGAATTTTACTTCGATAATAATAAAACATCTCTGATTTGATTTCAAAACGAATTTTTATTTGTGAAATCAATTTTAAATAGATCTTCGCAAATACGTTCATAAAACCTCCCAATATGCCAAAATAGCTCAAATTAAGGGAAAATTTTAATAAAGTATGCTTAAAACAACTGATAAAAAGCACATTTTGAGCAGCCTTAACAAAAGACAATTTGGCCCCACTAACTTTCATTACGAGTACTCATTAAATTTTTATTTACATTTCTTTTTTGTTCAACATTTAACTTTCAATGGTTTTAAGAGAAACAGCACTTGATAGAGAGACTCTAAATTCGGAAAAAACTGAAACAAAATTGGTTTATACACAGGCAGAGTAATTACACTGACCTGTTGGGAAGAGAAGACCCTGTTAGACAAGCAAAATATTAGGCCAGACAGAGAGGAAAATGCTTAGCCTCCTCCTCGTAATGCGAAAGGAGGCCACTTGGGAAAAAATGAAACTACAGCAGTAATTTTGAAACCACTAAGAAGCAACAGAACTCTAACAAATCTCAGACTTCTGATAATTATAGTGTGATTAACAGTTCAACCTCACTTCGAATATTACAATACAATATAAAGAAAGAACCAATTCAGACACTTCAATATGGAATTCAAAACCTAAGAAATTAATGCATAGACGCTACTCTAAACATTAAAACATAATGTGAAGCGTTCACGTAAAATAAATAAGTAGTAAAACTTCAATATAAAGCAACATGTGAAAAGGGACCTACAAATTATAACATTCAAGCATTTCTAGTGAAAATAAAGTTTAATATAAAACAAGAATTACCAGCCACAGATGTCTTTTTGCTCTGCACTATTTCTCCGTTCCTTTTCTTTCATGATATCATGTTCTGCAATCCAAGAGTGCACAAAAATGATGACAAATTACACTAGAAGAGGCCAAGGGGGGGGGAGGGGAAGGAATCATTAGATTTTAACTACTTTGAAATTAAAGAATAATTATACACAAAGAGAAATATCTAATATTGTTTCTTAATACATAAAACTTCAAAAGTAGCCTTCTTTGTTTTAAATTCCAGCAATGTGTTACATTGTTACTAAAATCATGATTGCAGTCGATAGAAAAGAAAATGAGTTTCCTAATACGACAGAAGTACAGTTAGCGAAAGGGGGTTTTTAATGTATGGGTACAACATGAAAAATGAAAGAAAAAAAATTATACAGTTATTACGGATACACAGAATAAAAGGGATAATGATCTTCGAGAAAAGTAAAGAATTTTAGCGCTGGTACAAAGATGGCACCGAAAGTCAATAAGCAGGTAATTTTAAATGACAAATAAACAAAATAAACTATACTGTTAGCTTTGAAGCAGGTGTTACATATAAAACTATCTTAATTCACACACAGAATTAGTGACATAACAGATCAAAAAAGAGTACGAATCAAACTCGCAATATATTGACATTAAAAGAGCTATACATATATACTTTTATAGCTTTTTTTTTTTTTTTTTTTTAGAAAGTGCTCAAAAACACCATTCTAAAAACAGCTTTCGAAAAACATCTTGGAAACAAAAGTCATAAACCATAAAATACATATTGTATTCAGAATTTTAACGTAAGACGTAATCTACATTATACATTAAACTATCTTAATTCACACACAGAATTACTGACATAACAGATAAAAAAAGAGTAAGAATCAAACTCGCAATATATTGACATTAAAAGAGCTCTACAAATATACTTTTATAGTTTTTTGTTTTTTTATTTTTAGAAAGGGCTCAAAAACACCATTCTACAAACAGATTTTCGAAAAACATCTTGGAAACAAAAGTCATAAACCATAAAATAAATATTTCATTCAGAATTTTAAGGCAAGAACCGTTTCTCATTTTAAGTTCTTTACTTAGGTACACTCATCCATGAGAGAGGAGAGCTTAGTCCAATGTACAAGAAATTATCCTGAAATATTACCACATCACTTTAATGAAATTATAGCAATATTTCACTCAGGAAAAGAACATATTATCTAGTTGCCCGGGTTCGAGCCCAGGTTTAATACAGCAAGCCAAAACACATCAAATGCCATTGAATGATACAGCATTTTGAAATGTTGCAAAAAAATTTAAATAATATTTCGTGAAAGAGATATTGCAATTACCTATATACTAAACTGTTGACCAAAAATTCAAGAAAACTAAGATACTCTTTTTTTCTTTCGAAGGAATCAAAGTCATATACTAATGTAGGGATGCTTAACTTATTGTACTATAAAACCTAAACATAGGAATGAAATTTTGTCAGCTATCTGAGATATCCAATACCGAGAAATTCCGTAAATTGTAGAATAGAACGTACGTCTCAAAACACACGAAAGGTAAAACACAATCCAAATACTTTTAGCCTTGAAGCAGGTATTCTATATTAAACTGTCTTAACTCACATACAGAATTAGTAATATAATAGCTCAAAATATTGTAAGAACCAAACACGCATTATATAAATATTTTTAAAAAAATGTACATACATTTATTAGTGTTACGAAGGTTTATTCTGAAATATTATAATGTCACTTTCAGTGAAATGATAGAAATTTTCACTCAAGGAAGGGACATTCTGTCTGGCTGCCTGGGTTCCATCCCAGCTTCTGTTACAAAAGTTTGATAGAAGAATTTTAAGAATCCAGAAACGAAACTCATGAAGAAATTATTGACCATAATTGGTTCTATGATTTAGTCATTCTTACAGACATAATAACTAAAATCTTAAAATTGAGCAGGGAAGAGAACTAAAGTCTTTGAATTTAAGGTTATTTTAAATTCATTTTAAATCAAAATTAATTTTGTAAAAATATTACACAAATATAAGGAATATACATTTTTACCATAATGCAATGTACATTTTGCCACTTTGAAAATCTGGAGAACTAAAGCGTGAAATACAAGAAAACTGAAACAAACATTTGGAAAATCTCATCGAGCTTAAATTAGTTTCTAAATTAGATGTTTTGAGCGTATTTAAAATTAGGCCAACTACTACATTCACTTCAAACCCATTACATAAGACTAGTATTTAAGAAAAATGGTAAAAGATTGCAAATATGTTAACAATTCTACTGATCTAGAAATGGAAATAACTGATTTTCATCCTAATTAAGATCAAGAATATCACAAAAAGCAATTTGAATAGTCCTAGATCAGAAAAATCATGAACTGTTAAACTTTTAAAAAGATAAATTCCTGCTTTCGATCTACTTAAAAATGTGAAAGAGGATTTTCAACAACAAACTTGTTAAAATCAATGTTCAGATACAGAATAACAAACACACATCCCGACGACTGCATGGATTTAGCCATAACATAGCATGTACCAGAGGGAGAAAAAAAACTCTCAGAAGAAATGCAATGTTAAATTTCACATTAAAATATGATTTCCTTGTAGTTAATTTTCATCTTGCTGAATTTTTTTGTAAATAATACAAAGAGTATACCTTTTCTTTAACATATTATACCACACATTTTTATACTTTGTGTAATGCACTCATAACTGAAATATTAAAAGTGCAATATATAATTGCAGCTAGCCAAAATTTTATAAACTTAAAATTGGCTCCCATTAAGTTAAAGTTGTTAATAACTGCACCAAGGGAAGGAATGCAATTTTATTTCTTTGTCTGTATTTGGTTTCATTTTCATATAGAAAGAGTTAAAAATAGGTTACCTAGGTAACAAAATTTAAACACACATTTTCAGTAAAAATTACAGAATAACAGATTTTGTTTCCCTGAAGACACAACACCTCGCTATTCCAGCTATGATACGGACTGCATACTGTCATAGAGAAATTCCTTTCTTAAACAGGGAATTCATATACTTTAATCTGTTTTTACACAAGTACTGTTTATGACTAATCCATGGTCCAGGAGTAAAATACTTTATAGTACACCCATCTAAATTTTTATTATTTCCGGTCATCTGTATAGACCGTTTACCTATCACGACTAAACTCCCAATCTGCATTCCACATAACTCATACCATTCTTCAAGTCATATTTCGTAGTCTATCATTTTTAATACGGCAGGTACTTGCTGAGCGCAGACTTGTAAAGCGTGATTTCGCGTATAGCAGTACCTTAAAGGATCCCATTTTATTTGTCCACTGCTAGAATTTCATTCATACGTGGTGCAACATTCATCCATCAACACCGGAAAGAATTTATCTGCTACTTTTCCATCGACTGAAAATGAAGTCCTAAAAATCTTACAAATTTCAAAAGCAATCGATGCCGAAGAATTTTCACATATGGAAGACAGAGAAGTCAAACAATGAATCAGAAAATTACAAAAGAAGAATTGGGGTCTTATAAAACCCCTTGATAATAAAAGCGCTCATTATAAAGAAGAGCTTTTAACTGAAGATAAGATGAAGAAATTGTTAAATAACACAAAAAGCAATGTCTGATCTTCTAGCGAAGAATTACCCAATTAAAGAAAAAACAGGACACTGGGAAACATGTGCTCTTTACAGCGGCACGCATACAGTTGCATCAGTCATTCTTATAAGCAAAAGACATCAGCATTTTCAAAAAATAATTCTGTCATGTATTTGCCAAGAGAACGAAAACAAGTCCAAAAGAAACTTTCAGAGTGCTTTGCAAAACAAATAGGAAAGTTATTCTGCAGAATTTTACTTCGATAATAATAAAACATCTCTGATTTGATTTCAAAACGAATTTTTATTTGTGAAATCAATTTTAAATAGATCTTCGCAAATACGTTCATAAAACCTCCCAATATGCCAAAATAGCTCAAATTAAGGGAAAATTTTAATAAAGTATGCTTAAAACAACTGATAAAAAGCACATTTTGAGCAGCCTTAACAAAAGACAATTTGGCCCCACTAACTTTCATTACGAGTACTCATTAAATTTTTATTTACATTTCTTTTTTGTTCAACATTTAACTTTCAATGGTTTTAAGAGAAACAGCACTTGATAGAGAGACTCTAAATTCGGAAAAAACTGAAACAAAATTGGTTTATACACAGGCAGAGTAATTACACTGACCTGTTGGGAAGAGAAGACCCTGTTAGACAAGCAAAATATTAGGCCAGACAGAGAGGAAAATGCTTAGCCTCCTCCTCGTAATGCGAAAGGAGGCCACTTGGGAAAAAATGAAACTACAGCAGTAATTTTGAAACCACTAAGAAGCAACAGAACTCTAACAAATCTCAGACTTCTGATAATTATAGTGTGATTAACAGTTCAACCTCACTTCGAATATTACAATACAATATAAAGAAAGAACCAATTCAGACACTTCAATATGGAATTCAAAACCTAAGAAATTAATGCATAGACGCTACTCTAAACATTAAAACATAATGTGAAGCGTTCACGTAAAATAAATAAGTAGTAAAACTTCAATATAAAGCAACATGTGAAAAGGGACCTACAAATTATAACATTCAAGCATTTCTAGTGAAAATAAAGTTTAATATAAAACAAGAATTACCAGCCACAGATGTCTTTTTGCTCTGCACTATTTCTCCGTTCCTTTTCTTTCATGATATCATGTTCTGCAATCCAAGAGTGCACAAAAATGATGACAAATTACACTAGAAGAGGCCAAGGGGGGGGAGGGGAAGGAATCATTAGATTTTAACTACTTTGAAATTAAAGAATAATTATACACAAAGAGAAATATCTAATATTGTTTCTTAATACATAAAACTTCAAAAGTAGCCTTCTTTGTTTTAAATTCCAGCAATGTGTTACATTGTTACTAAAATCATGATTGCAGTCGATAGAAAAGAAAATGAGTTTCCTAATACGACAGAAGTACAGTTAGCGAAAGGGGGTTTTTAATGTATGGGTACAACATGAAAAATGAAAGAAAAAAAATTATACAGTTATTACGGATACACAGAATAAAAGGGATAATGATCTTCGAGAAAAGTAAAGAATTTTAGCGCTGGTACAAAGATGGCACCGAAAGTCAATAAGCAGGTAATTTTAAATGACAAATAAACAAAATAAACTATACTGTTAGCTTTGAAGCAGGTGTTACATATAAAACTATCTTAATTCACACACAGAATTAGTGACATAACAGATCAAAAAAGAGTACGAATCAAACTCGCAATATATTGACATTAAAAGAGCTATACATATATACTTTTATAGCTTTTTTTTTTTTTTTTTTTTTAGAAAGTGCTCAAAAACACCATTCTAAAAACAGCTTTCGAAAAACATCTTGGAAACAAAAGTCATAAACCATAAAATACATATTGTATTCAGAATTTTAACGTAAGACGTAATCTACATTATACATTAAACTATCTTAATTCACACACAGAATTACTGACATAACAGATAAAAAAAGAGTAAGAATCAAACTCGCAATATATTGACATTAAAAGAGCTCTACAAATATACTTTTATAGTTTTTTGTTTTTTTATTTTTAGAAAGGGCTCAAAAACACCATTCTACAAACAGATTTTCGAAAAACATCTTGGAAACAAAAGTCATAAACCATAAAATAAATATTTCATTCAGAATTTTAAGGCAAGAACCGTTTCTCATTTTAAGTTCTTTACTTAGGTACACTCATCCATGAGAGAGGAGAGCTTAGTCCAATGTACAAGAAATTATCCTGAAATATTACCACATCACTTTAATGAAATTATAGCAATATTTCACTCAGGAAAAGAACATATTATCTAGTTGCCCGGGTTCGAGCCCAGGTTTAATACAGCAAGCCAAAACACATCAAATGCCATTGAATGATACAGCATTTTGAAATGTTGCAAAAAAATTTAAATAATATTTCGTGAAAGAGATATTGCAATTACCTATATACTAAACTGTTGACCAAAAATTCAAGAAAACTAAGATACTCTTTTTTCCTTTCGAAGGAATCAAAGTCATATACTAATGTAGGGATGCTTAACTTATTGTACTATAAAACCTAAACATAGGAATGAAATTTTGTCAGCTATCTGAGATATCCAATACCGAGAAATTCCGTAAATTGTAGAATAGAACGTACGTCTCAAAACACACGAAAGGTAAAACACAATCCAAATACTTTTAGCCTTGAAGCAGGTATTCTATATTAAACTGTCTTAACTCACATACAGAATTAGTAATATAATAGCTCAAAATATTGTAAGAACCAAACACGCATTATATAAATATTTTTAAAAAAATGTACATACATTTATTAGTGTTACGAAGGTTTATTCTGAAATATTATAATGTCACTTTCAGTGAAATGATAGAAATTTTCACTCAAGGAAGGGACATTCTGTCTGGCTGCCTGGGTTCCATCCCAGCTTCTGTTACAAAAGTTTGATAGAAGAATTTTAAGAATCCAGAAACGAAACTCATGAAGAAATTATTGACCATAATTGGTTCTATGATTTAGTCATTCTTACAGACATAATAACTAAAATCTTAAAATTGAGCAGGGAAGAGAACTAAAGTCTTTGAATTTAAGGTTATTTTAAATTCATTTTAAATCAAAATTAATTTTGTAAAAATATTACACAAATATAAGGAATATACATTTTTACCATAATGCAATGTACATTTTGCCACTTTGAAAATCTGGAGAACTAAAGCGTGAAATACAAGAAAACTGAAACAAACATTTGGAAAATCTCATCGAGCTTAAATTAGTTTCTAAATTAGATGTTTTGAGCGTATTTAAAATTAGGCCAACTACTACATTCACTTCAAACCCATTACATAAGACTAGTATTTAAGAAAAATGGTAAAAGATTGCAAATATGTTAACAATTCTACTGATCTAGAAATGGAAATAACTGATTTTCATCCTAATTAAGATCAAGAATATCACAAAAAGCAATTTGAATAGTCCTAGATCAGAAAAATCATGAACTGTTAAACTTTTAAAAAGATAAATTCCTGCTTTCGATCTACTTAAAAATGTGAAAGAGGATTTTCAACAACAAACTTGTTAAAATCAATGTTCAGATACAGAATAACAAACACACATCCCGACGACTGCATGGATTTAGCCATAACATAGCATGTACCAGAGGGAGAAAAAAAACTCTCAGAAGAAATGCAATGTTAAATTTCACATTAAAATATGATTTCCTTGTAGTTAATTTTCATCTTGCTGAATTTTTTTGTAAATAATACAAAGAGTATACCTTTTCTTTAACATATTATACCACACATTTTTATACTTTGTGTAATGCACTCATAACTGAAATATTAAAAGTGCAATATATAATTGCAGCTAGCCAAAATTTTATAAACTTAAAATTGGCTCCCATTAAGTTAAAGTTGTTAATAACTGCACCAAGGGAAGGAATGCAATTTTATTTCTTTGTCTGTATTTGGTTTCATTTTCATATAGAAAGAGTTAAAAATAGGTTACCTAGGTAACAAAATTTAAACACACATTTTCAGTAAAAATTACAGAATAACAGATTTTGTTTCCCTGAAGACACAACACCTCGCTATTCCAGCTATGATACGGACTGCATACTGTCATAGAGAAATTCCTTTCTTAAACAGGGAATTCATATACTTTAATCTGTTTTTACACAAGTACTGTTTATGACTAATCCATGGTCCAGGAGTAAAATACTTTATAGTACACCCATCTAAATTTTTATTATTTCCGGTCATCTGTATAGACCGTTTACCTATCACGACTAAACTCCCAATCTGCATTCCACATAACTCATACCATTCTTCAAGTCATATTTCGTAGTCTATCATTTTTAATACGGCAGGTACTTGCTGAGCGCAGACTTGTAAAGCGTGATTTCGCGTATAGCAGTACCTTAAAGGATCCCATTTTATTTGTCCACTGCTAGAATTTCATTCATACGTGGTGCAACATTCATCCATCAACACCGGAAAGAATTTATCTGCTACTTTAAACAATTTCCATCGACTGAAAATGAAGTCCTAAAAATCTTACAAATTTCAAAAGCAATCGATGCCGAAGAATTTTCACATATGGAAGACAGAGAAGTCAAACAATGAATCAGAAAATTACAAAAGAAGAATTGGGGTCTTATAAAACCCCTTGATAATAAAAGCGCTCATTATAAAGAAGAGCTTTTAACTGAAGATAAGATGAAGAAATTGTTAAATAACACAAAAAGCAATGTCTGATCTTCTAGCGAAGAATTACCCAATTAAAGAAAAAACAGGACACTGGGAAACATGTGCTCTTTACAGCGGCACGCATACAGTTGCATCAGTCATTCTTATAAGCAAAAGACATCAGCATTTTCAAAAAATAATTCTGTCATGTATTTGCCAAGAGAACGAAAACAAGTCCAAAAGAAACTTTCAGAGTGCTTTGCAAAACAAATAGGAAAGTTATTCTGCAGAATTTTACTTCGATAATAATAAAACATCTCTGATTTGATTTCAAAACGAATTTTTATTTGTGAAATCAATTTTAAATAGATCTTCGCAAATACGTTCATAAAACCTCCCAATATGCCAAAATAGCTCAAATTAAGGGAAAATTTTAATAAAGTATGCTTAAAACAACTGATAAAAAGCACATTTTGAGCAGCCTTAACAAAAGACAATTTGGCCCCACTAACTTTCATTACGAGTACTCATTAAATTTTTATTTACATTTCTTTTTTGTTCAACATTTAACTTTCAATGGTTTTAAGAGAAACAGCACTTGATAGAGAGACTCTAAATTCGGAAAAAACTGAAACAAAATTGGTTTATACACAGGCAGAGTAATTACACTGACCTGTTGGGAAGAGAAGACCCTGTTAGACAAGCAAAATATTAGGCCAGACAGAGAGGAAAATGCTTAGCCTCCTCCTCGTAATGCGAAAGGAGGCCACTTGGGAAAAAATGAAACTACAGCAGTAATTTTGAAACCACTAAGAAGCAACAGAACTCTAACAAATCTCAGACTTCTGATAATTATAGTGTGATTAACAGTTCAACCTCACTTCGAATATTACAATACAATATAAAGAAAGAACCAATTCAGACACTTCAATATGGAATTCAAAACCTAAGAAATTAATGCATAGACGCTACTCTAAACATTAAAACATAATGTGAAGCGTTCACGTAAAATAAATAAGTAGTAAAACTTCAATATAAAGCAACATGTGAAAAGGGACCTACAAATTATAACATTCAAGCATTTCTAGTGAAAATAAAGTTTAATATAAAACAAGAATTACCAGCCACAGATGTCTTTTTGCTCTGCACTATTTCTCCGTTCCTTTTCTTTCATGATATCATGTTCTGCAATCCAAGAGTGCACAAAAATGATGACAAATTACACTAGAAGAGGCCAAGGGGGGGGGGAGGGGAAGGAATCATTAGATTTTAACTACTTTGAAATTAAAGAATAATTATACACAAAGAGAAATATCTAATATTGTTTCTTAATATATAAAACTTCAAAAGTAGCCTTCTTTGTTTTAAATTCCAGCAATGTGTTACATTGTTACTAAAATCATGATTGCAGTCGATAGAAAAGAAAATGAGTTTCCTAATACGACAGAAGTACAGTTAGCGAAAGGGGGTTTTTAATGTATGGGTACAACATGAAAAATGAAAGAAAAAAAATTATACAGTTATTACGGATACACAGAATAAAAGGGATAATGATCTTCGAGAAAAGTAAAGAATTTTAGCGCTGGTACAAAGATGGCACCGAAAGTCAATAAGCAGGTAATTTTAAATGACAAATAAACAAAATAAACTATACTGTTAGCTTTGAAGCAGGTGTTACATATAAAACTATCTTAATTCACACACAGAATTAGTGACATAACAGATCAAAAAAGAGTACGAATCAAACTCGCAATATATTGACATTAAAAGAGCTATACATATATACTTTTATAGCTTTTTTTTTTTTTTTTTTTAGAAAGTGCTCAAAAACACCATTCTAAAAACAGCTTTCGAAAAACATCTTGGAAACAAAAGTCATAAACCATAAAATACATATTGTATTCAGAATTTTAACGTAAGACGTAATCTACATTATACATTAAACTATCTTAATTCACACACAGAATTACTGACATAACAGATAAAAAAAGAGTAAGAATCAAACTCGCAATATATTGACATTAAAAGAGCTCTACAAATATACTTTTATAGTTTTTTGTTTTTTTATTTTTAGAAAGGGCTCAAAAACACCATTCTACAAACAGATTTTCGAAAAACATCTTGGAAACAAAAGTCATAAACCATAAAATAAATATTTCATTCAGAATTTTAAGGCAAGAACCGTTTCTCATTTTAAGTTCTTTACTTAGGTACACTCATCCATGAGAGAGGAGAGCTTAGTCCAATGTACAAGAAATTATCCTGAAATATTACCACATCACTTTAATGAAATTATAGCAATATTTCACTCAGGAAAAGAACATATTATCTAGTTGCCCGGGTTCGAGCCCAGGTTTAATACAGCAAGCCAAAACACATCAAATGCCATTGAATGATACAGCATTTTGAAATGTTGCAAAAAAATTTAAATAATATTTCGTGAAAGAGATATTGCAATTACCTATATACTAAACTGTTGACCAAAAATTCAAGAAAACTAAGATACTCTTTTTTTCTTTCGAAGGAATCAAAGTCATATACTAATGTAGGGATGCTTAACTTATTGTACTATAAAACCTAAACATAGGAATGAAATTTTGTCAGCTATCTGAGATATCCAATACCGAGAAATTCCGTAAATTGTAGAATAGAACGTACGTCTCAAAACACACGAAAGGTAAAACACAATCCAAATACTTTTAGCCTTGAAGCAGGTATTCTATATTAAACTGTCTTAACTCACATACAGAATTAGTAATATAATAGCTCAAAATATTGTAAGAACCAAACACGCATTATATAAATATTTTTAAAAAAATGTACATACATTTATTAGTGTTACGAAGGTTTATTCTGAAATATTATAATGTCACTTTCAGTGAAATGATAGAAATTTTCACTCAAGGAAGGGACATTCTGTCTGGCTGCCTGGGTTCCATCCCAGCTTCTGTTACAAAAGTTTGATAGAAGAATTTTAAGAATCCAGAAACGAAACTCATGAAGAAATTATTGACCATAATTGGTTCTATGATTTAGTCATTCTTACAGACATAATAACTAAAATCTTAAAATTGAGCAGGGAAGAGAACTAAAGTCTTTGAATTTAAGGTTATTTTAAATTCATTTTAAATCAAAATTAATTTTGTAAAAATATTACACAAATATAAGGAATATACATTTTTACCATAATGCAATGTACATTTTGCCACTTTGAAAATCTGGAGAACTAAAGCGTGAAATACAAGAAAACTGAAACAAACATTTGGAAAATCTCATCGAGCTTAAATTAGTTTCTAAATTAGATGTTTTGAGCGTATTTAAAATTAGGCCAACTACTACATTCACTTCAAACCCATTACATAAGACTAGTATTTAAGAAAAATGGTAAAAGATTGCAAATATGTTAACAATTCTACTGATCTAGAAATGGAAATAACTGATTTTCATCCTAATTAAGATCAAGAATATCACAAAAAGCAATTTGAATAGTCCTAGATCAGAAAAATCATGAACTGTTAAACTTTTAAAAAGATAAATTCCTGCTTTCGATCTACTTAAAAATGTGAAAGAGGATTTTCAACAACAAACTTGTTAAAATCAATGTTCAGATACAGAATAACAAACACACATCCCGACGACTGCATGGATTTAGCCATAACATAGCATGTACCAGAGGGAGAAAAAAAACTCTCAGAAGAAATGCAATGTTAAATTTCACATTAAAATATGATTTCCTTGTAGTTAATTTTCATCTTGCTGAATTTTTTTGTAAATAATACAAAGAGTATACCTTTTCTTTAACATATTATACCACACATTTTTATACTTTGTGTAATGCACTCATAACTGAAATATTAAAAGTGCAATATATAATTGCAGCTAGCCAAAATTTTATAAACTTAAAATTGGCTCCCATTAAGTTAAAGTTGTTAATAACTGCACCAAGGGAAGGAATGCAATTTTATTTCTTTGTCTGTATTTGGTTTCATTTTCATATAGAAAGAGTTAAAAATAGGTTACCTAGGTAACAAAATTTAAACACACATTTTCAGTAAAAATTACAGAATAACAGATTTTGTTTCCCTGAAGACACAACACCTCGCTATTCCAGCTATGATACGGACTGCATACTGTCATAGAGAAATTCCTTTCTTAAACAGGGAATTCATATACTTTAATCTGTTTTTACACAAGTACTGTTTATGACTAATCCATGGTCCAGGAGTAAAATACTTTATAGTACACCCATCTAAATTTTTATTATTTCCGGTCATCTGTATAGACCGTTTACCTATCACGACTAAACTCCCAATCTGCATTCCACATAACTCATACCATTCTTCAAGTCATATTTCGTAGTCTATCATTTTTAATACGGCAGGTACTTGCTGAGCGCAGACTTGTAAAGCGTGATTTCGCGTATAGCAGTACCTTAAAGGATCCCATTTTATTTGTCCACTGCTAGAATTTCATTCATACGTGGTGCAACATTCATCCATCAACACCGGAAAGAATTTATCTGCTACTTTAAACAATTTCCATCGACTGAAAATGAAGTCCTAAAAATCTTACAAATTTCAAAAGCAATCGATGCCGAAGAATTTTCACATATGGAAGACAGAGAAGTCAAACAATGAATCAGAAAATTACAAAAGAAGAATTGGGGTCTTATAAAACCCCTTGATAATAAAAGCGCTCATTATAAAGAAGAGCTTTTAACTGAAGATAAGATGAAGAAATTGTTAAATAACACAAAAAGCAATGTCTGATCTTCTAGCGAAGAATTACCCAATTAAAGAAAAAACAGGACACTGGGAAACATGTGCTCTTTACAGCGGCACGCATACAGTTGCATCAGTCATTCTTATAAGCAAAAGACATCAGCATTTTCAAAAAATAATTCTGTCATGTATTTGCCAAGAGAACGAAAACAAGTCCAAAAGAAACTTTCAGAGTGCTTTGCAAAACAAATAGGAAAGTTATTCTGCAGAATTTTACTTCGATAATAATAAAACATCTCTGATTTGATTTCAAAACGAATTTTTATTTGTGAAATCAATTTTAAATAGATCTTCGCAAATACGTTCATAAAACCTCCCAATATGCCAAAATAGCTCAAATTAAGGGAAAATTTTAATAAAGTATGCTTAAAACAACTGATAAAAAGCACATTTTGAGCAGCCTTAACAAAAGACAATTTGGCCCCACTAACTTTCATTACGAGTACTCATTAAATTTTTATTTACATTTCTTTTTTGTTCAACATTTAACTTTCAATGGTTTTAAGAGAAACAGCACTTGATAGAGAGACTCTAAATTCGGAAAAAACTGAAACAAAATTGGTTTATACACAGGCAGAGTAATTACACTGACCTGTTGGGAAGAGAAGACCCTGTTAGACAAGCAAAATATTAGGCCAGACAGAGAGGAAAATGCTTAGCCTCCTCCTCGTAATGCGAAAGGAGGCCACTTGGGAAAAAATGAAACTACAGCAGTAATTTTGAAACCACTAAGAAGCAACAGAACTCTAACAAATCTCAGACTTCTGATAATTATAGTGTGATTAACAGTTCAACCTCACTTCGAATATTACAATACAATATAAAGAAAGAACCAATTCAGACACTTCAATATGGAATTCAAAACCTAAGAAATTAATGCATAGACGCTACTCTAAACATTAAAACATAATGTGAAGCGTTCACGTAAAATAAATAAGTAGTAAAACTTCAATATAAAGCAACATGTGAAAAGGGACCTACAAATTATAACATTCAAGCATTTCTAGTGAAAATAAAGTTTAATATAAAACAAGAATTACCAGCCACAGATGTCTTTTTGCTCTGCACTATTTCTCCGTTCCTTTTCTTTCATGATATCATGTTCTGCAATCCAAGAGTGCACAAAAATGATGACAAATTACACTAGAAGAGGCCAAGGGGGGGGGGGAGGGGAAGGAATCATTAGATTTTAACTACTTTGAAATTAAAGAATAATTATACACAAAGAGAAATATCTAATATTGTTTCTTAATACATAAAACTTCAAAAGTAGCCTTCTTTGTTTTAAATTCCAGCAATGTGTTACATTGTTACTAAAATCATGATTGCAGTCGATAGAAAAGAAAATGAGTTTCCTAATACGACAGAAGTACAGTTAGCGAAAGGGGGTTTTTAATGTATGGGTACACCATGAAAAATGAAAGAAAAAAAATTATACAGTTATTACGGATACACAGAATAAAAGGGATAATGATCTTCGAGAAAAGTAAAGAATTTTAGCGCTGGTACAAAGATGGCACCGAAAGTCAATAAGCAGGTAATTTTAAATGACAAATAAACAAAATAAACTATACTGTTAGCTTTGAAGCAGGTGTTACATATAAAACTATCTTAATTCACACACAGAATTAGTGACATAACAGATCAAAAAAGAGTACGAATCAAACTCGCAATATATTGACATTAAAAGAGCTATACATATATACTTTTATAGCTTTTTTTTTTTTTTTTTTTTAGAAAGTGCTCAAAAACACCATTCTAAAAACAGCTTTCGAAAAACATCTTGGAAACAAAAGTCATAAACCATAAAATACATATTGTATTCAGAATTTTAACGTAAGACGTAATCTACATTATACATTAAACTATCTTAATTCACACACAGAATTACTGACATAACAGATAAAAAAAGAGTAAGAATCAAACTCGCAATATATTGACATTAAAAGAGCTCTACAAATATACTTTTATAGTTTTTTGTTTTTTTATTTTTAGAAAGGGCTCAAAAACACCATTCTACAAACAGATTTTCGAAAAACATCTTGGAAACAAAAGTCATAAACCATAAAATAAATATTTCATTCAGAATTTTAAGGCAAGAACCGTTTCTCATTTTAAGTTCTTTACTTAGGTACACTCATCCATGAGAGAGGAGAGCTTAGTCCAATGTACAAGAAATTATCCTGAAATATTACCACATCACTTTAATGAAATTATAGCAATATTTCACTCAGGAAAAGAACATATTATCTAGTTGCCCGGGTTCGAGCCCAGGTTTAATACAGCAAGCCAAAACACATCAAATGCCATTGAATGATACAGCATTTTGAAATGTTGCAAAAAAATTTAAATAATATTTCGTGAAAGAGATATTGCAATTACCTATATACTAAACTGTTGACCAAAAATTCAAGAAAACTAAGATACTCTTTTTTCCTTTCGAAGGAATCAAAGTCATATACTAATGTAGGGATGCTTAACTTATTGTACTATAAAACCTAAACATAGGAATGAAATTTTGTCAGCTATCTGAGATATCCAATACCGAGAAATTCCGTAAATTGTAGAATAGAACGTACGTCTCAAAACACACGAAAGGTAAAACACAATCCAAATACTTTTAGCCTTGAAGCAGGTATTCTATATTAAACTGTCTTAACTCACATACAGAATTAGTAATATAATAGCTCAAAATATTGTAAGAACCAAACACGCATTATATAAATATTTTTAAAAAAATGTACATACATTTATTAGTGTTACGAAGGTTTATTCTGAAATATTATAATGTCACTTTCAGTGAAATGATAGAAATTTTCACTCAAGGAAGGGACATTCTGTCTGGCTGCCTGGGTTCCATCCCAGCTTCTGTTACAAAAGTTTGATAGAAGAATTTTAAGAATCCAGAAACGAAACTCATGAAGAAATTATTGACCATAATTGGTTCTATGATTTAGTCATTCTTACAGACATAATAACTAAAATCTTAAAATTGAGCAGGGAAGAGAACTAAAGTCTTTGAATTTAAGGTTATTTTAAATTCATTTTAAATCAAAATTAATTTTGTAAAAATATTACACAAATATAAGGAATATACATTTTTACCATAATGCAATGTACATTTTGCCACTTTGAAAATCTGGAGAACTAAAGCGTGAAATACAAGAAAACTGAAACAAACATTTGGAAAATCTCATCGAGCTTAAATTAGTTTCTAAATTAGATGTTTTGAGCGTATTTAAAATTAGGCCAACTACTACATTCACTTCAAACCCATTACATAAGACTAGTATTTAAGAAAAATGGTAAAAGATTGCAAATATGTTAACAATTCTACTGATCTAGAAATGGAAATAACTGATTTTCATCCTAATTAAGATCAAGAATATCACAAAAAGCAATTTGAATAGTCCTAGATCAGAAAAATCATGAACTGTTAAACTTTTAAAAAGATAAATTCCTGCTTTCGATCTACTTAAAAATGTGAAAGAGGATTTTCAACAACAAACTTGTTAAAATCAATGTTCAGATACAGAATAACAAACACACATCCCGACGACTGCATGGATTTAGCCATAACATAGCATGTACCAGAGGGAGAAAAAAAACTCTCAGAAGAAATGCAATGTTAAATTTCACATTAAAATATGATTTCCTTGTAGTTAATTTTCATCTTGCTGAATTTTTTTGTAAATAATACAAAGAGTATACCTTTTCTTTAACATATTATACCACACATTTTTATACTTTGTGTAATGCACTCATAACTGAAATATTAAAAGTGCAATATATAATTGCAGCTAGCCAAAATTTTATAAACTTAAAATTGGCTCCCATTAAGTTAAAGTTGTTAATAACTGCACCAAGGGAAGGAATGCAATTTTATTTCTTTGTCTGTATTTGGTTTCATTTTCATATAGAAAGAGTTAAAAATAGGTTACCTAGGTAACAAAATTTAAACACACATTTTCAGTAAAAATTACAGAATAACAGATTTTGTTTCCCTGAAGACACAACACCTCGCTATTCCAGCTATGATACGGACTGCATACTGTCATAGAGAAATTCCTTTCTTAAACAGGGAATTCATATACTTTAATCTGTTTTTACACAAGTACTGTTTATGACTAATCCATGGTCCAGGAGTAAAATACTTTATAGTACACCCATCTAAATTTTTATTATTTCCGGTCATCTGTATAGACCGTTTACCTATCACGACTAAACTCCCAATCTGCATTCCACATAACTCATACCATTCTTCAAGTCATATTTCGTAGTCTATCATTTTTAATACGGCAGGTACTTGCTGAGCGCAGACTTGTAAAGCGTGATTTCGCGTATAGCAGTACCTTAAAGGATCCCATTTTATTTGTCCACTGCTAGAATTTCATTCATACGTGGTGCAACATTCATCCATCAACACCGGAAAGAATTTATCTGCTACTTTAAACAATTTCCATCGACTGAAAATGAAGTCCTAAAAATCTTACAAATTTCAAAAGCAATCGATGCCGAAGAATTTTCACATATGGAAGACAGAGAAGTCAAACAATGAATCAGAAAATTACAAAAGAAGAATTGGGGTCTTATAAAACCCCTTGATAATAAAAGCGCTCATTATAAAGAAGAGCTTTTAACTGAAGATAAGATGAAGAAATTGTTAAATAACACAAAAAGCAATGTCTGATCTTCTAGCGAAGAATTACCCAATTAAAGAAAAAACAGGACACTGGGAAACATGTGCTCTTTACAGCGGCACGCATACAGTTGCATCAGTCATTCTTATAAGCAAAAGACATCAGCATTTTCAAAAAATAATTCTGTCATGTATTTGCCAAGAGAACGAAAACAAGTCCAAAAGAAACTTTCAGAGTGCTTTGCAAAACAAATAGGAAAGTTATTCTGCAGAATTTTACTTCGATAATAATAAAACATCTCTGATTTGATTTCAAAACGAATTTTTATTTGTGAAATCAATTTTAAATAGATCTTCGCAAATACGTTCATAAAACCTCCCAATATGCCAAAATAGCTCAAATTAAGGGAAAATTTTAATAAAGTATGCTTAAAACAACTGATAAAAAGCACATTTTGAGCAGCCTTAACAAAAGACAATTTGGCCCCACTAA
This sequence comes from Stegodyphus dumicola, assembly GCF_044657685.1. Lineage (NCBI taxonomy): Eukaryota > Metazoa > Arthropoda > Arachnida > Araneae > Eresidae > Stegodyphus > Stegodyphus dumicola. Next base: position 145,788,979 of record NC_140780.1, read on the forward strand.
CTTTCATTACGAGTACTCATTAAATTTTTATTTACATTTCTTTTTTGTTCAACATTTAACTTTCAATGGTTTTAAGAGAAACAGCACTTGATAGAGAGACTCTAAATTCGGAAAAAACTGAAACAAAATTGGTTTATACACAGGCAGAGTAATTACACTGACCTGTTGGGAAGAGAAGACCCTGTTAGACAAGCAAAATATTAGGCCAGACAGAGAGGAAAATGCTTAGCCTCCTCCTCGTAATGCGAAAGGAGGCCACTTGGGAAAAAATGAAACTACAGCAGTAATTTTGAAACCACTAAGAAGCAACAGAACTCTAACAAATCTCAGACTTCTGATAATTATAGTGTGATTAACAGTTCAACCTCACTTCGAATATTACAATACAATATAAAGAAAGAACCAATTCAGACACTTCAATATGGAATTCAAAACCTAAGAAATTAATGCATAGACGCTACTCTAAACATTAAAACATAATGTGAAGCGTTCACGTAAAATAAATAAGTAGTAAAACTTCAATATAAAGCAACATGTGAAAAGGGACCTACAAATTATAACATTCAAGCATTTCTAGTGAAAATAAAGTTTAATATAAAACAAGAATTACCAGCCACAGATGTCTTTTTGCTCTGCACTATTTCTCCGTTCCTTTTCTTTCATGATATCATGTTCTGCAATCCAAGAGTGCACAAAAATGATGACAAATTACACTAGAAGAGGCCAAGGGGGGGGAGGGGAAGGAATCATTAGATTTTAACTACTTTGAAATTAAAGAATAATTATACACAAAGAGAAATATCTAATATTGTTTCTTAATACATAAAACTTCAAAAGTAGCCTTCTTTGTTTTAAATTCCAGCAATGTGTTACATTGTTACTAAAATCATGATTGCAGTCGATAGAAAAGAAAATGAGTTTCCTAATACGACAGAAGTACAGTTAGCGAAAGGGGGTTTTTAATGTATGGGTACAACATGAAAAATGAAAGAAAAAAAATTATACAGTTATTACGGATACACAGAATAAAAGGGATAATGATCTTCGAGAAAAGTAAAGAATTTTAGCGCTGGTACAAAGATGGCACCGAAAGTCAATAAGCAGGTAATTTTAAATGACAAATAAACAAAATAAACTATACTGTTAGCTTTGAAGCAGGTGTTACATATAAAACTATCTTAATTCACACACAGAATTAGTGACATAACAGATCAAAAAAGAGTACGAATCAAACTCGCAATATATTGACATTAAAAGAGCTATACATATATACTTTTATAGCTTTTTTTTTTTTTTTTTTTTAGAAAGTGCTCAAAAACACCATTCTAAAAACAGCTTTCGAAAAACATCTTGGAAACAAAAGTCATAAACCATAAAATAAATATTTCATTCAGAATTTTAAGGCAAGAACCGTTTCTCATTTTAAGTTCTTTACTTAGGTACACTCATCCATGAGAGAGGAGAGCTTAGTCCAATGTACAAGAAATTATCCTGAAATATTACCACATCACTTTAATGAAATTATAGCAATATTTCACTCAGGAAAAGAACATATTATCTAGTTGCCCGGGTTCGAGCCCAGGTTTAATACAGCAAGCCAAAACACATCAAATGCCATTGAATGATACAGCATTTTGAAATGTTGCAAAAAAATTTAAATAATATTTCGTGAAAGAGATATTGCAATTACCTATATACTAAACTGTTGACCAAAAATTCAAGAAAACTAAGATACTCTTTTTTCCTTTCGAAGGAATCAAAGTCATATACTAATGTAGGGATGCTTAACTTATTGTACTATAAAACCTAAACATAGGAATGAAATTTTGTCAGCTATCTGAGATATCCAATACCGAGAAATTCCGTAAATTGTAGAATAGAACGTACGTCTCAAAACACACGAAAGGTAAAACACAATCCAAATACTTTTAGCCTTGAAGCAGGTATTCTATATTAAACTGTCTTAACTCACATACAGAATTAGTAATATAATAGCTCAAAATATTGTAAGAACCAAACACGCATTATATAAATATTTTTAAAAAAATGTACATACATTTATTAGTGTTACGAAGGTTTATTCTGAAATATTATAATGTCACTTTCAGTGAAATGATAGAAATTTTCACTCAAGGAAGGGACATTCTGTCTGGCTGCCTGGGTTCCATCCCAGCTTCTGTTACAAAAGTTTGATAGAAGAATTTTAAGAATCCAGAAACGAAACTCATGAAGAAATTATTGACCATAATTGGTTCTATGATTTAGTCATTCTTACAGACATAATAACTAAAATCTTAAAATTGAGCAGGGAAGAGAACTAAAGTCTTTGAATTTAAGGTTATTTTAAATTCATTTTAAATCAAAATTAATTTTGTAAAAATATTACACAAATATAAGGAATATACATTTTTACCATAATGCAATGTACATTTTGCCACTTTGAAAATCTGGAGAACTAAAGCGTGAAATACAAGAAAACTGAAACAAACATTTGGAAAATCTCATCGAGCTTAAATTAGTTTCTAAATTAGATGTTTTGAGCGTATTTAAAATTAGGCCAACTACTACATTCACTTCAAACCCATTACATAAGACTAGTATTTAAGAAAAATGGTAAAAGATTGCAAATATGTTAACAATTCTACTGATCTAGAAATGGAAATAACTGATTTTCATCCTAATTAAGATCAAGAATATCACAAAAAGCAATTTGAATAGTCCTAGATCAGAAAAATCATGAACTGTTAAACTTTTAAAAAGATAAATTCCTGCTTTCGATCTACTTAAAAATGTGAAAGAGGATTTTCAACAACAAACTTGTTAAAATCAATGTTCAGATACAGAATAACAAACACACATCCCGACGACTGCATGGATTTAGCCATAACATAGCATGTACCAGAGGGAGAAAAAAAACTCTCAGAAGAAATGCAATGTTAAATTTCACATTAAAATATGATTTCCTTGTAGTTAATTTTCATCTTGCTGAATTTTTTTGTAAATAATACAAAGAGTATACCTTTTCTTTAACATATTATACCACACATTTTTATACTTTGTGTAATGCACTCATAACTGAAATATTAAAAGTGCAATATATAATTGCAGCTAGCCAAAATTTTATAAACTTAAAATTGGCTCCCATTAAGTTAAAGTTGTTAATAACTGCACCAAGGGAAGGAATGCAATTTTATTTCTTTGTCTGTATTTGGTTTCATTTTCATATAGAAAGAGTTAAAAATAGGTTACCTAGGTAACAAAATTTAAACACACATTTTCAGTAAAAATTACAGAATAACAGATTTTGTTTCCCTGAAGACACAACACCTCGCTATTCCAGCTATGATACGGACTGCATACTGTCATAGAGAAATTCCTTTCTTAAACAGGGAATTCATATACTTTAATCTGTTTTTACACAAGTACTGTTTATGACTAATCCATGGTCCAGGAGTAAAATACTTTATAGTACACCCATCTAAATTTTTATTATTTCCGGTCATCTGTATAGACCGTTTACCTATCACGACTAAACTCCCAATCTGCATTCCACATAACTCATACCATTCTTCAAGTCATATTTCGTAGTCTATCATTTTTAATACGGCAGGTACTTGCTGAGCGCAGACTTGTAAAGCGTGATTTCGCGTATAGCAGTACCTTAAAGGATCCCATTTTATTTGTCCACTGCTAGAATTTCATTCATACGTGGTGCAACATTCATCCATCAACACCGGAAAGAATTTATCTGCTACTTTAAACAATTTCCATCGACTGAAAATGAAGTCCTAAAAATCTTACAAATTTCAAAAGCAATCGATGCCGAAGAATTTTCACATATGGAAGACAGAGAAGTCAAACAATGAATCAGAAAATTACAAAAGAAGAATTGGGGTCTTATAAAACCCCTTGATAATAAAAGCGCTCATTATAAAGAAGAGCTTTTAACTGAAGATAAGATGAAGAAATTGTTAAATAACACAAAAAGCAATGTCTGATCTTCTAGCGAAGAATTACCCAATTAAAGAAAAAACAGGACACTGGGAAACATGTGCTCTTTACAGCGGCACGCATACAGTTGCATCAGTCATTCTTATAAGCAAAAGACATCAGCATTTTCAAAAAATAATTCTGTCATGTATTTGCCAAGAGAACGAAAACAAGTCCAAAAGAAACTTTCAGAGTGCTTTGCAAAACAAATAGGAAAGTTATTCTGCAGAATTTTACTTCGATAATAATAAAACATCTCTGATTTGATTTCAAAACGAATTTTTATTTGTGAAATCAATTTTAAATAGATCTTCGCAAATACGTTCATAAAACCTCCCAATATGCCAAAATAGCTCAAATTAAGGGAAAATTTTAATAAAGTATGCTTAAAACAACTGATAAAAAGCACATTTTGAGCAGCCTTAACAAAAGACAATTTGGCCCCACTAACTTTCATTACGAGTACTCATTAAATTTTTATTTACATTTCTTTTTTGTTCAACATTTAACTTTCAATGGTTTTAAGAGAAACAGCACTTGATAGAGAGACTCTAAATTCGGAAAAAACTGAAACAAAATTGGTTTATACACAGGCAGAGTAATTACACTGACCTGTTGGGAAGAGAAGACCCTGTTAGACAAGCAAAATATTAGGCCAGACAGAGAGGAAAATGCTTAGCCTCCTCCTCGTAATGCGAAAGGAGGCCACTTGGGAAAAAATGAAACTACAGCAGTAATTTTGAAACCACTAAGAAGCAACAGAACTCTAACAAATCTCAGACTTCTGATAATTATAGTGTGATTAACAGTTCAACCTCACTTCGAATATTACAATACAATATAAAGAAAGAACCAATTCAGACACTTCAATATGGAATTCAAAACCTAAGAAATTAATGCATAGACGCTACTCTAAACATTAAAACATAATGTGAAGCGTTCACGTAAAATAAATAAGTAGTAAAACTTCAATATAAAGCAACATGTGAAAAGGGACCTACAAATTATAACATTCAAGCATTTCTAGTGAAAATAAAGTTTAATATAAAACAAGAATTACCAGCCACAGATGTCTTTTTGCTCTGCACTATTTCTCCGTTCCTTTTCTTTCATGATATCATGTTCTGCAATCCAAGAGTGCACAAAAATGATGACAAATTACACTAGAAGAGGCCAAGGGGGGGGAGGGGAAGGAATCATTAGATTTTAACTACTTTGAAATTAAAGAATAATTATACACAAAGAGAAATATCTAATATTGTTTCTTAATACATAAAACTTCAAAAGTAGCCTTCTTTGTTTTAAATTCCAGCAATGTGTTACATTGTTACTAAAATCATGATTGCAGTCGATAGAAAAGAAAATGAGTTTCCTAATACGACAGAAGTACAGTTAGCGAAAGGGGGTTTTTAATGTATGGGTACAACATGAAAAATGAAAGAAAAAAAATTATACAGTTATTACGGATACACAGAATAAAAGGGATAATGATCTTCGAGAAAAGTAAAGAATTTTAGCGCTGGTACAAAGATGGCACCGAAAGTCAATAAGCAGGTAATTTTAAATGACAAATAAACAAAATAAACTATACTGTTAGCTTTGAAGCAGGTGTTACATATAAAACTATCTTAATTCACACACAGAATTAGTGACATAACAGATCAAAAAAGAGTACGAATCAAACTCGCAATATATTGACATTAAAAGAGCTATACATATATACTTTTATAGCTTTTTTTTTTTTTTTTTTAGAAAGTGCTCAAAAACACCATTCTAAAAACAGCTTTCGAAAAACATCTTGGAAACAAAAGTCATAAACCATAAAATACATATTGTATTCAGAATTTTAACGTAAGACGTAATCTACATTATACATTAAACTATCTTAATTCACACACAGAATTACTGACATAACAGATAAAAAAAGAGTAAGAATCAAACTCGCAATATATTGACATTAAAAGAGCTCTACAAATATACTTTTATAGTTTTTTGTTTTTTTATTTTTAGAAAGGGCTCAAAAACACCATTCTACAAACAGATTTTCGAAAAACATCTTGGAAACAAAAGTCATAAACCATAAAATAAATATTTCATTCAGAATTTTAAGGCAAGAACCGTTTCTCATTTTAAGTTCTTTACTTAGGTACACTCATCCATGAGAGAGGAGAGCTTAGTCCAATGTACAAGAAATTATCCTGAAATATTACCACATCACTTTAATGAAATTATAGCAATATTTCACTCAGGAAAAGAACATATTATCTAGTTGCCCGGGTTCGAGCCCAGGTTTAATACAGCAAGCCAAAACACATCAAATGCCATTGAATGATACAGCATTTTGAAATGTTGCAAAAAAATTTAAATAATATTTCGTGAAAGAGATATTGCAATTACCTATATACTAAACTGTTGACCAAAAATTCAAGAAAACTAAGATACTCTTTTTTTCTTTCGAAGGAATCAAAGTCATATACTAATGTAGGGATGCTTAACTTATTGTACTATAAAACCTAAACATAGGAATGAAATTTTGTCAGCTATCTGAGATATCCAATACCGAGAAATTCCGTAAATTGTAGAATAGAACGTATGTCTCAAAACACACGAAAGGTAAAACACAATCCAAATACTTTTAGCCTTGAAGCAGGTATTCTATATTAAACTGTCTTAACTCACATACAGAATTAGTAATATAATAGCTCAAAATATTGTAAGAACCAAACACGCATTATATAAATATTTTTAAAAAAATGTACATACATTTATTAGTGTTACGAAGGTTTATTCTGAAATATTATAATGTCACTTTCAGTGAAATGATAGAAATTTTCACTCAAGGAAGGGACATTCTGTCTGGCTGCCTGGGTTCCATCCCAGCTTCTGTTACAAAAGTTTGATAGAAGAATTTTAAGAATCCAGAAACGAAACTCATGAAGAAATTATTGACCATAATTGGTTCTATGATTTAGTCATTCTTACAGACATAATAACTAAAATCTTAAAATTGAGCAGGGAAGAGAACTAAAGTCTTTGAATTTAAGGTTATTTTAAATTCATTTTAAATCAAAATTAATTTTGTAAAAATATTACACAAATATAAGGAATATACATTTTTACCATAATGCAATGTACATTTTGCCACTTTGAAAATCTGGAGAACTAAAGCGTGAAATACAAGAAAACTGAAACAAACATTTGGAAAATCTCATCGAGCTTAAATTAGTTTCTAAATTAGATGTTTTGAGCGTATTTAAAATTAGGCCAACTACTACATTCACTTCAAACCCATTACATAAGACTAGTATTTAAGAAAAATGGTAAAAGATTGCAAATATGTTAACAATTCTACTGATCTAGAAATGGAAATAACTGATTTTCATCCTAATTAAGATCAAGAATATCACAAAAAGCAATTTGAATAGTCCTAGATCAGAAAAATCATGAACTGTTAAACTTTTAAAAAGATAAATTCCTGCTTTCGATCTACTTAAAAATGTGAAAGAGGATTTTCAACAACAAACTTGTTAAAATCAATGTTCAGATACAGAATAACAAACACACATCCCGACGACTGCATGGATTTAGCCATAACATAGCATGTACCAGAGGGAGAAAAAAAACTCTCAGAAGAAATGCAATGTTAAATTTCATATTAAAATATGATTTCCTTGTAGTTAATTTTCATCTTGCTGAATTTTTTTGTAAATAATACAAAGAGTATACCTTTTCTTTAACATATTATACCACACATTTTTATACTTTGTGTAATGCACTCATAACTGAAATATTAAAAGTGCAATATATAATTGCAGCTAGCCAAAATTTTATAAACTTAAAATTGGCTCCCATTAAGTTAAAGTTGTTAATAACTGCACCAAGGGAAGGAATGCAATTTTATTTCTTTGTCTGTATTTGGTTTCATTTTCATATAGAAAGAGTTAAAAATAGGTTACCTAGGTAACAAAATTTAAACACACATTTTCAGTTAAAATTACAGAATAACAGATTTTGTTTCCCTGAAGACACAACACCTCGCTATTCCAGCTATGATACGGACTGCATACTGTCATAGAGAAATTCCTTTCTTAAACAGGGAATTCATATACTTTAATCTGTTTTTACACAAGTACTGTTTATGACTAATCCATGGTCCAGGAGTAAAATACTTTATAGTACACCCATCTAAATTTTTATTATTTCCGGTCATCTGTATAGACCGTTTACCTATCACGACTAAACTCCCAATCTGCATTCCACATAACTCATACCATTCTTCAAGTCATATTTCGTAGTCTATCATTTTTAATACGGCAGGTACTTGCTGAGCGCAGACTTGTAAAGCGTGATTTCGCGTATAGCAGTACCTTAAAGGATCCCATTTTATTTGTCCACTGCTAGAATTTCATTCATACGTGGTGCAACATTCATCCATCAACACCGGAAAGAATTTATCTGCTACTTTAAACAATTTCCATCGACTGAAAATGAAGTCCTAAAAATCTTACAAATTTCAAAAGCAATCGATGCCGAAGAATTTTCACATATGGAAGACAGAGAAGTCAAACAATGAATCAGAAAATTACAAAAGAAGAATTGGGGTCTTATAAAACCCCTTGATAATAAAAGCGCTCATTATAAAGAAGAGCTTTTAACTGAAGATAAGATGAAGAAATTGTTAAATAACACAAAAAGCAATGTCTGATCTTCTAGCGAAGAATTACCCAATTAAAGAAAAAACAGGACACTGGGAAACATGTGCTCTTTACAGCGGCACGCATACAGTTGCATCAGTCATTCTTATAAGCAAAAGACATCAGCATTTTCAAAAAATAATTCTGTCATGTATTTGCCAAGAGAACGAAAACAAGTCCAAAAGAAACTTTCAGAGTGCTTTGCAAAACAAATAGGAAAGTTATTCTGCAGAATTTTACTTCGATAATAATAAAACATCTCTGATTTGATTTCAAAACGAATTTTTATTTGTGAAATCAATTTTAAATAGATCTTCGCAAATACGTTCATAAAACCTCCCAATATGCCAAAATAGCTCAAATTAAGGGAAAATTTTAATAAAGTATGCTTAAAACAACTGATAAAAAGCACATTTTGAGCAGCCTTAACAAAAGACAATTTGGCCCCACTAACTTTCATTACGAGTACTCATTAAATTTTTATTTACATTTCTTTTTTGTTCAACATTTAACTTTCAATGGTTTTAAGAGAAACAGCACTTGATAGAGAGACTCTAAATTCGGAAAAAACTGAAACAAAATTGGTTTATACACAGGCAGAGTAATTACACTGACCTGTTGGGAAGAGAAGACCCCGTTAGACAAGCAAAATATTAGGCCAGACAGAGAGGAAAATGCTTAGCCTCCTCCTCGTAATGCGAAAGGAGGCCACTTGGGAAAAAATGAAACTACAGCAGTAATTTTGAAACCACTAAGAAGCAACAGAACTCTAACAAATCTCAGACTTCTGATAATTATAGTGTGATTAACAGTTCAACCTCACTTCGAATATTACAATACAATATAAAGAAAGAACCAATTCAGACACTTCAATATGGAATTCAAAACCTAAGAAATTAATGCATAGACGCTACTCTAAACATTAAAACATAATGTGAAGCGTTCACGTAAAATAAATAAGTAGTAAAACTTCAATATAAAGCAACATGTGAAAAGGGACCTACAAATTATAACATTCAAGCATTTCTAGTGAAAATAAAGTTTAATATAAAACAAGAATTACCAGCCACAGATGTCTTTTTGCTCTGCACTATTTCTCCGTTCCTTTTCTTTCATGATATCATGTTCTGCAATCCAAGAGTGCACAAAAATGATGACAAATTACACTAGAAGAGGCCAAGGGGGGGGGAGGGGAAGGAATCATTAGATTTTAACTACTTTGAAATTAAAGAATAATTATACACAAAGAGAAATATCTAATATTGTTTCTTAATATATAAAACTTCAAAAGTAGCCTTCTTTGTTTTAAATTCCAGCAATGTGTTACATTGTTACTAAAATCATGATTGCAGTCGATAGAAAAGAAAATGAGTTTCCTAATACGACAGAAGTACAGTTAGCGAAAGGGGGTTTTTAATGTATGGGTACAACATGAAAAATGAAAGAAAAAAAATTATACAGTTATTACGGATACACAGAATAAAAGGGATAATGATCTTCGAGAAAAGTAAAGAATTTTAGCGCTGGTACAAAGATGGCACCGAAAGTCAATAAGCAGGTAATTTTAAATGACAAATAAACAAAATAAACTATACTGTTAGCTTTGAAGCAGGTGTTACATATAAAACTATCTTAATTCACACACAGAATTAGTGACATAACAGATCAAAAAAGAGTACGAATCAAACTCGCAATATATTGACATTAAAAGAGCTATACATATATACTTTTATAGCTTTTTTTTTTTTTTTTTAGAAAGTGCTCAAAAACACCATTCTAAAAACAGCTTTCGAAAAACATCTTGGAAACAAAAGTCATAAACCATAAAATACATATTGTATTCAGAATTTTAACGTAAGACGTAATCTACATTATACATTAAACTATCTTAATTCACACACAGAATTACTGACATAACAGATAAAAAAAGAGTAAGAATCAAACTCGCAATATATTGACATTAAAAGAGCTCTACAAATATACTTTTATAGTTTTTTGTTTTTTTATTTTTAGAAAGGGCTCAAAAACACCATTCTACAAACAGATTTTCGAAAAACATCTTGGAAACAAAAGTCATAAACCATAAAATAAATATTTCATTCAGAATTTTAAGGCAAGAACCGTTTCTCATTTTAAGTTCTTTACTTAGGTACACTCATCCATGAGAGAGGAGAGCTTAGTCCAATGTACAAGAAATTATCCTGAAATATTACCACATCACTTTAATGAAATTATAGCAATATTTCACTCAGGAAAAGAACATATTATCTAGTTGCCCGGGTTCGAGCCCAGGTTTAATACAGCAAGCCAAAACACATCAAATGCCATTGAATGATACAGCATTTTGAAATGTTGCAAAAAAATTTAAATAATATTTCGTGAAAGAGATATTGCAATTACCTATATACTAAACTGTTGACCAAAAATTCAAGAAAACTAAGATACTCTTTTTTTCTTTCGAAGGAATCAAAGTCATATACTAATGTAGGGATGCTTAACTTATTGTACTATAAAACCTAAACATAGGAATGAAATTTTGTCAGCTATCTGAGATATCCAATACCGAGAAATTCCGTAAATTGTAGAATAGAACGTACGTCTCAAAACACACGAAAGGTAAAACACAATCCAAATACTTTTAGCCTTGAAGCAGGTATTCTATATTAAACTGTCTTAACTCACATACAGAATTAGTAATATAATAGCTCAAAATATTGTAAGAACCAAACACGCATTATATAAATATTTTTAAAAAAATGTACATACATTTATTAGTGTTACGAAGGTTTATTCTGAAATATTATAATGTCACTTTCAGTGAAATGATAGAAATTTTCACTCAAGGAAGGGACATTCTGTCTGGCTGCCTGGGTTCCATCCCAGCTTCTGTTACAAAAGTTTGATAGAAGAATTTTAAGAATCCAGAAACGAAACTCATGAAGAAATTATTGACCATAATTGGTTCTATGATTTAGTCATTCTTACAGACATAATAACTAAAATCTTAAAATTGAGCAGGGAAGAGAACTAAAGTCTTTGAATTTAAGGTTATTTTAAATTCATTTTAAATCAAAATTAATTTTGTAAAAATATTACACAAATATAAGGAATATACATTTTTACCATAATGCAATGTACATTTTGCCACTTTGAAAATCTGGAGAACTAAAGCGTGAAATACAAGAAAACTGAAACAAACATTTGGAAAATCTCATCGAGCTTAAATTAGTTTCTAAATTAGATGTTTTGAGCGTATTTAAAATTAGGCCAACTACTACATTCACTTCAAACCCATTACATAAGACTAGTATTTAAGAAAAATGGTAAAAGATTGCAAATATGTTAACAATTCTACTGATCTAGAAATGGAAATAACTGATTTTCATCCTAATTAAGATCAAGAATATCACAAAAAGCAATTTGAATAGTCCTAGATCAGAAAAATCATGAACTGTTAAACTTTTAAAAAGATAAATTCCTGCTTTCGATCTACTTAAAAATGTGAAAGAGGATTTTCAACAACAAACTTGTTAAAATCAATGTTCAGATACAGAATAACAAACACACATCCCGACGACTGCATGGATTTAGCCATAACATAGCATGTACCAGAGGGAGAAAAAAAAACTCTCAGAAGAAATGCAATGTTAAATTTCACATTAAAATATGATTTCCTTGTAGTTAATTTTCATCTTGCTGAATTTTTTTGTAAATAATACAAAGAGTATACCTTTTCTTTAACATATTATACCACACATTTTTATACTTTGTGTAATGCACTCATAACTGAAATATTAAAAGTGCAATATATAATTGCAGCTAGCCAAAATTTTATAAACTTAAAATTGGCTCCCATTAAGTTAAAGTTGTTAATAACTGCACCAAGGGAAGGAATGCAATTTTATTTCTTTGTCTGTATTTGGTTTCATTTTCATATAGAAAGAGTTAAAAATAGGTTACCTAGGTAACAAAATTTAAACACACATTTTCAGTAAAAATTACAGAATAACAGATTTTGTTTCCCTGAAGACACAACACCTCGCTATTCCAGCTATGATACGGACTGCATACTGTCATAGAGAAATTCCTTTCTTAAACAGGGAATTCATATACTTTAATCTGTTTTTACACAAGTACTGTTTATGACTAATCCATGGTCCAGGAGTAAAATACTTTATAGTACACCCATCTAAATTTTTATTATTTCCGGTCATCTGTATAGACCGTTTACCTATCACGACTAAACTCCCAATCTGCATTCCACATAACTCATACCATTCTTCAAGTCATATTTCGTAGTCTATCATTTTTAATACGGCAGGTACTTGCTGAGCGCAGACTTGTAAAGCGTGATTTCGCGTATAGCAGTACCTTAAAGGATCCCATTTTATTTGTCCACTGCTAGAATTTCATTCATACGTGGTGCAACATTCATCCATCAACACCGGAAAGAATTTATCTGCTACTTTAAACAATTTCCATCGACTGAAAATGAAGTCCTAAAAATCTTACAAATTTCAAAAGCAATCGATGCCGAAGAATTTTCACATATGGAAGACAGAGAAGTCAAACAATGAATCAGAAAATTACAAAAGAAGAATTGGGGTCTTATAAAACCCCTTGATAATAAAAGCGCTCATTATAAAGAAGAGCTTTTAACTGAAGATAAGATGAAGAAATTGTTAAATAACACAAAAAGCAATGTCTGATCTTCTAGCGAAGAATTACCCAATTAAAGAAAAAACAGGACACTGGGAAACATGTGCTCTTTACAGCGGCACGCATACAGTTGCATCAGTCATTCTTATAAGCAAAAGACATCAGCATTTTCAAAAAATAATTCTGTCATGTATTTGCCAAGAGAACGAAAACAAGTCCAAAAGAAACTTTCAGAGTGCTTTGCAAAACAAATAGGAAAGTTATTCTGCAGAATTTTACTTCGATAATAATAAAACATCTCTGATTTGATTTCAAAACGAATTTTTATTTGTGAAATCAATTTTAAATAGATCTTCGCAAATACGTTCATAAAACCTCCCAATATGCCAAAATAGCTCAAATTAAGGGAAAATTTTAATAAAGTATGCTTAAAACAACTGATAAAAAGCACATTTTGAGCAGCCTTAACAAAAGACAATTTGGCCCCACTAACTTTCATTACGAGTACTCATTAAATTTTTATTTACATTTCTTTTTTGTTCAACATTTAACTTTCAATGGTTTTAAGAGAAACAGCACTTGATAGAGAGACTCTAAATTCGGAAAAAACTGAAACAAAATTGGTTTATACACAGGCAGAGTAATTACACTGACCTGTTGGGAAGAGAAGACCCTGTTAGACAAGCAAAATATTAGGCCAGACAGAGAGGAAAATGCTTAGCCTCCTCCTCGTAATGCGAAAGGAGGCCACTTGGGAAAAAATGAAACTACAGCAGTAATTTTGAAACCACTAAGAAGCAACAGAACTCTAACAAATCTCAGACTTCTGATAATTATAGTGTGATTAACAGTTCAACCTCACTTCGAATATTACAATACAATATAAAGAAAGAACCAATTCAGACACTTCAATATGGAATTCAAAACCTAAGAAATTAATGCATAGACGCTACTCTAAACATTAAAACATAATGTGAAGCGTTCACGTAAAATAAATAAGTAGTAAAACTTCAATATAAAGCAACATGTGAAAAGGGACCTACAAATTATAACATTCAAGCATTTCTAGTGAAAATAAAGTTTAATATAAAACAAGAATTACCAGCCACAGATGTCTTTTTGCTCTGCACTATTTCTCCGTTCCTTTTCTTTCATGATATCATGTTCTGCAATCCAAGAGTGCACAAAAATGATGACAAATTACACTAGAAGAGGCCAAGGGGGGGGGAGGGGAAGGAATCATTAGATTTTAACTACTTTGAAATTAAAGAATAATTATACACAAAGAGAAATATCTAATATTGTTTCTTAATACATAAAACTTCAAAAGTAGCCTTCTTTGTTTTAAATTCCAGCAATGTGTTACATTGTTACTAAAATCATGATTGCAGTCGATAGAAAAGAAAATGAGTTTCCTAATACGACAGAAGTACAGTTAGCGAAAGGGGGTTTTTAATGTATGGGTACACCATGAAAAATGAAAGAAAAAAAATTATACAGTTATTACGGATACACAGAATAAAAGGGATAATGATCTTCGAGAAAAGTAAAGAATTTTAGCGCTGGTACAAAGATGGCACCGAAAGTCAATAAGCAGGTAATTTTAAATGACAAATAAACAAAATAAACTATACTGTTAGCTTTGAAGCAGGTGTTACATATAAAACTATCTTAATTCACACACAGAATTAGTGACATAACAGATCAAAAAAGAGTACGAATCAAACTCGCAATATATTGACATTAAAAGAGCTATACATATATACTTTTATAGCTTTTTTTTTTTTTTTTTTTTTTAGAAAGTGCTCAAAAACACCATTCTAAAAACAGCTTTCGAAAAACATCTTGGAAACAAAAGTCATAAACCATAAAATACATATTGTATTCAGAATTTTAACGTAAGACGTAATCTACATTATACATTAAACTATCTTAATTCACACACAGAATTACTGACATAACAGATAAAAAAAGAGTAAGAATCAAACTCGCAATATATTGACATTAAAAGAGCTCTACAAATATACTTTTATAGTTTTTTGTTTTTTTATTTTTAGAAAGGGCTCAAAAACACCATTCTACAAACAGATTTTCGAAAAACATCTTGGAAACAAAAGTCATAAACCATAAAATAAATATTTCATTCAGAATTTTAAGGCAAGAACCGTTTCTCATTTTAAGTTCTTTACTTAGGTACACTCATCCATGAGAGAGGAGAGCTTAGTCCAATGTACAAGAAATTATCCTGAAATATTACCACATCACTTTAATGAAATTATAGCAATATTTCACTCAGGAAAAGAACATATTATCTAGTTGCCCGGGTTCGAGCCCAGGTTTAATACAGCAAGCCAAAACACATCAAATGCCATTGAATGATACAGCATTTTGAAATGTTGCAAAAAAATTTAAATAATATTTCGTGAAAGAGATATTGCAATTACCTATATACTAAACTGTTGACCAAAAATTCAAGAAAACTAAGATACTCTTTTTTTCTTTCGAAGGAATCAAAGTCATATACTAATGTAGGGATGCTTAACTTATTGTACTATAAAACCTAAACATAGGAATGAAATTTTGTCAGCTATCTGAGATATCCAATACCGAGAAATTCCGTAAATTGTAGAATAGAACGTACGTCTCAAAACACACGAAAGGTAAAACACAATCCAAATACTTTTAGCCTTGAAGCAGGTATTCTATATTAAACTGTCTTAACTCACATACAGAATTAGTAATATAATAGCTCAAAATATTGTAAGAACCAAACACGCATTATATAAATATTTTTAAAAAAATGTACATACATTTATTAGTGTTACGAAGGTTTATTCTGAAATATTATAATGTCACTTTCAGTGAAATGATAGAAATTTTCACTCAAGGAAGGGACATTCTGTCTGGCTGCCTGGGTTCCATCCCAGCTTCTGTTACAAAAGTTTGATAGAAGAATTTTAAGAATCCAGAAACGAAACTCATGAAGAAATTATTGACCATAATTGGTTCTATGATTTAGTCATTCTTACAGACATAATAACTAAAATCTTAAAATTGAGCAGGGAAGAGAACTAAAGTCTTTGAATTTAAGGTTATTTTAAATTCATTTTAAATCAAAATTAATTTTGTAAAAATATTACACAAATATAAGGAATATACATTTTTACCATAATGCAATGTACATTTTGCCACTTTGAAAATCTGGAGAACTAAAGCGTGAAATACAAGAAAACTGAAACAAACATTTGGAAAATCTCATCGAGCTTAAATTAGTTTCTAAATTAGATGTTTTGAGCGTATTTAAAATTAGGCCAACTACTACATTCACTTCAAACCCATTACATAAGACTAGTATTTAAGAAAAATGGTAAAAGATTGCAAATATGTTAACAATTCTACTGATCTAGAAATGGAAATAACTGATTTTCATCCTAATTAAGATCAAGAATATCACAAAAAGCAATTTGAATAGTCCTAGATCAGAAAAATCATGAACTGTTAAACTTTTAAAAAGATAAATTCCTGCTTTCGATCTACTTAAAAATGTGAAAGAGGATTTTCAACAACAAACTTGTTAAAATCAATGTTCAGATACAGAATAACAAACACACATCCCGACGACTGCATGGATTTAGCCATAACATAGCATGTACCAGAGGGAGAAAAAAAAACTCTCAGAAGAAATGCAATGTTAAATTTCACATTAAAATATGATTTCCTTGTAGTTAATTTTCATCTTGCTGAATTTTTTTGTAAATAATACAAAGAGTATACCTTTTCTTTAACATATTATACCACACATTTTTATACTTTGTGTAATGCACTCATAACTGAAATATTAAAAGTGCAATATATAATTGCAGCTAGCCAAAATTTTATAAACTTAAAATTGGCTCCCATTAAGTTAAAGTTGTTAATAACTGCACCAAGGGAAGGAATGCAATTTTATTTCTTTGTCTGTATTTGGTTTCATTTTCATATAGAAAGAGTTAAAAATAGGTTACCTAGGTAACAAAATTTAAACACACATTTTCAGTAAAAATTACAGAATAACAGATTTTGTTTCCCTGAAGACACAACACCTCGCTATTCCAGCTATGATACGGACTGCATACTGTCATAGAGAAATTCCTTTCTTAAACAGGGAATTCATATACTTTAATCTGTTTTTACACAAGTACTGTTTATGACTAATCCATGGTCCAGGAGTAAAATACTTTATAGTACACCCATCTAAATTTTTATTATTTCCGGTCATCTGTATAGACCGTTTACCTATCACGACTAAACTCCCAATCTGCATTCCACATAACTCATACCATTCTTCAAGTCATATTTCGTAGTCTATCATTTTTAATACGGCAGGTACTTGCTGAGCGCAGACTTGTAAAGCGTGATTTCGCGTATAGCAGTACCTTAAAGGATCCCATTTTATTTGTCCACTGGTAGAATTTCATTCATACGTGGTGCAACATTCATCCATCAACACCGGAAAGAATTTATCTGCTACTTTAAACAATTTCCATCGACTGAAAATGAAGTCCTAAAAATCTTACAAATTTCAAAAGCAATCGATGCCGAAGAATTTTCACATATGGAAGACAGAGAAGTCAAACAATGAATCAGAAAATTACAAAAGAAGAATTGGGGTCTTATAAAACCCCTTGATAATAAAAGCGCTCATTATAAAGAAGAGCTTTTAACTGAAGATAAGATGAAGAAATTGTTAAATAACACAAAAAGCAATGTCTGATCTTCTAGCGAAGAATTACCCAATTAAAGAAAAAACAGGACACTGGGAAACATGTGCTCTTTACAGCGGCACGCATACAGTTGCATCAGTCATTCTTATAAGCAAAAGACATCAGCATTTTCAAAAAATAATTCTGTCATGTATTTGCCAAGAGAACGAAAACAAGTCCAAAAGAAACTTTCAGAGTGCTTTGCAAAACAAATAGGAAAGTTATTCTGCAGAATTTTACTTCGATAATAATAAAACATCTCTGATTTGATTTCAAAACGAATTTTTATTTGTGAAATCAATTTTAAATAGATCTTCGCAAATACGTTCATAAAACCTCCCAATATGCCAAAATAGCTCAAATTAAGGGAAAATTTTAATAAAGTATGCTTAAAACAACTGATAAAAAGCACATTTTGAGCAGCCTTAACAAAAGACAATTTGGCCCCACTAACTTTCATTACGAGTACTCATTAAATTTTTATTTACATTTCTTTTTTGTTCAACATTTAACTTTCAATGGTTTTAAGAGAAACAGCACTTGATAGAGAGACTCTAAATTCGGAAAAAACTGAAACAAAATTGGTTTATACACAGGCAGAGTAATTACACTGACCTGTTGGGAAGAGAAGACCCTGTTAGACAAGCAAAATATTAGGCCAGACAGAGAGGAAAATGCTTAGCCTCCTCCTCGTAATGCGAAAGGAGGCCACTTGGGAAAAAATGAAACTACAGCAGTAATTTTGAAACCACTAAGAAGCAACAGAACTCTAACAAATCTCAGACTTCTGATAATTATAGTGTGATTAACAGTTCAACCTCACTTCGAATATTACAATACAATATAAAGAAAGAACCAATTCAGACACTTCAATATGGAATTCAAAACCTAAGAAATTAATGCATAGACGCTACTCTAAACATTAAAACATAATGTGAAGCGTTCACGTAAAATAAATAAGTAGTAAAACTTCAATATAAAGCAACATGTGAAAAGGGACCTACAAATTATAACATTCAAGCATTTCTAGTGAAAATAAAGTTTAATATAAAACAAGAATTACCAGCCACAGATGTCTTTTTGCTCTGCACTATTTCTCCGTTCCTTTTCTTTCATTATATCATGTTCTGCAATCCAAGAGTGCACAAAAATGATGACAAATTACACTAGAAGAGGCCAAGGGGGGGGAGGGGAAGGAATCATTAGATTTTAACTACTTTGAAATTAAAGAATAATTATACACAAAGAGAAATATCTAATATTGTTTCTTAATACATAAAACTTCAAAAGTAGCCTTCTTTGTTTTAAATTCCAGCAATGTGTTACATTGTTACTAAAATCATGATTGCAGTCGATAGAAAAGAAAATGAGTTTCCTAATACGACAGAAGTACAGTTAGCGAAAGGGGGTTTTTAATGTATGGGTACACCATGAAAAATGAAAGAAAAAAAATTATACAGTTATTACGGATACACAGAATAAAAGGGATAATGATCTTCGAGAAAAGTAAAGAATTTTAGCGCTGGTACAAAGATGGCACCGAAAGTCAATAAGCAGGTAATTTTAAATGACAAATAAACAAAATAAACTATACTGTTAGCTTTGAAGCAGGTGTTACATATAAAACTATCTTAATTCACACACAGAATTAGTGACATAACAGATCAAAAAAGAGTACGAATCAAACTCGCAATATATTGACATTAAAAGAGCTATACATATATACTTTTATAGCTTTTTTTTTTTTTTTTTTTTTTTAGAAAGTGCTCAAAAACACCATTCTAAAAACAGCTTTCGAAAAACATCTTGGAAACAAAAGTCATAAACCATAAAATACATATTGTATTCAGAATTTTAACGTAAGACGTAATCTACATTATACATTAAACTATCTTAATTCACACACAGAATTACTGACATAACAGATAAAAAAAGAGTAAGAATCAAACTCGCAATATATTGACATTAAAAGAGCTCTACAAATATACTTTTATAGTTTTTTGTTTTTTTATTTTTAGAAAGGGCTCAAAAACACCATTCTACAAACAGATTTTCGAAAAACATCTTGGAAACAAAAGTCATAAACCATAAAATAAATATTTCATTCAGAATTTTAAGGCAAGAACCGTTTCTCATTTTAAGTTCTTTACTTAGGTACACTCATCCATGAGAGAGGAGAGCTTAGTCCAATGTACAAGAAATTATCCTGAAATATTACCACATCACTTTAATGAAATTATAGCAATATTTCACTCAGGAAAAGAACATATTATCTAGTTGCCCGGGTTCGAGCCCAGGTTTAATACAGCAAGCCAAAACACATCAAATGCCATTGAATGATACAGCATTTTGAAATGTTGCAAAAAAATTTAAATAATATTTCGTGAAAGAGATATTGCAATTACCTATATACTAAACTGTTGACCAAAAATTCAAGAAAACTAAGATACTCTTTTTTTCTTTCGAAGGAATCAAAGTCATATACTAATGTAGGGATGCTTAACTTATTGTACTATAAAACCTAAACATAGGAATGAAATTTTGTCAGCTATCTGAGATATCCAATACCGAGAAATTCCGTAAATTGTAGAATAGAACGTACGTCTCAAAACACACGAAAGGTAAAACACAATCCAAATACTTTTAGCCTTGAAGCAGGTATTCTATATTAAACTGTCTTAACTCACATACAGAATTAGTAATATAATAGCTCAAAATATTGTAAGAACCAAACACGCATTATATAAATATTTTTAAAAAAATGTACATACATTTATTAGTGTTACGAAGGTTTATTCTGAAATATTATAATGTCACTTTCAGTGAAATGATAGAAATTTTCACTCAAGGAAGGGACATTCTGTCTGGCTGCCTGGGTTCCATCCCAGCTTCTGTTACAAAAGTTTGATAGAAGAATTTTAAGAATCCAGAAACGAAACTCATGAAGAAATTATTGACCATAATTGGTTCTATGATTTAGTCATTCTTACAGACATAATAACTAAAATCTTAAAATTGAGCAGGGAAGAGAACTAAAGTCTTTGAATTTAAGGTTATTTTAAATTCATTTTAAATCAAAATTAATTTTGTAAAAATATTACACAAATATAAGGAATATACATTTTTACCATAATGCAATGTACATTTTGCCACTTTGAAAATCTGGAGAACTAAAGCGTGAAATACAAGAAAACTGAAACAAACATTTGGAAAATCTCATCGAGCTTAAATTAGTTTCTAAATTAGATGTTTTGAGCGTATTTAAAATTAGGCCAACTACTACATTCACTTCAAACCCATTACATAAGACTAGTATTTAAGAAAAATGGTAAAAGATTGCAAATATGTTAACAATTCTACTGATCTAGAAATGGAAATAACTGATTTTCATCCTAATTAAGATCAAGAATATCACAAAAAGCAATTTGAATAGTCCTAGATCAGAAAAATCATGAACTGTTAAACTTTTAAAAAGATAAATTCCTGCTTTCGATCTACTTAAAAATGTGAAAGAGGATTTTCAACAACAAACTTGTTAAAATCAATGTTCAGATACAGAATAACAAACACACATCCCGACGACTGCATGGATTTAGCCATAACATAGCATGTACCAGAGGGAGAAAAAAAACTCTCAGAAGAAATGCAATGTTAAATTTCACATTAAAATATGATTTCCTTGTAGTTAATTTTCATCTTGCTGAATTTTTTTGTAAATAATACAAAGAGTATACCTTTTCTTTAACATATTATACCACACATTTTTATACTTTGTGTAATGCACTCATAACTGAAATATTAAAAGTGCAATATATAATTGCAGCTAGCCAAAATTTTATAAACTTAAAATTGGCTCCCATTAAGTTAAAGTTGTTAATAACTGCACCAAGGGAAGGAATGCAATTTTATTTCTTTGTCTGTATTTGGTTTCATTTTCATATAGAAAGAGTTAAAAATAGGTTACCTAGGTAACAAAATTTAAACACACATTTTCAGTAAAAATTACAGAATAACAGATTTTGTTTCCCTGAAGACACAACACCTCGCTATTCCAGCTATGATACGGACTGCATACTGTCATAGAGAAATTCCTTTCTTAAACAGGGAATTCATATACTTTAATCTGTTTTTACACAAGTACTGTTTATGACTAATCCATGGTCCAGGAGTAAAATACTTTATAGTACACCCATCTAAATTTTTATTATTTCCGGTCATCTGTATAGACCGTTTACCTATCACGACTAAACTCCCAATCTGCATTCCACATAACTCATACCATTCTTCAAGTCATATTTCGTAGTCTATCATTTTTAATACGGCAGATACTTGCTGAGCGCAGACTTGTAAAGCGTGGTTTCGCGTATAGCAGTACCTTAAAGGATCCCATTTTATTTGTCCACTGCTAGAATTTCATTCATACGTGGTGCAACATTCATCCATCAACACCGGAAAGAATTTATCTGCTACTTTAAACAATTTCCATCGACTGAAAATGAAGTCCTAAAAATCTTACAAATTTCAAAAGCAATCGATGCCGAAGAATTTTCACATATGGAAGACAGAGAAGTCAAACAATGAATCAGAAAATTACAAAAGAAGAATTGGGGTCTTATAAAACCCCTTGATAATAAAAGCGCTCATTATAAAGAAGAGCTTTTAACTGAAGATAAGATGAAGAAATTGTTAAATAACACAAAAAGCAATGTCTGATCTTCTAGCGAAGAATTACCCAATTAAAGAAAAAACAGGACACTGGGAAACATGTGCTCTTTACAGCGGCACGCATACAGTTGCATCAGTCATTCTTATAAGCAAAAGACATCAGCATTTTCAAAAAATAATTCTGTCATGTATTTGCCAAGAGAACGAAAACAAGTCCAAAAGAAACTTTCAGAGTGCTTTGCAAAACAAATAGGAAAGTTATTCTGCAGAATTTTACTTCGATAATAATAAAACATCTCTGATTTGATTTCAAAACGAATTTTTATTTGTGAAATCAATTTTAAATAGATCTTCGCAAATACGTTCATAAAACCTCCCAATATGCCAAAATAGCTCAAATTAAGGGAAAATTTTAATAAAGTATGCTTAAAACAACTGATAAAAAGCACATTTTGAGCAGCCTTAACAAAAGACAATTTGGCCCCACTAACTTTCATTACGAGTACTCATTAAATTTTTATTTACATTTCTTTTTTGTTCAACATTTAACTTTCAATGGTTTTAAGAGAAACAGCACTTGATAGAGAGACTCTAAATTCGGAAAAAACTGAAACAAAATTGGTTTATACACAGGCAGAGTAATTACACTGACCTGTTGGGAAGAGAAGACCCTGTTAGACAAGCAAAATATTAGGCCAGACAGAGAGGAAAATGCTTAGCCTCCTCCTCGTAATGCGAAAGGAGGCCACTTGGGAAAAAATGAAACTACAGCAGTAATTTTGAAACCACTAAGAAGCAACAGAACTCTAACAAATCTCAGACTTCTGATAATTATAGTGTGATTAACAGTTCAACCTCACTTCGAATATTACAATACAATATAAAGAAAGAACCAATTCAGACACTTCAATATGGAATTCAAAACCTAAGAAATTAATGCATAGACGCTACTCTAAACATTAAAACATAATGTGAAGCGTTCACGTAAAATAAATAAGTAGTAAAACTTCAATATAAAGCAACATGTGAAAAGGGACCTACAAATTATAACATTCAAGCATTTCTAGTGAAAATAAAGTTTAATATAAAACAAGAATTACCAGCCACAGATGTCTTTTTGCTCTGCACTATTTCTCCGTTCCTTTTCTTTCATGATATCATGTTCTGCAATCCAAGAGTGCACAAAAATGATGACAAATTACACTAGAAGAGGCCAAGGGGGGGGAGGGGAAGGAATCATTAGATTTTAACTACTTTGAAATTAAAGAATAATTATACACAAAGAGAAATATCTAATATTGTTTCTTAATACATAAAACTTCAAAAGTAGCCTTCTTTGTTTTAAATTCCAGCAATGTGTTACATTGTTACTAAAATCATGATTGCAGTCGATAGAAAAGAAAATGAGTTTCCTAATACGACAGAAGTACAGTTAGCGAAAGGGGGTTTTTAATGTATGGGTACACCATGAAAAATGAAAGAAAAAAAATTATACAGTTATTACGGATACACAGAATAAAAGGGATAATGATCTTCGAGAAAAGTAAAGAATTTTAGCGCTGGTACAAAGATGGCACCGAAAGTCAATAAGCAGGTAATTTTAAATGACAAATAAACAAAATAAACTATACTGTTAGCTTTGAAGCAGGTGTTACATATAAAACTATCTTAATTCACACACAGAATTAGTGACATAACAGATCAAAAAAGAGTACGAATCAAACTCGCAATATATTGACATTAAAAGAGCTATACATATATACTTTTATAGCTTTTTTTTTTTTTTTTTTTAGAAAGTGCTCAAAAACACCATTCTAAAAACAGCTTTCGAAAAACATCTTGGAAACAAAAGTCATAAACCATAAAATACATATTGTATTCAGAATTTTAACGTAAGACGTAATCTACATTATACATTAAACTATCTTAATTCACACACAGAATTACTGACATAACAGATAAAAAAAGAGTAAGAATCAAACTCGCAATATATTGACATTAAAAGAGCTCTACAAATATACTTTTATAGTTTTTTGTTTTTTTATTTTTAGAAAGGGCTCAAAAACA
The DNA here is from genome assembly GCF_044657685.1 of Stegodyphus dumicola. Lineage (NCBI taxonomy): Eukaryota > Metazoa > Arthropoda > Arachnida > Araneae > Eresidae > Stegodyphus > Stegodyphus dumicola. Next base: position 145,813,796 of record NC_140780.1, read on the forward strand.
CCATTCTACAAACAGATTTTCGAAAAACATCTTGGAAACAAAAGTCATAAACCATAAAATAAATATTTCATTCAGAATTTTAAGGCAAGAACCGTTTCTCATTTTAAGTTCTTTACTTAGGTACACTCATCCATGAGAGAGGAGAGCTTAGTCCAATGTACAAGAAATTATCCTGAAATATTACCACATCACTTTAATGAAATTATAGCAATATTTCACTCAGGAAAAGAACATATTATCTAGTTGCCCGGGTTCGAGCCCAGGTTTAATACAGCAAGCCAAAACACATCAAATGCCATTGAATGATACAGCATTTTGAAATGTTGCAAAAAAATTTAAATAATATTTCGTGAAAGAGATATTGCAATTACCTATATACTAAACTGTTGACCAAAAATTCAAGAAAACTAAGATACTCTTTTTTTCTTTCGAAGGAATCAAAGTCATATACTAATGTAGGGATGCTTAACTTATTGTACTATAAAACCTAAACATAGGAATGAGATTTTGTCAGCTATCTGAGATATCCAATACCGAGAAATTCCGTAAATTGTAGAATAGAACGTACGTCTCAAAACACACGAAAGGTAAAACAATCCAAATACTTTTAGCCTTGAAGCAGGTATTCTATATTAAACTGTCTTAACTCACATACAGAATTAGTAATATAATAGCTCAAAATATTGTAAGAACCAAACACGCATTATATAAATATTTTTAAAAAAATGTACATACATTTATTAGTGTTACGAAGGTTTATTCTGAAATATTATAATGTCACTTTCAGTGAAATGATAGAAATTTTCACTCAAGGAAGGGACACTCTGTCTGGCTGCCTGGGTTCCATCCCAGCTTCTGTTACAAAAGTTTGATAGAAGAATTTTAAGAATCCAGAAACGAAACTCATGAAGAAATTATTGACCATAATTGGTTCTATGATTTAGTCATTCTTACAGACATAATAACTAAAATCTTAAAATTGAGCAGGGAAGAGAACTAAAGTCTTTGAATTTAAGGTTATTTTAAATTCATTTTAAATCAAAATTAATTTTGTAAAAATATTACACAAATATAAGGAATATACATTTTTACCATAATGCAATGTACATTTTGCCACTTTGAAAATCTGGAGAACTAAAGCGTGAAATACAAGAAAACTGAAACAAACATTTGGAAAATCTCATCGAGCTTAAATTAGTTTCTAAATTAGATGTTTTGAGCGTATTTAAAATTAGGCCAACTACTACATTCACTTCAAACCCATTACATAAGACTAGTATTTAAGAAAAATGGTAAAAGATTGCAAATATGTTAACAATTCTACTGATCTAGAAATGGAAATAACTGATTTTCATCCTAATTAAGATCAAGAATATCACAAAAAGCAATTTGAATAGTCCTAGATCAGAAAAATCATGAACTGTTAAACTTTTAAAAAGATAAATTCCTGCTTTCGATCTACTTAAAAATGTGAAAGAGGATTTTCAACAACAAACTTGTTAAAATCAATGTTCAGATACAGAATAACAAACACACATCCCGACGACTGCATGGATTTAGCCATAACATAGCATGTACCAGAGGGAGAAAAAAAACTCTCAGAAGAAATGCAATGTTAAATTTCACATTAAAATATGATTTCCTTGTAGTTAATTTTCATCTTGCTGAATTTTTTTGTAAATAATACAAAGAGTATACCTTTTCTTTAACATATTATACCACACATTTTTATACTTTGTGTAATGCACTCATAACTGAAATATTAAAAGTGCAATATATAATTGCAGCTAGCCAAAATTTTATAAACTTAAAATTGGCTCCCATTAAGTTAAAGTTGTTAATAACTGCACCAAGGGAAGGAATGCAATTTTATTTCTTTGTCTGTATTTGGTTTCATTTTCATATAGAAAGAGTTAAAAATAGGTTACCTAGGTAACAAAATTTAAACACACATTTTCAGTAAAAATTACAGAATAACAGATTTTGTTTCCCTGAAGACACAACACCTCGCTATTCCAGCTATGATACGGACTGCATACTGTCATAGAGAAATTCCTTTCTTAAACAGGGAATTCATATACTTTAATCTGTTTTTACACAAGTACTGTTTATGACTAATCCATGGTCCAGGAGTAAAATACTTTATAGTACACCCATCTAAATTTTTATTATTTCCGGTCATCTGTATAGACCGTTTACCTATCACGACTAAACTCCCAATCTGCATTCCACATAACTCATACCATTCTTCAAGTCATATTTCGTAGTCTATCATTTTTAATACGGCAGGTACTTGCTGAGCGCAGACTTGTAAAGCGTGATTTCGCGTATAGCAGTACCTTAAAGGATCCCATTTTATTTGTCCACTGCTAGAATTTCATTCATACGTGGTGCAACATTCATCCATCAACACCGGAAAGAATTTATCTGCTACTTTAAACAATTTCCATCGACTGAAAATGAAGTCCTAAAAATCTTACAAATTTCAAAAGCAATCGATGCCGAAGAATTTTCACATATGGAAGACAGAGAAGTCAAACAATGAATCAGAAAATTACAAAAGAAGAATTGGGGTCTTATAAAACCCCTTGATAATAAAAGCGCTCATTATAAAGAAGAGCTTTTAACTGAAGATAAGATGAAGAAATTGTTAAATAACACAAAAAGCAATGTCTGATCTTCTAGCGAAGAATTACCCAATTAAAGAAAAAACAGGACACTGGGAAACATGTGCTCTTTACAGCGGCACGCATACAGTTGCATCAGTCATTCTTATAAGCAAAAGACATCAGCATTTTCAAAAAATAATTCTGTCATGTATTTGCCAAGAGAACGAAAACAAGTCCAAAAGAAACTTTCAGAGTGCTTTGCAAAACAAATAGGAAAGTTATTCTGCAGAATTTTACTTCGATAATAATAAAACATCTCTGATTTGATTTCAAAACGAATTTTTATTTGTGAAATCAATTTTAAATAGATCTTCGCAAATACGTTCATAAAACCTCCCAATATGCCAAAATAGCTCAAATTAAGGGAAAATTTTAATAAAGTATGCTTAAAACAACTGATAAAAAGCACATTTTGAGCAGCCTTAACAAAAGACAATTTGGCCCCACTAACTTTCATTACGAGTACTCATTAAATTTTTATTTACATTTCTTTTTTGTTCAACATTTAACTTTCAATGGTTTTAAGAGAAACAGCACTTGATAGAGAGACTCTAAATTCGGAAAAAACTGAAACAAAATTGGTTTATACACAGGCAGAGTAATTACACTGACCTGTTGGGAAGAGAAGACCCTGTTAGACAAGCAAAATATTAGGCCAGACAGAGAGGAAAATGCTTAGCCTCCTCCTCGTAATGCGAAAGGAGGCCACTTGGGAAAAAATGAAACTACAGCAGTAATTTTGAAACCACTAAGAAGCAACAGAACTCTAACAAATCTCAGACTTCTGATAATTATAGTGTGATTAACAGTTCAACCTCACTTCGAATATTACAATACAATATAAAGAAAGAACCAATTCAGACACTTCAATATGGAATTCAAAACCTAAGAAATTAATGCATAGACGCTACTCTAAACATTAAAACATAATGTGAAGCGTTCACGTAAAATAAATAAGTAGTAAAACTTCAATATAAAGCAACATGTGAAAAGGGACCTACAAATTATAACATTCAAGCATTTCTAGTGAAAATAAAGTTTAATATAAAACAAGAATTACCAGCCACAGATGTCTTTTTGCTCTGCACTATTTCTCCGTTCCTTTTCTTTCATGATATCATGTTCTGCAATCCAAGAGTGCACAAAAATGATGACAAATTACACTAGAAGAGGCCAAGGGGGGGGAGGGGAAGGAATCATTAGATTTTAACTACTTTGAAATTAAAGAATAATTATACACAAAGAGAAATATCTAATATTGTTTCTTAATACATAAAACTTCAAAAGTAGCCTTCTTTGTTTTAAATTCCAGCAATGTGTTACATTGTTACTAAAATCATGATTGCAGTCGATAGAAAAGAAAATGAGTTTCCTAATACGACAGAAGTACAGTTAGCGAAAGGGGGTTTTTAATGTATGGGTACAACATGAAAAATGAAAGAAAAAAAATTATACAGTTATTACGGATACACAGAATAAAAGGGATAATGATCTTCGAGAAAAGTAAAGAATTTTAGCGCTGGTACAAAGATGGCACCGAAAGTCAATAAGCAGGTAATTTTAAATGACAAATAAACAAAATAAACTATACTGTTAGCTTTGAAGCAGGTGTTACATATAAAACTATCTTAATTCACACACAGAATTAGTGACATAACAGATCAAAAAAGAGTACGAATCAAACTCGCAATATATTGACATTAAAAGAGCTATACATATATACTTTTATAGCTTTTTTTTTTTTTTTTTAGAAAGTGCTCAAAAACACCATTCTAAAAACAGCTTTCGAAAAACATCTTGGAAACAAAAGTCATAAACCATAAAATACATATTGTATTCAGAATTTTAACGTAAGACGTAATCTACATTATACATTAAACTATCTTAATTCACACACAGAATTACTGACATAACAGATAAAAAAAGAGTAAGAATCAAACTCGCAATATATTGACATTAAAAGAGCTCTACAAATATACTTTTATAGTTTTTTGTTTTTTTATTTTTAGAAAGGGCTCAAAAACACCATTCTACAAACAGATTTTCGAAAAACATCTTGGAAACAAAAGTCATAAACCATAAAATAAATATTTCATTCAGAATTTTAAGGCAAGAACCGTTTCTCATTTTAAGTTCTTTACTTAGGTACACTCATCCATGAGAGAGGAGAGCTTAGTCCAATGTACAAGAAATTATCCTGAAATATTACCACATCACTTTAATGAAATTATAGCAATATTTCACTCAGGAAAAGAACATATTATCTAGTTGCCCGGGTTCGAGCCCAGGTTTAATACAGCAAGCCAAAACACATCAAATGCCATTGAATGATACAGCATTTTGAAATGTTGCAAAAAAATTTAAATAATATTTCGTGAAAGAGATATTGCAATTACCTATATACTAAACTGTTGACCAAAAATTCAAGAAAACTAAGATACTCTTTTTTTCTTTCGAAGGAATCAAAGTCATATACTAATGTAGGGATGCTTAACTTATTGTACTATAAAACCTAAACATAGGAATGAAATTTTGTCAGCTATCTGAGATATCCAATACCGAGAAATTCCGTAAATTGTAGAATAGAACGTACGTCTCAAAACACACGAAAGGTAAAACACAATCCAAATACTTTTAGCCTTGAAGCAGGTATTCTATATTAAACTGTCTTAACTCACATACAGAATTAGTAATATAATAGCTCAAAATATTGTAAGAACCAAACACGCATTATATAAATATTTTTAAAAAAATGTACATACATTTATTAGTGTTACGAAGGTTTATTCTGAAATATTATAATGTCACTTTCAGTGAAATGATAGAAATTTTCACTCAAGGAAGGGACATTCTGTCTGGCTGCCTGGGTTCCATCCCAGCTTCTGTTACAAAAGTTTGATAGAAGAATTTTAAGAATCCAGAGACGAAACTCATGAAGAAATTATTGACCATAATTGGTTCTATGATTTAGTCATTCTTACAGACATAATAACTAAAATCTTAAAATTGAGCAGGGAAGAGAACTAAAGTCTTTGAATTTAAGGTTATTTTAAATTCATTTTAAATCAAAATTAATTTTGTAAAAATATTACACAAATATAAGGAATATACATTTTTACCATAATGCAATGTACATTTTGCCACTTTGAAAATCTGGAGAACTAAAGCGTGAAATACAAGAAAACTGAAACAAACATTTGGAAAATCTCATCGAGCTTAAATTAGTTTCTAAATTAGATGTTTTGAGCGTATTTAAAATTAGGCCAACTACTACATTCACTTCAAACCCATTACATAAGACTAGTATTTAAGAAAAATGGTAAAAGATTGCAAATATGTTAACAATTCTACTGATCTAGAAATGGAAATAACTGATTTTCATCCTAATTAAGATCAAGAATATCACAAAAAGCAATTTGAATAGTCCTAGATCAGAAAAATCATGAACTGTTAAACTTTTAAAAAGATAAATTCCTGCTTTCGATCTACTTAAAAATGTGAAAGAGGATTTTCAACAACAAACTTGTTAAAATCAATGTTCAGATACAGAATAACAAACACACATCCCGACGACTGCATGGATTTAGCCATAACATAGCATGTACCAGAGGGAGAAAAAAAACTCTCAGAAGAAATGCAATGTTAAATTTCACATTAAAATATGATTTCCTTGTAGTTAATTTTCATCTTGCTGAATTTTTTTGTAAATAATACAAAGAGTATACCTTTTCTTTAACATATTATACCACACATTTTTATACTTTGTGTAATGCACTCATAACTGAAATATTAAAAGTGCAATATATAATTGCAGCTAGCCAAAATTTTATAAACTTAAAATTGGCTCCCATTAAGTTAAAGTTGTTAATAACTGCACCAAGGGAAGGAATGCAATTTTATTTCTTTGTCTGTATTTGGTTTCATTTTCATATAGAAAGAGTTAAAAATAGGTTACCTAGGTAACAAAATTTAAACACACATTTTCAGTAAAAATTACAGAATAACAGATTTTGTTTCCCTGAAGACACAACACCTCGCTATTCCAGCTATGATACGGACTGCATACTGTCATAGAGAAATTCCTTTCTTAAACAGGGAATTCATATACTTTAATCTGTTTTTACACAAGTACTGTTTATGACTAATCCATGGTCCAGGAGTAAAATACTTTATAGTACACCCATCTAAATTTTTATTATTTCCGGTCATCTGTATAGACCGTTTACCTATCACGACTAAACTCCCAATCTGCATTCCACATAACTCATACCATTCTTCAAGTCATATTTCGTAGTCTATCATTTTTAATACGGCAGGTACTTGCTGAGCGCAGACTTGTAAAGCGTGATTTCGCGTATAGCAGTACCTTAAAGGATCCCATTTTATTTGTCCACTGCTAGAATTTCATTCATACGTGGTGCAACATTCATCCATCAACACCGGAAAGAATTTATCTGCTACTTTAAACAATTTCCATCGACTGAAAATGAAGTCCTAAAAATCTTACAAATTTCAAAAGCAATCGATGCCGAAGAATTTTCACATATGGAAGACAGAGAAGTCAAACAATGAATCAGAAAATTACAAAAGAAGAATTGGGGTCTTATAAAACCCCTTGATAATAAAAGCGCTCATTATAAAGAAGAGCTTTTAACTGAAGATAAGATGAAGAAATTGTTAAATAACACAAAAAGCAATGTCTGATCTTCTAGCGAAGAATTACCCAATTAAAGAAAAAACAGGACACTGGGAAACATGTGCTCTTTACAGCGGCACGCATACAGTTGCATCAGTCATTCTTATAAGCAAAAGACATCAGCATTTTCAAAAAATAATTCTGTCATGTATTTGCCAAGAGAACGAAAACAAGTCCAAAAGAAACTTTCAGAGTGCTTTGCAAAACAAATAGGAAAGTTATTCTGCAGAATTTTACTTCGATAATAATAAAACATCTCTGATTTGATTTCAAAACGAATTTTTATTTGTGAAATCAATTTTAAATAGATCTTCGCAAATACGTTCATAAAACCTCCCAATATGCCAAAATAGCTCAAATTAAGGGAAAATTTTAATAAAGTATGCTTAAAACAACTGATAAAAAGCACATTTTGAGCAGCCTTAACAAAAGACAATTTGGCCCCACTAACTTTCATTACGAGTACTCATTAAATTTTTATTTACATTTCTTTTTTGTTCAACATTTAACTTTCAATGGTTTTAAGAGAAACAGCACTTGATAGAGAGACTCTAAATTCGGAAAAAACTGAAACAAAATTGGTTTATACACAGGCAGAGTAATTACACTGACCTGTTGGGAAGAGAAGACCCTGTTAGACAAGCAAAATATTAGGCCAGACAGAGAGGAAAATGCTTAGCCTCCTCCTCGTAATGCGAAAGGAGGCCACTTGGGAAAAAATGAAACTACAGCAGTAATTTTGAAACCACTAAGAAGCAACAGAACTCTAACAAATCTCAGACTTCTGATAATTATAGTGTGATTAACAGTTCAACCTCACTTCGAATATTACAATACAATATAAAGAAAGAACCAATTCAGACACTTCAATATGGAATTCAAAACCTAAGAAATTAATGCATAGACGCTACTCTAAACATTAAAACATAATGTGAAGCGTTCACGTAAAATAAATAAGTAGTAAAACTTCAATATAAAGCAACATGTGAAAAGGGACCTACAAATTATAACATTCAAGCATTTCTAGTGAAAATAAAGTTTAATATAAAACAAGAATTACCAGCCACAGATGTCTTTTTGCTCTGCACTATTTCTCCGTTCCTTTTCTTTCATGATATCATGTTCTGCAATCCAAGAGTGCACAAAAATGATGACAAATTACACTAGAAGAGGCCAAGGGGGGGGAGGGGAAGGAATCATTAGATTTTAACTACTTTGAAATTAAAGAATAATTATACACAAAGAGAAATATCTAATATTGTTTCTTAATACATAAAACTTCAAAAGTAGCTTTCTTTGTTTTAAATTCCAGCAATGTGTTACATTGTTACTAAAATCATGATTGCAGTCGATAGAAAAGAAAATGAGTTTCCTAATACGACAGAAGTACAGTTAGCGAAAGGGGGTTTTTAATGTATGGGTACAACATGAAAAATGAAAGAAAAAAAATTATACAGTTATTACGGATACACAGAATAAAAGGGATAATGATCTTCGAGAAAAGTAAAGAATTTTAGCGCTGGTACAAAGATGGCACCGAAAGTCAATAAGCAGGTAATTTTAAATGACAAATAAACAAAATAAACTATACTGTTAGCTTTGAAGCAGGTGTTACATATAAAACTATCTTAATTCACACACAGAATTAGTGACATAACAGATCAAAAAAGAGTACGAATCAAACTCGCAATATATTGACATTAAAAGAGCTATACATATATACTTTTATAGCTTTTTTTTTTTTTTTTTTAGAAAGTGCTCAAAAACACCATTCTAAAAACAGCTTTCGAAAAACATCTTGGAAACAAAAGTCATAAACCATAAAATACATACTGTATTCAGAATTTTAACGTAAGACGTAATCTACATTATACATTAAACTATCTTAATTCACACACAGAATTACTGACATAACAGATAAAAAAAGAGTAAGAATCAAACTCGCAATATATTGACATTAAAAGAGCTCTACAAATATACTTTTATAGTTTTTTGTTTTTTTATTTTTAGAAAGGGCTCAAAAACACCATTCTACAAACAGATTTTCGAAAAACATCTTGGAAACAAAAGTCATAAACCATAAAATAAATATTTCATTCAGAATTTTAAGGCAAGAACCGTTTCTCATTTTAAGTTCTTTACTTAGGTACACTCATCCATGAGAGAGGAGAGCTTAGTCCAATGTACAAGAAATTATCCTGAAATATCACCACATCACTTTAATGAAATTATAGCAATATTTCACTCAGGAAAAGAACATATTATCTAGTTGCCCGGGTTCGAGCCCAGGTTTAATACAGCAAGCCAAAACACATCAAATGCCATTGAATGATACAGCATTTTGAAATGTTGCAAAAAAATTTAAATAATCTTTCGTGAAAGAGATATTGCAATTACCTATATACTAAACTGTTGACCAAAAATTCAAGAAAACTAAGATACTCTTTTTTTCTTTCGAAGGAATCAAAGTCATATACTAATGTAGGGATGCTTAACTTATTGTACTATAAAACCTAAACATAGGAATGAAATTTTGTCAGCTATCTGAGATATCCAATACCGAGAAATTCCGTAAATTGTAGAATAGAACGTATGTCTCAAAACACACGAAAGGTAAAACACAATCCAAATACTTTTAGCCTTGAAGCAGGTATTCTATATTAAACTGTCTTAACTCACATACAGAATTAGTAATATAATAGCTCAAAATATTGTAAGAACCAAACACGCATTATATAAATATTTTTAAAAAAATGTACATACATTTATTAGTGTTACGAAGGTTTATTCTGAAATATTATAATGTCACTTTCAGTGAAATGATAGAAATTTTCACTCAAGGAAGGGACATTCTGTCTGGCTGCCTGGGTTCCATCCCAGCTTCTGTTACAAAAGTTTGATAGAAGAATTTTAAGAATCCAGAAACGAAACTCATGAAGAAATTATTGACCATAATTGGTTCTATGATTTAGTCATTCTTACAGACATAATAACTAAAATCTTAAAATTGAGCAGGGAAGAGAACTAAAGTCTTTGAATTTAAGGTTATTTTAAATTCATTTTAAATCAAAATTAATTTTGTAAAAATATTACACAAATATAAGGAATATACATTTTTACCATAATGCAATGTACATTTTGCCACTTTGAAAATCTGGAGAACTAAAGCGTGAAATACAAGAAAACTGAAACAAACATTTGGAAAATCTCATCGAGCTTAAATTAGTTTCTAAATTAGATGTTTTGAGCGTATTTAAAATTAGGCCAACTACTACATTCACTTCAAACCCATTACATAAGACTAGTATTTAAGAAAAATGGTAAAAGATTGCAAATATGTTAACAATTCTACTGATCTAGAAATGGAAATAACTGATTTTCATCCTAATTAAGATCAAGAATATCACAAAAAGCAATTTGAATAGTCCTAGATCAGAAAAATCATGAACTGTTAAACTTTTAAAAAGATAAATTCCTGCTTTCGATCTACTTAAAAATGTGAAAGAGGATTTTCAACAACAAACTTGTTAAAATCAATGTTCAGATACAGAATAACAAACACACATCCCGACGACTGCATGGATTTAGCCATAACATAGCATGTACCAGAGGGAGAAAAAAAACTCTCAGAAGAAATGCAATGTTAAATTTCACATTAAAATATGATTTCCTTGTAGTTAATTTTCATCTTGCTGAATTTTTTTGTAAATAATACAAAGAGTATACCTTTTCTTTAACATATTATACCACACATTTTTATACTTTGTGTAATGCACTCATAACTGAAATATTAAAAGTGCAATATATAATTGCAGCTAGCCAAAATTTTATAAACTTAAAATTGGCTCCCATTAAGTTAAAGTTGTTAATAACTGCACCAAGGGAAGGAATGCAATTTTATTTCTTTGTCTGTATTTGGTTTCATTTTCATATAGAAAGAGTTAAAAATAGGTTACCTAGGTAACAAAATTTAAACACACATTTTCAGTAAAAATTACAGAATAACAGATTTTGTTTCCCTGAAGACACAACACCTCGCTATTCCAGCTATGATACGGACTGCATACTGTCATAGAGAAATTCCTTTCTTAAACAGGGAATTCATATACTTTAATCTGTTTTTACACAAGTACTGTTTATGACTAATCCATGGTCCAGGAGTAAAATACTTTATAGTACACCCATCTAAATTTTTATTATTTCCGGTCATCTGTATAGACCGTTTACCTATCACGACTAAACTCCCAATCTGCATTCCACATAACTCATACCATTCTTCAAGTCATATTTCGTAGTCTATCATTTTTAATACGGCAGGTACTTGCTGAGCGCAGACTTGTAAAGCGTGATTTCGCGTATAGCAGTACCTTAAAGGATCCCATTTTATTTGTCCACTGCTAGAATTTCATTCATACGTGGTGCAACATTCATCCATCAACACCGGAAAGAATTTATCTGCTACTTTAAACAATTTCCATCGACTGAAAATGAAGTCCTAAAAATCTTACAAATTTCAAAAGCAATCGATGCCGAAGAATTTTCACATATGGAAGACAGAGAAGTCAAACAATGAATCAGAAAATTACAAAAGAAGAATTGGGGTCTTATAAAACCCCTTGATAATAAAAGCGCTCATTATAAAGAAGAGCTTTTAACTGAAGATAAGATGAAGAAATTGTTAAATAACACAAAAAGCAATGTCTGATCTTCTAGCGAAGAATTACCCAATTAAAGAAAAAACAGGACACTGGGAAACATGTGCTCTTTACAGCGGCACGCATACAGTTGCATCAGTCATTCTTATAAGCAAAAGACATCAGCATTTTCAAAAAATAATTCTGTCATGTATTTGCCAAGAGAACGAAAACAAGTCCAAAAGAAACTTTCAGAGTGCTTTGCAAAACAAATAGGAAAGTTATTCTGCAGAATTTTACTTCGATAATAATAAAACATCTCTGATTTGATTTCAAAACGAATTTTTATTTGTGAAATCAATTTTAAATAGATCTTCGCAAATACGTTCATAAAACCTCCCAATATGCCAAAATAGCTCAAATTAAGGGAAAATTTTAATAAAGTATGCTTAAAACAACTGATAAAAAGCACATTTTGAGCAGCCTTAACAAAAGACAATTTGGCCCCACTAACTTTCATTACGAGTACTCATTAAATTTTTATTTACATTTCTTTTTTGTTCAACATTTAACTTTCAATGGTTTTAAGAGAAACAGCACTTGATGGAGAGACTCTAAATTCGGAAAAAACTGAAACAAAATTGGTTTATACACAGGCAGAGTAATTACACTGACCTGTTGGGAAGAGAAGACCCTGTTAGACAAGCAAAATATTAGGCCAGACAGAGAGGAAAATGCTTAGCCTCCTCCTCGTAATGCGAAAGGAGGCCACTTGGGAAAAAATGAAACTACAGCAGTAATTTTGAAACCACTAAGAAGCAACAGAACTCTAACAAATCTCAGACTTCTGATAATTATAGTGTGATTAACAGTTCAACCTCACTTCGAATATTACAATACAATATAAAGAAAGAACCAATTCAGACACTTCAATATGGAATTCAAAACCTAAGAAATTAATGCATAGACGCTACTCTAAACATTAAAACATAATGTGAAGCGTTCACGTAAAATAAATAAGTAGTAAAACTTCAATATAAAGCAACATGTGAAAAGGGACCTACAAATTATAACATTCAAGCATTTCTAGTGAAAATAAAGTTTAATATAAAACAAGAATTACCAGCCACAGATGTCTTTTTGCTCTGCACTATTTCTCCGTTCCTTTTCTTTCATGATATCATGTTCTGCAATCCAAGAGTGCACAAAAATGATGACAAATTACACTAGAAGAGGCCAAGGGGGGGGGGGAAGGAATCATTAGATTTTAACTACTTTGAAATTAAAGAATAATTATACACAAAGAGAAATATCTAATATTGTTTCTTAATACATAAAACTTCAAAAGTAGCCTTCTTTGTTTTAAATTCCAGCAATGTGTTACATTGTTACTAAAATCATGATTGCAGTCGATAGAAAAGAAAATGAGTTTCCTAATACGACAGAAGTACAGTTAGCGAAAGGGGGTTTTTAATGTATGGGTACAACATGAAAAATGAAAGAAAAAAAATTATACAGTTATTACGGATACACAGAATAAAAGGGATAATGATCTTCGAGAAAAGTAAAGAATTTTAGCGCTGGTACAAAGATGGCACCGAAAGTCAATAAGCAGGTAATTTTAAATGACAAATAAACAAAATAAACTATACTGTTAGCTTTGAAGCAGGTGTTACATATAAAACTATCTTAATTCACACACAGAATTAGTGACATAACAGATCAAAAAAGAGTACGAATCAAACTCGCAATATATTGACATTAAAAGAGCTATACATATATACTTTTATAGCTTTTTTTTTTTTTTTTTTAGAAAGTGCTCAAAAACACCATTCTAAAAACAGCTTTCGAAAAACATCTTGGAAACAAAAGTCATAAACCATAAAATACATATTGTATTCAGAATTTTAACGTAAGACGTAATCTACATTATACATTAAACTATCTTAATTCACACACAGAATTACTGACATAACAGATAAAAAAAGAGTAAGAATCAAACTCGCAATATATTGACATTAAAAGAGCTCTACAAATATACTTTTATAGTTTTTTGTTTTTTTATTTTTAGAAAGGGCTCAAAAACACCATTCTACAAACAGATTTTCGAAAAACATCTTGGAAACAAAAGTCATAAACCATAAAATAAATATTTCATTCAGAATTTTAAGGCAAGAACCGTTTCTCATTTTAAGTTCTTTACTTAGGTACACTCATCCATGAGAGAGGAGAGCTTAGTCCAATGTACAAGAAATTATCCTGAAATATTACCACATCACTTTAATGAAATTATAGCAATATTTCACTCAGGAAAAGAACATATTATCTAGTTGCCCGGGTTCGAGCCCAGGTTTAATACAGCAAGCCAAAACACATCAAATGCCATTGAATGATACAGCATTTTGAAATGTTGCAAAAAAATTTAAATAATATTTCGTGAAAGAGATATTGCAATTACCTATATACTAAACTGTTGACCAAAAATTCAAGAAAACTAAGATACTCTTTTTTTCTTTCGAAGGAATCAAAGTCATATACTAATGTAGGGATGCTTAACTTATTGTACTATAAAACCTAAACATAGGAATGAAATTTTGTCAGCTATCTGAGATATCCAATACCGAGAAATTCCGTAAATTGTAGAATAGAACGTATGTCTCAAAACACACGAAAGGTAAAACACAATCCAAATACTTTTAGCCTTGAAGCAGGTATTCTATATTAAACTGTCTTAACTCACATACAGAATTAGTAATATAATAGCTCAAAATATTGTAAGAACCAAACACGCATTATATAAATATTTTTAAAAAAATGTACATACATTTATTAGTGTTACGAAGGTTTATTCTGAAATATTATAATGTCACTTTCAGTGAAATGATAGAAATTTTCACTCAAGGAAGGGACATTCTGTCTGGCTGCCTGGGTTCCATCCCAGCTTCTGTTACAAAAGTTTGATAGAAGAATTTTAAGAATCCAGAAACGAAACTCATGAAGAAATTATTGACCATAATTGGTTCTATGATTTAGTCATTCTTACAGACATAATAACTAAAATCTTAAAATTGAGCAGGGAAGAGAACTAAAGTCTTTGAATTTAAGGTTATTTTAAATTCATTTTAAATCAAAATTAATTTTGTAAAAATATTACACAAATATAAGGAATATACATTTTTACCATAATGCAATGTACATTTTGCCACTTTGAAAATCTGGAGAACTAAAGCGTGAAATACAAGAAAACTGAAACAAACATTTGGAAAATCTCATCGAGCTTAAATTAGTTTCTAAATTAGATGTTTTGAGCGTATTTAAAATTAGGCCAACTACTACATTCACTTCAAACCCATTACATAAGACTAGTATTTAAGAAAAATGGTAAAAGATTGCAAATATGTTAACAATTCTACTGATCTAGAAATGGAAATAACTGATTTTCATCCTAATTAAGATCAAGAATATCACAAAAAGCAATTTGAATAGTCCTAGATCAGAAAAATCATGAACTGTTAAACTTTTAAAAAGATAAATTCCTGCTTTCGATCTACTTAAAAATGTGAAAGAGGATTTTCAACAACAAACTTGTTAAAATCAATGTTCAGATACAGAATAACAAACACACATCCCGACGACTGCATGGATTTAGCCATAACATAGCATGTACCAGAGGGAGAAAAAAAACTCTCAGAAGAAATGCAATGTTAAATTTCACATTAAAATATGATTTCCTTGTAGTTAATTTTCATCTTGCTGAATTTTTTTGTAAATAATACAAAGAGTATACCTTTTCTTTAACATATTATACCACACATTTTTATACTTTGTGTAATGCACTCATAACTGAAATATTAAAAGTGCAATATATAATTGCAGCTAGCCAAAATTTTATAAACTTAAAATTGGCTCCCATTAAGTTAAAGTTGTTAATAACTGCACCAAGGGAAGGAATGCAATTTTATTTCTTTGTCTGTATTTGGTTTCATTTTCATATAGAAAGAGTTAAAAATAGGTTACCTAGGTAACAAAATTTAAACACACATTTTCAGTAAAAATTACAGAATAACAGATTTTGTTTCCCTGAAGACACAACACCTCGCTATTCCAGCTATGATACGGACTGCATACTGTCATAGAGAAATTCCTTTCTTAAACAGGGAATTCATATACTTTAATCTGTTTTTACACAAGTACTGTTTATGACTAATCCATGGTCCAGGAGTAAAATACTTTATAGTACACCCATCTAAATTTTTATTATTTCCGGTCATCTGTATAGACCGTTTACCTATCACGACTAAACTCCCAATCTGCATTCCACATAACTCATACCATTCTTCAAGTCATATTTCGTAGACTATCATTTTTAATACGGCAGGTACTTGCTGAGCGCAGACTTGTAAAGCGTGATTTCGCGTATAGCAGTACCTTAAAGGATCCCATTTTATTTGTCCACTGCTAGAATTTCATTCATACGTGGTGCAACATTCATCCATCAACACCGGAAAGAATTTATCTGCTACTTTAAACAATTTCCATCGACTGAAAATGAAGTCCTAAAAATCTTACAAATTTCAAAAGCAATCGATGCCGAAGAATTTTCACATATGGAAGACAGAGAAGTCAAACAATGAATCAGAAAATTACAAAAGAAGAATTGGGGTCTTATAAAACCCCTTGATAATAAAAGCGCTCATTATAAAGAAGAGCTTTTAACTGAAGATAAGATGAAGAAATTGTTAAATAACACAAAAAGCAATGTCTGATCTTCTAGCGAAGAATTACCCAATTAAAGAAAAAACAGGACACTGGGAAACATGTGCTCTTTACAGCGGCACGCATACAGTTGCATCAGTCATTCTTATAAGCAAAAGACATCAGCATTTTCAAAAAATAATTCTGTCATGTATTTGCCAAGAGAACGAAAACAAGTCCAAAAGAAACTTTCAGAATGCTTTGCAAAACAAATAGGAAAGTTATTTTGCAGAATTTTACTTCGATAATAATAAAACATCTCTGATTTGATTTCAAAACGAATTTTTATTTGTGAAATCAATTTTAAATAGATCTTCGCAAATACGTTCATAAAACCTCCCAATATGCCAAAATAGCTCAAATTAAGGGAAAATTTTAATAAAGTATGCTTAAAACAACTGATAAAAAGCACATTTTGAGCAGCCTTAACAAAAGACAATTTGGCCCCACTAACTTTCATTACGAGTACTCATTAAATTTTTATTTACATTTCTTTTTTGTTCAACATTTAACTTTCAATGGTTTTAAGAGAAACAGCACTTGATAGAGAGACTCTAAATTCGGAAAAAACTGAAACAAAATTGGTTTATACACAGGCAGAGTAATTACACTGACCTGTTGGGAAGAGAAGACCCTGTTAGACAAGCAAAATATTAGGCCAGACAGAGAGGAAAATGCTTAGCCTCCTCCTCGTAATGCGAAAGGAGGCCACTTGGGAAAAAATGAAACTACAGCAGTAATTTTGAAACCACTAAGAAGCAACAGAACTCTAACAAATCTCAGACTTCTGATAATTATAGTGTGATTAACAGTTCAACCTCACTTCGAATATTACAATACAATATAAAGAAAGAACCAATTCAGACACTTCAATATGGAATTCAAAACCTAAGAAATTAATGCATAGACGCTACTCTAAACATTAAAACATAATGTGAAGCGTTCACGTAAAATAAATAAGTAGTAAAACTTCAATATAAAGCAACATGTGAAAAGGGACCTACAAATTATAACATTCAAGCATTTCTAGTGAAAATAAAGTTTAATATAAAACAAGAATTACCAGCCACAGATGTCTTTTTGCTCTGCACTATTTCTCCGTTCCTTTTCTTTCATGATATCATGTTCTGCAATCCAAGAGTGCACAAAAATGATGACAAATTACACTAGAAGAGGCCAAGGGGGGGGAGGGGAAGGAATCATTAGATTTTAACTACTTTGAAATTAAAGAATAATTATACACAAAGAGAAATATCTAATATTGTTTCTTAATATATAAAACTTCAAAAGTAGCCTTCTTTGTTTTAAATTCCAGCAATGTGTTACATTGTTACTAAAATCATGATTGCAGTCGATAGAAAAGAAAATGAGTTTCCTAATACGACAGAAGTACAGTTAGCGAAAGGGGGTTTTTAATGTATGGGTACAACATGAAAAATGAAAGAAAAAAAATTATACAGTTATTACGGATACACAGAATAAAAGGGATAATGATCTTCGAGAAAAGTAAAGAATTTTAGCGCTGGTACAAAGATGGCACCGAAAGTCAATAAGCAGGTAATTTTAAATGACAAATAAACAAAATAAACTATACTGTTAGCTTTGAAGCAGGTGTTACATATAAAACTATCTTAATTCACACACAGAATTAGTGACATAACAGATCAAAAAAGAGTACGAATCAAACTCGCAATATATTGACATTAAAAGAGCTATACATATATACTTTTATAGCTTTTTTTTTTTTTTTTTAGAAAGTGCTCAAAAACACCATTCTAAAAACAGCTTTCGAAAAACATCTTGG
Organism: Stegodyphus dumicola; assembly: GCF_044657685.1. NCBI lineage: Eukaryota > Metazoa > Arthropoda > Arachnida > Araneae > Eresidae > Stegodyphus > Stegodyphus dumicola. The sequence goes on from NC_140780.1 coordinate 145,832,354, forward strand.
AAACAAAAGTCATAAACCATAAAATACATATTGTATTCAGAATTTTAACGTAAGACGTAATCTACATTATACATTAAACTATCTTAATTCACACACAGAATTACTGACATAACAGATAAAAAAAGAGTAAGAATCAAACTCGCAATATATTGACATTAAAAGAGCTCTACAAATATACTTTTATAGTTTTTTGTTTTTTTATTTTTAGAAAGGGCTCAAAAACACCATTCTACAAACAGATTTTCGAAAAACATCTTGGAAACAAAAGTCATAAACCATAAAATAAATATTTCATTCAGAATTTTAAGGCAAGAACCGTTTCTCATTTTAAGTTCTTTACTTAGGTACACTCATCCATGAGAGAGGAGAGCTTAGTCCAATGTACAAGAAATTATCCTGAAATATTACCACATCACTTTAATGAAATTATAGCAATATTTCACTCAGGAAAAGAACATATTATCTAGTTGCCCGGGTTCGAGCCCAGGTTTAATACAGCAAGCCAAAACACATCAAATGCCATTGAATGATACAGCATTTTGAAATGTTGCAAAAAAATTTAAATAATATTTCGTGAAAGAGATATTGCAATTACCTATATACTAAACTGTTGACCAAAAATTCAAGAAAACTAAGATACTCTTTTTTTCTTTCGAAGGAATCAAAGTCATATACTAATGTAGGGATGCTTAACTTATTGTACTATAAAACCTAAACATAGGAATGAGATTTTGTCAGCTATCTGAGATATCCAATACCGAGAAATTCCGTAAATTGTAGAATAGAACGTACGTCTCAAAACACACGAAAGGTAAAACAATCCAAATACTTTTAGCCTTGAAGCAGGTATTCTATATTAAACTGTCTTAACTCACATACAGAATTAGTAATATAATAGCTCAAAATATTGTAAGAACCAAACACGCATTATATAAATATTTTTAAAAAAATGTACATACATTTATTAGTGTTACGAAGGTTTATTCTGAAATATTATAATGTCACTTTCAGTGAAATGATAGAAATTTTCACTCAAGGAAGGGACACTCTGTCTGGCTGCCTGGGTTCCATCCCAGCTTCTGTTACAAAAGTTTGATAGAAGAATTTTAAGAATCCAGAAACGAAACTCATGAAGAAATTATTGACCATAATTGGTTCTATGATTTAGTCATTCTTACAGACATAATAACTAAAATCTTAAAATTGAGCAGGGAAGAGAACTAAAGTCTTTGAATTTAAGGTTATTTTAAATTCATTTTAAATCAAAATTAATTTTGTAAAAATATTACACAAATATAAGGAATATACATTTTTACCATAATGCAATGTACATTTTGCCACTTTGAAAATCTGGAGAACTAAAGCGTGAAATACAAGAAAACTGAAACAAACATTTGGAAAATCTCATCGAGCTTAAATTAGTTTCTAAATTAGATGTTTTGAGCGTATTTAAAATTAGGCCAACTACTACATTCACTTCAAACCCATTACATAAGACTAGTATTTAAGAAAAATGGTAAAAGATTGCAAATATGTTAACAATTCTACTGATCTAGAAATGGAAATAACTGATTTTCATCCTAATTAAGATCAAGAATATCACAAAAAGCAATTTGAATAGTCCTAGATCAGAAAAATCATGAACTGTTAAACTTTTAAAAAGATAAATTCCTGCTTTCGATCTACTTAAAAATGTGAAAGAGGATTTTCAACAACAAACTTGTTAAAATCAATGTTCAGATACAGAATAACAAACACACATCCCGACGACTGCATGGATTTAGCCATAACATAGCATGTACCAGAGGGAGAAAAAAAACTCTCAGAAGAAATGCAATGTTAAATTTCACATTAAAATATGATTTCCTTGTAGTTAATTTTCATCTTGCTGAATTTTTTTGTAAATAATACAAAGAGTATACCTTTTCTTTAACATATTATACCACACATTTTTATACTTTGTGTAATGCACTCATAACTGAAATATTAAAAGTGCAATATATAATTGCAGCTAGCCAAAATTTTATAAACTTAAAATTGGCTCCCATTAAGTTAAAGTTGTTAATAACTGCACCAAGGGAAGGAATGCAATTTTATTTCTTTGTCTGTATTTGGTTTCATTTTCATATAGAAAGAGTTAAAAATAGGTTACCTAGGTAACAAAATTTAAACACACATTTTCAGTAAAAATTACAGAATAACAGATTTTGTTTCCCTGAAGACACAACACCTCGCTATTCCAGCTATGATACGGACTGCATACTGTCATAGAGAAATTCCTTTCTTAAACAGGGAATTCATATACTTTAATCTGTTTTTACACAAGTACTGTTTATGACTAATCCATGGTCCAGGAGTAAAATACTTTATAGTACACCCATCTAAATTTTTATTATTTCCGGTCATCTGTATAGACCGTTTACCTATCACGACTAAACTCCCAATCTGCATTCCACATAACTCATACCATTCTTCAAGTCATATTTCGTAGTCTATCATTTTTAATACGGCAGGTACTTGCTGAGCGCAGACTTGTAAAGCGTGATTTCGCGTATAGCAGTACCTTAAAGGATCCCATTTTATTTGTCCACTGCTAGAATTTCATTCATACGTGGTGCAACATTCATCCATCAACACCGGAAAGAATTTATCTGCTACTTTAAACAATTTCCATCGACTGAAAATGAAGTCCTAAAAATCTTACAAATTTCAAAAGCAATCGATGCCGAAGAATTTTCACATATGGAAGACAGAGAAGTCAAACAATGAATCAGAAAATTACAAAAGAAGAATTGGGGTCTTATAAAACCCCTTGATAATAAAAGCGCTCATTATAAAGAAGAGCTTTTAACTGAAGATAAGATGAAGAAATTGTTAAATAACACAAAAAGCAATGTCTGATCTTCTAGCGAAGAATTACCCAATTAAAGAAAAAACAGGACACTGGGAAACATGTGCTCTTTACAGCGGCACGCATACAGTTGCATCAGTCATTCTTATAAGCAAAAGACATCAGCATTTTCAAAAAATAATTCTGTCATGTATTTGCCAAGAGAACGAAAACAAGTCCAAAAGAAACTTTCAGAGTGCTTTGCAAAACAAATAGGAAAGTTATTCTGCAGAATTTTACTTCGATAATAATAAAACATCTCTGATTTGATTTCAAAACGAATTTTTATTTGTGAAATCAATTTTAAATAGATCTTCGCAAATACGTTCATAAAACCTCCCAATATGCCAAAATAGCTCAAATTAAGGGAAAATTTTAATAAAGTATGCTTAAAACAACTGATAAAAAGCACATTTTGAGCAGCCTTAACAAAAGACAATTTGGCCCCACTAACTTTCATTACGAGTACTCATTAAATTTTTATTTACATTTCTTTTTTGTTCAACATTTAACTTTCAATGGTTTTAAGAGAAACAGCACTTGATAGAGAGACTCTAAATTCGGAAAAAACTGAAACAAAATTGGTTTATACACAGGCAGAGTAATTACACTGACCTGTTGGGAAGAGAAGACCCTGTTAGACAAGCAAAATATTAGGCCAGACAGAGAGGAAAATGCTTAGCCTCCTCCTCGTAATGCGAAAGGAGGCCACTTGGGAAAAAATGAAACTACAGCAGTAATTTTGAAACCACTAAGAAGCAACAGAACTCTAACAAATCTCAGACTTCTGATAATTATAGTGTGATTAACAGTTCAACCTCACTTCGAATATTACAATACAATATAAAGAAAGAACCAATTCAGACACTTCAATATGGAATTCAAAACCTAAGAAATTAATGCATAGACGCTACTCTAAACATTAAAACATAATGTGAAGCGTTCACGTAAAATAAATAAGTAGTAAAACTTCAATATAAAGCAACATGTGAAAAGGGACCTACAAATTATAACATTCAAGCATTTCTAGTGAAAATAAAGTTTAATATAAAACAAGAATTACCAGCCACAGATGTCTTTTTGCTCTGCACTATTTCTCCGTTCCTTTTCTTTCATGATATCATGTTCTGCAATCCAAGAGTGCACAAAAATGATGACAAATTACACTAGAAGAGGCCAAGGGGGGGGAGGGGAAGGAATCATTAGATTTTAACTACTTTGAAATTAAAGAATAATTATACACAAAGAGAAATATCTAATATTGTTTCTTAATACATAAAACTTCAAAAGTAGCCTTCTTTGTTTTAAATTCCAGCAATGTGTTACATTGTTACTAAAATCATGATTGCAGTCGATAGAAAAGAAAATGAGTTTCCTAATACGACAGAAGTACAGTTAGCGAAAGGGGGTTTTTAATGTATGGGTACAACATGAAAAATGAAAGAAAAAAAATTATACAGTTATTACGGATACACAGAATAAAAGGGATAATGATCTTCGAGAAAAGTAAAGAATTTTAGCGCTGGTACAAAGATGGCACCGAAAGTCAATAAGCAGGTAATTTTAAATGACAAATAAACAAAATAAACTATACTGTTAGCTTTGAAGCAGGTGTTACATATAAAACTATCTTAATTCACACACAGAATTAGTGACATAACAGATCAAAAAAGAGTACGAATCAAACTCGCAATATATTGACATTAAAAGAGCTATACATATATACTTTTATAGCTTTTTTTTTTTTTTTTTAGAAAGTGCTCAAAAACACCATTCTAAAAACAGCTTTCGAAAAACATCTTGGAAACAAAAGTCATAAACCATAAAATACATATTGTATTCAGAATTTTAACGTAAGACGTAATCTACATTATACATTAAACTATCTTAATTCACACACAGAATTACTGACATAACAGATAAAAAAAGAGTAAGAATCAAACTCGCAATATATTGACATTAAAAGAGCTCTACAAATATACTTTTATAGTTTTTTGTTTTTTTATTTTTAGAAAGGGCTCAAAAACACCATTCTACAAACAGATTTTCGAAAAACATCTTGGAAACAAAAGTCATAAACCATAAAATAAATATTTCATTCAGAATTTTAAGGCAAGAACCGTTTCTCATTTTAAGTTCTTTACTTAGGTACACTCATCCATGAGAGAGGAGAGCTTAGTCCAATGTACAAGAAATTATCCTGAAATATTACCACATCACTTTAATGAAATTATAGCAATATTTCACTCAGGAAAAGAACATATTATCTAGTTGCCCGGGTTCGAGCCCAGGTTTAATACAGCAAGCCAAAACACATCAAATGCCATTGAATGATACAGCATTTTGAAATGTTGCAAAAAAATTTAAATAATATTTCGTGAAAGAGATATTGCAATTACCTATATACTAAACTGTTGACCAAAAATTCAAGAAAACTAAGATACTCTTTTTTTCTTTCGAAGGAATCAAAGTCATATACTAATGTAGGGATGCTTAACTTATTGTACTATAAAACCTAAACATAGGAATGAAATTTTGTCAGCTATCTGAGATATCCAATACCGAGAAATTCCGTAAATTGTAGAATAGAACGTACGTCTCAAAACACACAAAAGGTAAAACACAATCCAAATACTTTTAGCCTTGAAGCAGGTATTCTATATTAAACTGTCTTAACTCACATACAGAATTAGTAATATAATAGCTCAAAATATTGTAAGAACCAAACACGCATTATATAAATATTTTTAAAAAAATGTACATACATTTATTAGTGTTACGAAGGTTTATTCTGAAATATTATAATGTCACTTTCAGTGAAATGATAGAAATTTTCACTCAAGGAAGGGACATTCTGTCTGGCTGCCTGGGTTCCATCCCAGCTTCTGTTACAAAAGTTTGATAGAAGAATTTTAAGAATCCAGAGACGAAACTCATGAAGAAATTATTGACCATAATTGGTTCTATGATTTAGTCATTCTTACAGACATAATAACTAAAATCTTAAAATTGAGCAGGGAAGAGAACTAAAGTCTTTGAATTTAAGGTTATTTTAAATTCATTTTAAATCAAAATTAATTTTGTAAAAATATTACACAAATATAAGGAATATACATTTTTACCATAATGCAATGTACATTTTGCCACTTTGAAAATCTGGAGAACTAAAGCGTGAAATACAAGAAAACTGAAACAAACATTTGGAAAATCTCATCGAGCTTAAATTAGTTTCTAAATTAGATGTTTTGAGCGTATTTAAAATTAGGCCAACTACTACATTCACTTCAAACCCATTACATAAGACTAGTATTTAAGAAAAATGGTAAAAGATTGCAAATATGTTAACAATTCTACTGATCTAGAAATGGAAATAACTGATTTTCATCCTAATTAAGATCAAGAATATCACAAAAAGCAATTTGAATAGTCCTAGATCAGAAAAATCATGAACTGTTAAACTTTTAAAAAGATAAATTCCTGCTTTCGATCTACTTAAAAATGTGAAAGAGGATTTTCAACAACAAACTTGTTAAAATCAATGTTCAGATACAGAATAACAAACACACATCCCGACGACTGCATGGATTTAGCCATAACATAGCATGTACCAGAGGGAGAAAAAAAACTCTCAGAAGAAATGCAATGTTAAATTTCACATTAAAATATGATTTCCTTGTAGTTAATTTTCATCTTGCTGAATTTTTTTGTAAATAATACAAAGAGTATACCTTTTCTTTAACATATTATACCACACATTTTTATACTTTGTGTAATGCACTCATAACTGAAATATTAAAAGTGCAATATATAATTGCAGCTAGCCAAAATTTTATAAACTTAAAATTGGCTCCCATTAAGTTAAAGTTGTTAATAACTGCACCAAGGGAAGGAATGCAATTTTATTTCTTTGTCTGTATTTGGTTTCATTTTCATATAGAAAGAGTTAAAAATAGGTTACCTAGGTAACAAAATTTAAACACACATTTTCAGTAAAAATTACAGAATAACAGATTTTGTTTCCCTGAAGACACAACACCTCGCTATTCCAGCTATGATACGGACTGCATACTGTCATAGAGAAATTCCTTTCTTAAACAGGGAATTCATATACTTTAATCTGTTTTTACACAAGTACTGTTTATGACTAATCCATGGTCCAGGAGTAAAATACTTTATAGTACACCCATCTAAATTTTTATTATTTCCGGTCATCTGTATAGACCGTTTACCTATCACGACTAAACTCCCAATCTGCATTCCACATAACTCATACCATTCTTCAAGTCATATTTCGTAGTCTATCATTTTTAATACGGCAGGTACTTGCTGAGCGCAGACTTGTAAAGCGTGATTTCGCGTATAGCAGTACCTTAAAGGATCCCATTTTATTTGTCCACTGCTAGAATTTCATTCATACGTGGTGCAACATTCATCCATCAACACCGGAAAGAATTTATCTGCTACTTTAAACAATTTCCATCGACTGAAAATGAAGTCCTAAAAATCTTACAAATTTCAAAAGCAATCGATGCCGAAGAATTTTCACATATGGAAGACAGAGAAGTCAAACAATGAATCAGAAAATTACAAAAGAAGAATTGGGGTCTTATAAAACCCCTTGATAATAAAAGCGCTCATTATAAAGAAGAGCTTTTAACTGAAGATAAGATGAAGAAATTGTTAAATAACACAAAAAGCAATGTCTGATCTTCTAGCGAAGAATTACCCAATTAAAGAAAAAACAGGACACTGGGAAACATGTGCTCTTTACAGCGGCACGCATACAGTTGCATCAGTCATTCTTATAAGCAAAAGACATCAGCATTTTCAAAAAATAATTCTGTCATGTATTTGCCAAGAGAACGAAAACAAGTCCAAAAGAAACTTTCAGAGTGCTTTGCAAAACAAATAGGAAAGTTATTCTGCAGAATTTTACTTCGATAATAATAAAACATCTCTGATTTGATTTCAAAACGAATTTTTATTTGTGAAATCAATTTTAAATAGATCTTCGCAAATACGTTCATAAAACCTCCCAATATGCCAAAATAGCTCAAATTAAGGGAAAATTTTAATAAAGTATGCTTAAAACAACTGATAAAAAGCACATTTTGAGCAGCCTTAACAAAAGACAATTTGGCCCCACTAACTTTCATTACGAGTACTCATTAAATTTTTATTTACATTTCTTTTTTGTTCAACATTTAACTTTCAATGGTTTTAAGAGAAACAGCACTTGATAGAGAGACTCTAAATTCGGAAAAAACTGAAACAAAATTGGTTTATACACAGGCAGAGTAATTACACTGACCTGTTGGGAAGAGAAGACCCTGTTAGACAAGCAAAATATTAGGCCAGACAGAGAGGAAAATGCTTAGCCTCCTCCTCGTAATGCGAAAGGAGGCCACTTGGGAAAAAATGAAACTACAGCAGTAATTTTGAAACCACTAAGAAGCAACAGAACTCTAACAAATCTCAGACTTCTGATAATTATAGTGTGATTAACAGTTCAACCTCACTTCGAATATTACAATACAATATAAAGAAAGAACCAATTCAGACACTTCAATATGGAATTCAAAACCTAAGAAATTAATGCATAGACGCTACTCTAAACATTAAAACATAATGTGAAGCGTTCACGTAAAATAAATAAGTAGTAAAACTTCAATATAAAGCAACATGTGAAAAGGGACCTACAAATTATAACATTCAAGCATTTCTAGTGAAAATAAAGTTTAATATAAAACAAGAATTACCAGCCACAGATGTCTTTTTGCTCTGCACTATTTCTCCGTTCCTTTTCTTTCATGATATCATGTTCTGCAATCCAAGAGTGCACAAAAATGATGACAAATTACACTAGAAGAGGCCAAGGGGGGGGAGGGGAAGGAATCATTAGATTTTAACTACTTTGAAATTAAAGAATAATTATACACAAAGAGAAATATCTAATATTGTTTCTTAATACATAAAACTTCAAAAGTAGCTTTCTTTGTTTTAAATTCCAGCAATGTGTTACATTGTTACTAAAATCATGATTGCAGTCGATAGAAAAGAAAATGAGTTTCCTAATACGACAGAAGTACAGTTAGCGAAAGGGGGTTTTTAATGTATGGGTACAACATGAAAAATGAAAGAAAAAAAATTATACAGTTATTACGGATACACAGAATAAAAGGGATAATGATCTTCGAGAAAAGTAAAGAATTTTAGCGCTGGTACAAAGATGGCACCGAAAGTCAATAAGCAGGTAATTTTAAATGACAAATAAACAAAATAAACTATACTGTTAGCTTTGAAGCAGGTGTTACATATAAAACTATCTTAATTCACACACAGAATTAGTGACATAACAGATCAAAAAAGAGTACGAATCAAACTCGCAATATATTGACATTAAAAGAGCTATACATATATACTTTTATAGCTTTTTTTTTTTTTTTTTTAGAAAGTGCTCAAAAACACCATTCTAAAAACAGCTTTCGAAAAACATCTTGGAAACAAAAGTCATAAACCATAAAATACATATTGTATTCAGAATTTTAACGTAAGACGTAATCTACATTATACATTAAACTATCTTAATTCACACACAGAATTACTGACATAACAGATAAAAAAAGAGTAAGAATCAAACTCGCAATATATTGACATTAAAAGAGCTCTACAAATATACTTTTATAGTTTTTTGTTTTTTTATTTTTAGAAAGGGCTCAAAAACACCATTCTACAAACAGATTTTCGAAAAACATCTTGGAAACAAAAGTCATAAACCATAAAATAAATATTTCATTCAGAATTTTAAGGCAAGAACCGTTTCTCATTTTAAGTTCTTTACTTAGGTACACTCATCCATGAGAGAGGAGAGCTTAGTCCAATGTACAAGAAATTATCCTGAAATATCACCACATCACTTTAATGAAATTATAGCAATATTTCACTCAGGAAAAGAACATATTATCTAGTTGCCCGGGTTCGAGCCCAGGTTTAATACAGCAAGCCAAAACACATCAAATGCCATTGAATGATACAGCATTTTGAAATGTTGCAAAAAAATTTAAATAATCTTTCGTGAAAGAGATATTGCAATTACCTATATACTAAACTGTTGACCAAAAATTCAAGAAAACTAAGATACTCTTTTTTTCTTTCGAAGGAATCAAAGTCATATACTAATGTAGGGATGCTTAACTTATTGTACTATAAAACCTAAACATAGGAATGAAATTTTGTCAGCTATCTGAGATATCCAATACCGAGAAATTCCGTAAATTGTAGAATAGAACGTATGTCTCAAAACACACGAAAGGTAAAACACAATCCAAATACTTTTAGCCTTGAAGCAGGTATTCTATATTAAACTGTCTTAACTCACATACAGAATTAGTAATATAATAGCTCAAAATATTGTAAGAACCAAACACGCATTATATAAATATTTTTAAAAAAATGTACATACATTTATTAGTGTTACGAAGGTTTATTCTGAAATATTATAATGTCACTTTCAGTGAAATGATAGAAATTTTCACTCAAGGAAGGGACATTCTGTCTGGCTGCCTGGGTTCCATCCCAGCTTCTGTTACAAAAGTTTGATAGAAGAATTTTAAGAATCCAGAAACGAAACTCATGAAGAAATTATTGACCATAATTGGTTCTATGATTTAGTCATTCTTACAGACATAATAACTAAAATCTTAAAATTGAGCAGGGAAGAGAACTAAAGTCTTTGAATTTAAGGTTATTTTAAATTCATTTTAAATCAAAATTAATTTTGTAAAAATATTACACAAATATAAGGAATATACATTTTTACCATAATGCAATGTACATTTTGCCACTTTGAAAATCTGGAGAACTAAAGCGTGAAATACAAGAAAACTGAAACAAACATTTGGAAAATCTCATCGAGCTTAAATTAGTTTCTAAATTAGATGTTTTGAGCGTATTTAAAATTAGGCCAACTACTACATTCACTTCAAACCCATTACATAAGACTAGTATTTAAGAAAAATGGTAAAAGATTGCAAATATGTTAACAATTCTACTGATCTAGAAATGGAAATAACTGATTTTCATCCTAATTAAGATCAAGAATATCACAAAAAGCAATTTGAATAGTCCTAGATCAGAAAAATCATGAACTGTTAAACTTTTAAAAAGATAAATTCCTGCTTTCGATCTACTTAAAAATGTGAAAGAGGATTTTCAACAACAAACTTGTTAAAATCAATGTTCAGATACAGAATAACAAACACACATCCCGACGACTGCATGGATTTAGCCATAACATAGCATGTACCAGAGGGAGAAAAAAAACTCTCAGAAGAAATGCAATGTTAAATTTCACATTAAAATATGATTTCCTTGTAGTTAATTTTCATCTTGCTGAATTTTTTTGTAAATAATACAAAGAGTATACCTTTTCTTTAACATATTATACCACACATTTTTATACTTTGTGTAATGCACTCATAACTGAAATATTAAAAGTGCAATATATAATTGCAGCTAGCCAAAATTTTATAAACTTAAAATTGGCTCCCATTAAGTTAAAGTTGTTAATAACTGCACCAAGGGAAGGAATGCAATTTTATTTCTTTGTCTGTATTTGGTTTCATTTTCATATAGAAAGAGTTAAAAATAGGTTACCTAGGTAACAAAATTTAAACACACATTTTCAGTAAAAATTACAGAATAACAGATTTTGTTTCCCTGAAGACACAACACCTCGCTATTCCAGCTATGATACGGACTGCATACTGTCATAGAGAAATTCCTTTCTTAAACAGGGAATTCATATACTTTAATCTGTTTTTACACAAGTACTGTTTATGACTAATCCATGGTCCAGGAGTAAAATACTTTATAGTACACCCATCTAAATTTTTATTATTTCCGGTCATCTGTATAGACCGTTTACCTATCACGACTAAACTCCCAATCTGCATTCCACATAACTCATACCATTCTTCAAGTCATATTTCGTAGTCTATCATTTTTAATACGGCAGGTACTTGCTGAGCGCAGACTTGTAAAGCGTGATTTCGCGTATAGCAGTACCTTAAAGGATCCCATTTTATTTGTCCACTGCTAGAATTTCATTCATACGTGGTGCAACATTCATCCATCAACACCGGAAAGAATTTATCTGCTACTTTAAACAATTTCCATCGACTGAAAATGAAGTCCTAAAAATCTTACAAATTTCAAAAGCAATCGATGCCGAAGAATTTTCACATATGGAAGACAGAGAAGTCAAACAATGAATCAGAAAATTACAAAAGAAGAATTGGGGTCTTATAAAACCCCTTGATAATAAAAGCGCTCATTATAAAGAAGAGCTTTTAACTGAAGATAAGATGAAGAAATTGTTAAATAACACAAAAAGCAATGTCTGATCTTCTAGCGAAGAATTACCCAATTAAAGAAAAAACAGGACACTGGGAAACATGTGCTCTTTACAGCGGCACGCATACAGTTGCATCAGTCATTCTTATAAGCAAAAGACATCAGCATTTTCAAAAAATAATTCTGTCATGTATTTGCCAAGAGAACGAAAACAAGTCCAAAAGAAACTTTCAGAGTGCTTTGCAAAACAAATAGGAAAGTTATTCTGCAGAATTTTACTTCGATAATAATAAAACATCTCTGATTTGATTTCAAAACGAATTTTTATTTGTGAAATCAATTTTAAATAGATCTTCGCAAATACGTTCATAAAACCTCCCAATATGCCAAAATAGCTCAAATTAAGGGAAAATTTTAATAAAGTATGCTTAAAACAACTGATAAAAAGCACATTTTGAGCAGCCTTAACAAAAGACAATTTGGCCCCACTAACTTTCATTACGAGTACTCATTAAATTTTTATTTACATTTCTTTTTTGTTCAACATTTAACTTTCAATGGTTTTAAGAGAAACAGCACTTGATGGAGAGACTCTAAATTCGGAAAAAACTGAAACAAAATTGGTTTATACACAGGCAGAGTAATTACACTGACCTGTTGGGAAGAGAAGACCCTGTTAGACAAGCAAAATATTAGGCCAGACAGAGAGGAAAATGCTTAGCCTCCTCCTCGTAATGCGAAAGGAGGCCACTTGGGAAAAAATGAAACTACAGCAGTAATTTTGAAACCACTAAGAAGCAACAGAACTCTAACAAATCTCAGACTTCTGATAATTATAGTGTGATTAACAGTTCAACCTCACTTCGAATATTACAATACAATATAAAGAAAGAACCAATTCAGACACTTCAATATGGAATTCAAAACCTAAGAAATTAATGCATAGACGCTACTCTAAACATTAAAACATAATGTGAAGCGTTCACGTAAAATAAATAAGTAGTAAAACTTCAATATAAAGCAACATGTGAAAAGGGACCTACAAATTATAACATTCAAGCATTTCTAGTGAAAATAAAGTTTAATATAAAACAAGAATTACCAGCCACAGATGTCTTTTTGCTCTGCACTATTTCTCCGTTCCTTTTCTTTCATGATATCATGTTCTGCAATCCAAGAGTGCACAAAAATGATGACAAATTACACTAGAAGAGGCCAAGGGGGGGGGAAGGAATCATTAGATTTTAACTACTTTGAAATTAAAGAATAATTATACACAAAGAGAAATATCTAATATTGTTTCTTAATACATAAAACTTCAAAAGTAGCCTTCTTTGTTTTAAATTCCAGCAATGTGTTACATTGTTACTAAAATCATGATTGCAGTCGATAGAAAAGAAAATGAGTTTCCTAATACGACAGAAGTACAGTTAGCGAAAGGGGGTTTTTAATGTATGGGTACAACATGAAAAATGAAAGAAAAAAAATTATACAGTTATTACGGATACACAGAATAAAAGGGATAATGATCTTCGAGAAAAGTAAAGAATTTTAGCGCTGGTACAAAGATGGCACCGAAAGTCAATAAGCAGGTAATTTTAAATGACAAATAAACAAAATAAACTATACTGTTAGCTTTGAAGCAGGTGTTACATATAAAACTATCTTAATTCACACACAGAATTAGTGACATAACAGATCAAAAAAGAGTACGAATCAAACTCGCAATATATTGACATTAAAAGAGCTATACATATATACTTTTATAGCTTTTTTTTTTTTTTTTTTAGAAAGTGCTCAAAAACACCATTCTAAAAACAGCTTTCGAAAAACATCTTGGAAACAAAAGTCATAAACCATAAAATACATATTGTATTCAGAATTTTAACGTAAGACGTAATCTACATTATACATTAAACTATCTTAATTCACACACAGAATTACTGACATAACAGATAAAAAAAGAGTAAGAATCAAACTCGCAATATATTGACATTAAAAGAGCTCTACAAATATACTTTTATAGTTTTTTGTTTTTTTATTTTTAGAAAGGGCTCAAAAACACCATTCTACAAACAGATTTTCGAAAAACATCTTGGAAACAAAAGTCATAAACCATAAAATAAATATTTCATTCAGAATTTTAAGGCAAGAACCGTTTCTCATTTTAAGTTCTTTACTTAGGTACACTCATCCATGAGAGAGGAGAGCTTAGTCCAATGTACAAGAAATTATCCTGAAATATTACCACATCACTTTAATGAAATTATAGCAATATTTCACTCAGGAAAAGAACATATTATCTAGTTGCCCGGGTTCGAGCCCAGGTTTAATACAGCAAGCCAAAACACATCAAATGCCATTGAATGATACAGCATTTTGAAATGTTGCAAAAAAATTTAAATAATATTTCGTGAAAGAGATATTGCAATTACCTATATACTAAACTGTTGACCAAAAATTCAAGAAAACTAAGATACTCTTTTTTTCTTTCGAAGGAATCAAAGTCATATACTAATGTAGGGATGCTTAACTTATTGTACTATAAAACCTAAACATAGGAATGAAATTTTGTCAGCTATCTGAGATATCCAATACCGAGAAATTCCGTAAATTGTAGAATAGAACGTATGTCTCAAAACACACGAAAGGTAAAACACAATCCAAATACTTTTAGCCTTGAAGCAGGTATTCTATATTAAACTGTCTTAACTCACATACAGAATTAGTAATATAATAGCTCAAAATATTGTAAGAACCAAACACGCATTATATAAATATTTTTAAAAAAATGTACATACATTTATTAGTGTTACGAAGGTTTATTCTGAAATATTATAATGTCACTTTCAGTGAAATGATAGAAATTTTCACTCAAGGAAGGGACATTCTGTCTGGCTGCCTGGGTTCCATCCCAGCTTCTGTTACAAAAGTTTGATAGAAGAATTTTAAGAATCCAGAAACGAAACTCATGAAGAAATTATTGACCATAATTGGTTCTATGATTTAGTCATTCTTACAGACATAATAACTAAAATCTTAAAATTGAGCAGGGAAGAGAACTAAAGTCTTTGAATTTAAGGTTATTTTAAATTCATTTTAAATCAAAATTAATTTTGTAAAAATATTACACAAATATAAGGAATATACATTTTTACCATAATGCAATGTACATTTTGCCACTTTGAAAATCTGGAGAACTAAAGCGTGAAATACAAGAAAACTGAAACAAACATTTGGAAAATCTCATCGAGCTTAAATTAGTTTCTAAATTAGATGTTTTGAGCGTATTTAAAATTAGGCCAACTACTACATTCACTTCAAACCCATTACATAAGACTAGTATTTAAGAAAAATGGTAAAAGATTGCAAATATGTTAACAATTCTACTGATCTAGAAATGGAAATAACTGATTTTCATCCTAATTAAGATCAAGAATATCACAAAAAGCAATTTGAATAGTCCTAGATCAGAAAAATCATGAACTGTTAAACTTTTAAAAAGATAAATTCCTGCTTTCGATCTACTTAAAAATGTGAAAGAGGATTTTCAACAACAAACTTGTTAAAATCAATGTTCAGATACAGAATAACAAACACACATCCCGACGACTGCATGGATTTAGCCATAACATAGCATGTACCAGAGGGAGAAAAAAAACTCTCAGAAGAAATGCAATGTTAAATTTCACATTAAAATATGATTTCCTTGTAGTTAATTTTCATCTTGCTGAATTTTTTTGTAAATAATACAAAGAGTATACCTTTTCTTTAACATATTATACCACACATTTTTATACTTTGTGTAATGCACTCATAACTGAAATATTAAAAGTGCAATATATAATTGCAGCTAGCCAAAATTTTATAAACTTAAAATTGGCTCCCATTAAGTTAAAGTTGTTAATAACTGCACCAAGGGAAGGAATGCAATTTTATTTCTTTGTCTGTATTTGGTTTCATTTTCATATAGAAAGAGTTAAAAATAGGTTACCTAGGTAACAAAATTTAAACACACATTTTCAGTAAAAATTACAGAATAACAGATTTTGTTTCCCTGAAGACACAACACCTCGCTATTCCAGCTATGATACGGACTGCATACTGTCATAGAGAAATTCCTTTCTTAAACAGGGAATTCATATACTTTAATCTGTTTTTACACAAGTACTGTTTATGACTAATCCATGGTCCAGGAGTAAAATACTTTATAGTACACCCATCTAAATTTTTATTATTTCCGGTCATCTGTATAGACCGTTTACCTATCACGACTAAACTCCCAATCTGCATTCCACATAACTCATACCATTCTTCAAGTCATATTTCGTAGTCTATCATTTTTAATACGGCAGGTACTTGCTGAGCGCAGACTTGTAAAGCGTGATTTCGCGTATAGCAGTACCTTAAAGGATCCCATTTTATTTGTCCACTGCTAGAATTTCATTCATACGTGGTGCAACATTCATCCATCAACACCGGAAAGAATTTATCTGCTACTTTAAACAATTTCCATCGACTGAAAATGAAGTCCTAAAAATCTTACAAATTTCAAAAGCAATCGATGCCGAAGAATTTTCACATATGGAAGACAGAGAAGTCAAACAATGAATCAGAAAATTACAAAAGAAGAATTGGGGTCTTATAAAACCCCTTGATAATAAAAGCGCTCATTATAAAGAAGAGCTTTTAACTGAAGATAAGATGAAGAAATTGTTAAATAACACAAAAAGCAATGTCTGATCTTCTAGCGAAGAATTACCCAATTAAAGAAAAAACAGGACACTGGGAAACATGTGCTCTTTACAGCGGCACGCATACAGTTGCATCAGTCATTCTTATAAGCAAAAGACATCAGCATTTTCAAAAAATAATTCTGTCATGTATTTGCCAAGAGAACGAAAACAAGTCCAAAAGAAACTTTCAGAATGCTTTGCAAAACAAATAGGAAAGTTATTTTGCAGAATTTTACTTCGATAATAATAAAACATCTCTGATTTGATTTCAAAACGAATTTTTATTTGTGAAATCAATTTTAAATAGATCTTCGCAAATACGTTCATAAAACCTCCCAATATGCCAAAATAGCTCAAATTAAGGGAAAATTTTAATAAAGTATGCTTAAAACAACTGATAAAAAGCACATTTTGAGCAGCCTTAACAAAAGACAATTTGGCCCCACTAACTTTCATTACGAGTACTCATTAAATTTTTATTTACATTTCTTTTTTGTTCAACATTTAACTTTCAATGGTTTTAAGAGAAACAGCACTTGATAGAGAGACTCTAAATTCGGAAAAAACTGAAACAAAATTGGTTTATACACAGGCAGAGTAATTACACTGACCTGTTGGGAAGAGAAGACCCTGTTAGACAAGCAAAATATTAGGCCAGACAGAGAGGAAAATGCTTAGCCTCCTCCTCGTAATGCGAAAGGAGGCCACTTGGGAAAAAATGAAACTACAGCAGTAATTTTGAAACCACTAAGAAGCAACAGAACTCTAACAAATCTCAGACTTCTGATAATTATAGTGTGATTAACAGTTCAACCTCACTTCGAATATTACAATACAATATAAAGAAAGAACCAATTCAGACACTTCAATATGGAATTCAAAACCTAAGAAATTAATGCATAGACGCTACTCTAAACATTAAAACATAATGTGAAGCGTTCACGTAAAATAAATAAGTAGTAAAACTTCAATATAAAGCAACATGTGAAAAGGGACCTACAAATTATAACATTCAAGCATTTCTAGTGAAAATAAAGTTTAATATAAAACAAGAATTACCAGCCACAGATGTCTTTTTGCTCTGCACTATTTCTCCGTTCCTTTTCTTTCATGATATCATGTTCTGCAATCCAAGAGTGCACAAAAATGATGACAAATTACACTAGAAGAGGCCAAGGGGGGGAGGGGAAGGAATCATTAGATTTTAACTACTTTGAAATTAAAGAATAATTATACACAAAGAGAAATATCTAATATTGTTTCTTAATATATAAAACTTCAAAAGTAGCCTTCTTTGTTTTAAATTCCAGCAATGTGTTACATTGTTACTAAAATCATGATTGCAGTCGATAGAAAAGAAAATGAGTTTCCTAATACGACAGAAGTACAGTTAGCGAAAGGGGGTTTTTAATGTATGGGTACAACATGAAAAATGAAAGAAAAAAAATTATACAGTTATTACGGATACACAGAATAAAAGGGATAATGATCTTCGAGAAAAGTAAAGAATTTTAGCGCTGGTACAAAGATGGCACCGAAAGTCAATAAGCAGGTAATTTTAAATGACAAATAAACAAAATAAACTATACTGTTAGCTTTGAAGCAGGTGTTACATATAAAACTATCTTAATTCACACACAGAATTAGTGACGTAACAGATCAAAAAAGAGTACGAATCAAACTCGCAATATATTGACATTAAAAGAGCTATACATATATACTTTTATAGCTTTTTTTTTTTTTTTTAGAAAGTGCTCAAAAACACCATTCTAAAAACAGCTTTCGAAAAACATCTTGGAAACAAAAGTCATAAACCATAAAATACATATTGTATTCAGAATTTTAACGTAAGACGTAATCTACATTATACATTAAACTATCTTAATTCACACACAGAATTACTGACATAACAGATAAAAAAAGAGTAAGAATCAAACTCGCAATATATTGACATTAAAAGAGCTCTACAAATATACTTTTATAGTTTTTTGTTTTTTTATTTTTAGAAAGGGCTCAAAAACACCATTCTACAAACAGATTTTCGAAAAACATCTTGGAAACAAAAGTCATAAACCATAAAATAAATATTTCATTCAGAATTTTAAGGCAAGAACCGTTTCTCATTTTAAGTTCTTTACTTAGGTACACTCATCCATGAGAGAGGAGAGCTTAGTCCAATGTACAAGAAATTATCCTGAAATATTACCACATCACTTTAATGAAATTATAGCAATATTTCACTCAGGAAAAGAACATATTATCTAGTTGCCTGGGTTCGAGCCCAGGTTTAATACAGCAAGCCAAAACACATCAAATGCCATTGAATGATACAGCATTTTGAAATGTTGCAAAAAAATTTAAATAATATTTCGTGAAAGAGATATTGCAATTACCTATATACTAAACTGTTGACCAAAAATTCAAGAAAACTAAGATACTCTTTTTTTCTTTCGAAGGAATCAAAGTCATATACTAATGTAGGGATGCTTAACTTATTGTACTATAAAACCTAAACATAGGAATGAAATTTTGTCAGCTATCTGAGATATCCAATACCGAGAAATTCCGTAAATTGTAGAATAGAACGTACGTCTCAAAACACACGAAAGGTAAAACACAATCCAAATACTTTTAGCCTTGAAGCAGGTATTCTATATTAAACTGTCTTAACTCACATACAGAATTAGTAATATAATAGCTCAAAATATTGTAAGAACCAAACACGCATTATATAAATATTTTTAAAAAAATGTACATACATTTATTAGTGTTACGAAGGTTTATTCTGAAATATTATAATGTCACTTTCAGTGAAATGATAGAAATTTTCACTCAAGGAAGGGACATTCTGTCTGGCTGCCTGGGTTCCATCCCAGCTTCTGTTACAAAAGTTTGATAGAAGAATTTTAAGAATCCAGAAACGAAACTCATGAAGAAATTATTGACCATAATTGGTTCTATGATTTAGTCATTCTTACAGACATAATAACTAAAATCTTAAAATTGAGCAGGGAAGAGAACTAAAGTCTTTGAATTTAAGGTTATTTTAAATTCATTTTAAATCAAAATTAATTTTGTAAAAATATTACACAAATATAAGGAATATACATTTTTACCATAATGCAATGTACATTTTGCCACTTTGAAAATCTGGAGAACTAAAGCGTGAAATACAAGAAAACTGAAACAAACATTTGGAAAATCTCATCGAGCTTAAATTAGTTTCTAAATTCGATGTTTTGAGCGTATTTAAAATTAGGCCAACTACTACATTCACTTCAAACCCATTACATAAGACTAGTATTTAAGAAAAATGGTAAAAGATTGCAAATATGTTAACAATTCTACTGATCTAGAAATGGAAATAACTGATTTTCATCCTAATTAAGATCAAGAATATCACAAAAAGCAATTTGAATAGTCCTAGATCAGAAAAATCATGAACTGTTAAACTTTTAAAAAGATAAATTCCTGCTTTCGATCTACTTAAAAATGTGAAAGAGGATTTTCAACAACAAACTTGTTAAAATCAATGTTCAGATACAGAATAACAAACACACATCCCGACGACTGCATGGATTTAGCCATAACATAGCATGTACCAGAGGGAGAAAAAAAACTCTCAGAAGAAATGCAATGTTAAATTTCACATTAAAATATGATTTCCTTGTAGTTAATTTTCATCTTGCTGAATTTTTTTGTAAATAATACAAAGAGTATACCTTTTCTTTAACATATTATACCACACATTTTTATACTTTGTGTAATGCACTCATAACTGAAATATTAAAAGTGCAATATATAATTGCAGCTAGCCAAAATTTTATAAACTTAAAATTGGCTCCCATTAAGTTAAAGTTGTTAATAACTGCACCAAGGGAAGGAATGCAATTTTATTTCTTTGTCTGTATTTGGTTTCATTTTCATATAGAAAGAGTTAAAAATAGGTTACCTAGGTAACAAAATTTAAACACACATTTTCAGTAAAAATTATACAGAATAACAGATTTTGTTTCCCTGAAGACACAACACCTCGCTATTCCAGCTATGATACGGACTGCATACTGTCATAGAGAAATTCCTTTCTTAAACAGGGAATTCATATACTTTAATCTGTTTTTACACAAGTACTGTTTATGACTAATCCATGGTCCAGGAGTAAAATACTTTATAGTACACCCATCTAAATTTTTATTATTTCCGGTCATCTGTATAGACCGTTTACCTATCACGACTAAACTCCCAATCTGCATTCCACATAACTCATACCATTCTTCAAGTCATATTTCGTAGACTATCATTTTTAATACGGCAGGTACTTGCTGAGCGCAGACTTGTAAAGCGTGATTTCGCGTAAAGCAGTACCTTAAAGGATCCCATTTTATTTGTCCACTGGTAGAATTTCATTCATACGTGGTGCAACATTCATCCATCAACACCGGAAAGAATTTATCTGCTACTTTAAACAATTTCCATCGACTGAAAATGAAGTCCTAAAAATCTTACAAATTTCAAAAGCAATCGATGCCGAAGAATTTTCACATATGGAAGACAGAGAAGTCAAACAATGAATCAGAAAATTACAAAAGAAGAATTGGGGTCTTATAAAACCCCTTGATAATAAAAGCGCTCATTATAAAGAAGAGCTTTTAACTGAAGATAAGATGAAGAAATTGTTAAATAACACAAAAAGCAATGTCTGATCTTCTAGCGAAGAATTACCCAATTAAAGAAAAAACAGGACACTGGGAAACATGTGCTCTTTACAGCGGCACGCATACAGTTGCATCAGTCATTCTTATAAGCAAAAGACATCAGCATTTTCAAAAAATAATTCTGTCATGTATTTGCCAAGAGAACGAAAACAAGTCCAAAAGAAACTTTCAGAGTGCTTTGCAAAACAAATAGGAAAGTTATTCTGCAGAATTTTACTTCGATAATAATAAAACATCTCTGATTTGATTTCAAAACGAATTTTTATTTGTGAAATCAATTTTAAATAGATCTTCGCAAATACGTTCATAAAACCTCCCAATATGCCAAAATAGCTCAAATTAAGGGAAAATTTTAATAAAGTATGCTTAAAACAACTGATAAAAAGCACATTTTGAGCAGCCTTAACAAAAGACAATTTGGCCCCACTAACTTTCATTACGAGTACTCATTAAATTTTTATTTACATTTCTTTTTTGTTCAACATTTAACTTTCAATGGTTTTAAGAGAAACAGCACTTGATAGAGAGACTCTAAATTCGGAAAAAACTGAAACAAAATTGGTTTATACACAGGCAGAGTAATTACACTGACCTGTTGGGAAGAGAAGACCCTGTTAGACAAGCAAAATATTAGGCCAGACAGAGAGGAAAATGCTTAGCCTCCTCCTCGTAATGCGAAAGGAGGCCACTTGGGAAAAAATGAAACTACAGCAGTAATTTTGAAACCACTAAGAAGCAACAGAACTCTAACAAATCTCAGACTTCTGATAATTATAGTGTGATTAACAGTTCAACCTCACTTCGAATATTACAATACAATATAAAGAAAGAACCAATTCAGACACTTCAATATGGAATTCAAAACCTAAGAAATTAATGCATAGACGCTACTCTAAACATTAAAACATAATGTGAAGCGTTCACGTAAAATAAATAAGTAGTAAAACTTCAATATAAAGCAACATGTGAAAAGGGACCTACAAATTATAACATTCAAGCATTTCTAGTGAAAATAAAGTTTAATATAAAACAAGAATTACCAGCCACAGATGTCTTTTTGCTCTGCACTATTTCTCCGTTCCTTTTCTTTCATGATATCATGTTCTGCAATCCAAGAGTGCACAAAAATGATGACAAATTACACTAGAAGAGGCCAAGGGGGGGGAGGGGAAGGAATCATTAGATTTTAACTACTTTGAAATTAAAGAATAATTATACACAAAGAGAAATATCTAATATTGTTTCTTAATATATAAAACTTCAAAAGTAGCCTTCTTTGTTTTAAATTCCAGCAATGTGTTACATTGTTACTAAAATCATGATTGCAGTCGATAGAAAAGAAAATGAGTTTCCTAATACGACAGAAGTACAGTTAGCGAAAGGGGGTTTTTAATGTATGGGTACAACATGAAAAATGAAAGAAAAAAAATTATACAGTTATTACGGATACACAGAATAAAAGGGATAATGATCTTCGAGAAAAGTAAAGAATTTTAGCGCTGGTACAAAGATGGCACCGAAAGTCAATAAGCAGGTAATTTTAAATGACAAATAAACAAAATAAACTATACTGTTAGCTTTGAAGCAGGTGTTACATATAAAACTATCTTAATTCACACACAGAATTAGTGACATAACAGATCAAAAAAGAGTACGAATCAAACTCGCAATATATTGACATTAAAAGAGCTATACATATATACTTTTATAGCTTTTTTTTTTTTTTTTTAGAAAGTGCTCAAAAACACCATTCTAAAAACAGCTTTCGAAAAACATCTTGGAAACAAAAGTCATAAACCATAAAATACATATTGTATTCAGAATTTTAACGTAAGACATAATCTACATTATACATTAAACTATCTTAATTCACACACAGAATTACTGACATAACAGATAAAAAAAGAGTAAGAATCAAACTCGCAATATATTGACATTAAAAGAGCTCTACAAATATACTTTTATAGTTTTTTGTTTTTTTATTTTTAGAAAGGGCTCAAAAACACCATTCTACAAACAGATTTTCGAAAAACATCTTGGAAACAAAAGTCATAAACCATAAAATAAATATTTCATTCAGAATTTTAAGGCAAGAACCGTTTCTCATTTTAAGTTCTTTACTTAGGTACACTCATCCATGAGAGAGGAGAGCTTAGTCCAATGTACAAGAAATTATCCTGAAATATTACCACATCACTTTAATGAAATTATAGCAATATTTCACTCAGGAAAAGAACATATTATCTAGTTGCCCGGGGGGAGGGGAAGGAATCATTAGATTTTAACTACTTTGAAATTAAAGAATAATTATACACAAAGAGAAATATCTAATATTGTTTCTTAATATATAAAACTTCAAAAGTAGCCTTCTTTGTTTTAAATTCCAGCAATGTGTTACATTGTTACTAAAATCATGATTGCAGTCGATAGAAAAGAAAATGAGTTTCCTAATACGACAGAAGTACAGTTAGCGAAAGGGGGTTTTTAATGTATGGGTACAACATGAAAAATGAAAGAAAAAAAATTATACAGTTATTACGGATACACAGAATAAAAGGGATAATGATCTTCGAGAAAAGTAAAGAATTTTAGCGCTGGTACAAAGATGGCACCGAAAGTCAATAAGCAGGTAATTTTAAATGACAAATAAACAAAATAAACTATACTGTTAGCTTTCAAGCAGGTGTTACATATAAAACTATCTTAATTCACACACAGAATTAGTGACGTAACAGATCAAAAAAGAGTACGAATCAAACTCGCAATATATTGACATTAAAAGAGCTATACATATATACTTTTATAGCTTTTTTTTTTTTTTTTAGAAAGTGCTCAAAAACACCATTCTAAAAACAGCTTTCGAAAAACATCTTGGAAACAAAAGTCATAAACCATAAAATACATATTGTATTCAGAATTTTAACGTAAGACGTAATCTACATTATACATTAAACTATCTTAATTCACACACAGAATTACTGACATAACAGATAAAAAAAGAGTAAGAATCAAACTCGCAATATATTGACATTAAAAGAGCTCTACAAATATACTTTTATAGTTTTTTGTTTTTTTATTTTTAGAAAGGGCTCAAAAACACCATTCTACAAACAGATTTTCGAAAAACATCTTGGAAACAAAAGTCATAAACCATAAAATAAATATTTCATTCAGAATTTTAAGGCAAGAACCGTTTCTCATTTTAAGTTCTTTACTTAGGTACACTCATCCATGAGAGAGGAGAGCTTAGTCCAATGTACAAGAAATTATCCTGAAATATTACCACATCACTTTAATGAAATTATAGCAATATTTCACTCAGGAAAAGAACATATTATCTAGTTGCCCGGGTTCGAGCCCAGCTTTAATACAGCAAGCCAAAACACATCAAATGCCGTTGAATGATACAGCATTTTGAAATGTTGCAAAAAAATTTAAATAATATTTCGTGAAAGAGATATTGCAATTACCTATATACTAAACTGTTGACCAAAAATTCAAGAAAACTAAGATACTCTTTTTTTCTTTCAAAGGAATCAAAGTCATATACTAATGTAGGGATGCTTAACTTATTGTACTATAAAACCTAAACATAGGAATGAAATTTTGTCAGCTATCTGAGATATCCAATACCGAGAAATTCCGTAAATTGTAGAATAGAATGTACGTCTCAAAACACACGAAAGGTAAAACACAATCCAAATACTTTTAGCCTTGAAGCAGGTATTCTATATTAAACTGTCTTAACTCACATACAGAATTAGTAATATAATAGCTCAAAATATTGTAAGAACCAAACACGCATTATATAAATATTTTTAAAAAAATGTACATACATTTATTAGTGTTACGAAGGTTTATTCTGAAATATTATAATGTCACTTTCAGTGAAATGATAGAAATTTTCACTCAAGGAAGGGACATTCTGTCTGGCTGCCTGGGTTCCATCCCAGCTTCTGTTACAAAAGTTTGATAGAAGAATTTTAAGAATCCAGAAACGAAACTCATGAAGAAATTATTGACCATAATTGGTTCTATGATTTAGTCATTCTTACAGACATAATAACTAAAATCTTAAAATTGAGCAGGGAAGAGAACTAAAGTCTTTGAATTTAAGGTTATTTTAAATTCATTTTAAATCAAAATTAATTTTGTAAAAATATTACACAAATATAAGGAATATACATTTTTACCATAATGCAATGTACATTTTGCCACTTTGAAAATCTGGAGAACTAAAGCGTGAAATACAAGAAAACTGAAACAAACATTTGGAAAATCTCATCGAGCTTAAATTAGTTTCTAAATTAGATGTTTTGAGCGTATTTAAAATTAGGCCAACTACTACATTCACTTCAAACCCATTACATAAGACTAGTATTTAAGAAAAATGGTAAAAGATTGCAAATATGTTAACAATTCTACTGATCTAGAAATGGAAATAACTGATTTTCATCCTAATTAAGATCAAGAATATCACAAAAAGCAATTTGAATAGTCCTAGATCAGAAAAATCATGAACTGTTAAACTTTTAAAAAGATAAATTCCTGCTTTCGATCTACTTAAAAATGTGAAAGAGGATTTTCAACAACAAACTTGTTAAAATCAATGTTCAGATACAGAATAACAAACACACATCCCGACGACTGCATGGATTTAGCCATAACATAGCATGTACCAGAGGGAGAAAAAAAACTCTCAGAAGAAATGCAATGTTAAATTTCACATTAAAATATGATTTCCTTGTAGTTAATTTTCATCTTGCTGAATTTTTTTGTAAATAATACAAAGAGTATACCTTTTCTTTAACATATTATACCACACATTTTTATACTTTGTGTAATGCACTCATAACTGAAATATTAAAAGTGCAATATATAATTGCAGCTAGCCAAAATTTTATAAACTTAAAATTGGCTCCCATTAAGTTAAAGTTGTTAATAACTGCACCAAGGGAAGGAATGCAATTTTATTTCTTTGTCTGTATTTGGTTTCATTTTCATATAGAAAGAGTTAAAAATAGGTTACCTAGGTAACAAAATTTAAACACACATTTTCAGTAAAAATTACAGAATAACAGATTTTGTTTCCCTGAAGACACAACACCTCGCTATTCCAGCTATGATACGGACTGCATACTGTCATAGAGAAATTCCTTTCTTAAACAGGGAATTCATATACTTTAATCTGTTTTTACACAAGTACTGTTTATGACTAATCCATGGTCCAGGAGTAAAATACTTTATAGTACACCCATCTAAATTTTTATTATTTCCGGTCATCTGTATAGACCGTTTACCTATCACGACTAAACTCCCAATCTGCATTCCACATAACTCATACCATTCTTCAAGTCATATTTCGTAGTCTATCATTTTTAATACGGCAGGTACTTGCTGAGCGCAGACTTGTAAAGCGTGATTTCGCGTATAGCAGTACCTTAAAGGATCCCATTTTATTTGTCCACTGCTAGAATTTCATTCATACGTGGTGCAACATTCATCCATCAACACCGGAAAGAATTTATCTGCTACTTTAAACAATTTCCATCGACTGAAAATGAAGTCCTAAAAATCTTACAAATTTCAAAAGCAATCGATGCCGAAGAATTTTCACATATGGAAGACAGAGAAGTCAAACAATGAATCAGAAAATTACAAAAGAAGAATTGGGGTCTTATAAAACCCCTTGATAATAAAAGCGCTCATTATAAAGAAGAGCTTTTAACTGAAGATAAGATGAAGAAATTGTTAAATAACACAAAAAGCAATGTCTGATCTTCTAGCGAAGAATTACCCAATTAAAGAAAAAACAGGACACTGGGAAACATGTGCTCTTTACAGCGGCACGCATACAGTTGCATCAGTCATTCTTATAAGCAAAAGACATCAGCATTTTCAAAAAATAATTCTGTCATGTATTTGCCAAGAGAACGAAAACAAGTCCAAAAGAAACTTTCAGAGTGCTTTGCAAAACAAATAGGAAAGTTATTCTGCAGAATTTTACTTCGATAATAATAAAACATCTCTGATTTGATTTCAAAACGAATTTTTATTTGTGAAATCAATTTTAAATAGATCTTCGCAAATACGTTCATAAAACCTCCCAATATGCCAAAATAGCTCAAATTAAGGGAAAATTTTAATAAAGTATGCTTAAAACAACTGATAAAAAGCACATTTTGAGCAGCCTTAACAAAAGACAATTTGGCCCCACTAACTTTCATTAGGAGTACTCATTAAATTTTTATTTACATTTCTTTTTTGTTCAACATTTAACTTTCAATGGTTTTAAGAGAAACAGCACTTGATAGAGAGACTCTAAATTCGGAAAAAACTGAAACAAAATTGGTTTATACACAGGCAGAGTAATTACACTGACCTGTTGGGAAGAGAAGACCCTGTTAGACAAGCAAAATATTAGGCCAGACAGAGAGGAAAATGCTTAGCCTCCTCCTCGTAATGCGAAAGGAGGCCACTTGGGAAAAAATGAAACTACAGCAGTAATTTTGAAACCACTAAGAAGCAACAGAACTCTAACAAATCTCAGACTTCTGATAATTATAGTGTGATTAACAGTTCAACCTCACTTCGAATATTACAATACAATATAAAGAAAGAACCAATTCAGACACTTCAATATGGAATTCAAAACCTAAGAAATTAATGCATAGACGCTACTCTAAACATTAAAACATAATGTGAAGCGTTCACGTAAAATAAATAAGTAGTAAAACTTCAATATAAAGCAACATGTGAAAAGGGACCTACAAATTATAACATTCAAGCATTTCTAGTGAAAATAAAGTTTAATATAAAACAAGAATTACCAGCCACAGATGTCTTTTTGCTCTGCACTATTTCTCCGTTCCTTTTCTTTCATGATATCATGTTCTGCAATCCAAGAGTGCACAAAAATGATGACAAATTACACTAGAAGAGGCCAAGGGGGGGAGGGGAAGGAATCATTAGATTTTAACTACTTTGAAATTAAAGAATAATTATACACAAAGAGAAATATCTAATATTGTTTCTTAATATATAAAACTTCAAAAGTAGCCTTCTTTGTTTTAAATTCCAGCAATGTGTTACATTGTTACTAAAATCATGATTGCAGTCGATAGAAAAGAAAATGAGTTTCCTAATACGACAGAAGTACAGTTAGCGAAAGGGGGTTTTTAATGTATGGGTACAACATGAAAAATGAAAGAAAAAAAATTATACAGTTATTACGGATACACAGAATAAAAGGGATAATGATCTTCGAGAAAAGTAAAGAATTTTAGCGCTGGTACAAAGATGGCACCGAAAGTCAATAAGCAGGTAATTTTAAATGACAAATAAACAAAATAAACTATACTGTTAGCTTTGAAGCAGGTGTTACATATAAAACTATCTTAATTCACACACAGAATTAGTGACATAACAGATCAAAAAAGAGTACGAATCAAACTCGCAATATATTGACATTAAAAGAGCTATACATATATACTTTTATAGCTTTTTTTTTTTTTTTTTAGAAAGTGCTCAAAAACACCATTCTAAAAACAGCTTTCGAAAAACATCTTGGAAACAAAAGTCATAAACCATAAAATACATATTGTATTCAGAATTTTAACGTAAGACGTAATCTACATTATACATTAAACTATCTTAATTCACACACAGAATTACTGACATAACAGATAAAAAAAGAGTAAGAATCAAACTCGCAATATATTGACATTAAAAGAGCTCTACAAATATACTTTTATAGTTTTTTGTTTTTTTATTTTTAGAAAGGGCTCAAAAACACCATTCTACAAACAGATTTTCGAAAAACATCTTGGAAACAAAAGTCATAAACCATAAAATAAATATTTCATTCAGAATTTTAAGGCAAGAACCGTTTCTCATTTTAAGTTCTTTACTTAGGTACACTCATCCATGAGAGAGGAGAGCTTAGTCCAATGTACAAGAAATTATCCTGAAATATTACCACATCACTTTAATGAAATTATAGCAATATTTCACTCAGGAAAAGAACATATTATCTAGTTGCCCGGGTTCGAGCCCAGGTTTAATACAGCAAGCCAAAACACATCAAATGCCATTGAATGATACAGCATTTTGAAATGTTGCAAAAAAATTTAAATAATATTTTGTGAAAGAGATATTGCAATTACCTATATACTAAACTGTTGACCAAAAATTCAAGAAAACTAAGATACTCTTTTTTTCTTTCGAAGGAATCAAAGTCATATACTAATGTAGGGATGCTTAACTTATTGTACTATAAAACCTAAACATAGGAATGAAATTTTGTCAGCTATCTGAGATATCCAATACCGAGAAATTCCGTAAATTGTAGAATAGAACGTACGTCTCAAAACACACGAAAGGTAAAACACAATCCAAATACTTTTAGCCTTGAAGCAGGTATTCTATATTAAACTGTCTTAACTCACATACAGAATTAGTAATATAATAGCTCAAAATATTGTAAGAACCAAACACGCATTATATAAATATTTTTAAAAAAATGTACATACATTTATTAGTGTTACGAAGGTTTATTCTGAAATATTATAATGTCACTTTCAGTGAAATGATAGAAATTTTCACTCAAGGAAGGGACATTCTGTCTGGCTGCCTGGGTTCCATCCCAGCTTCTGTTACAAAAGTTTGATAGAAGAATTTTAAGAATCCAGAAACGAAACTCATGAAGAAATTATTGACCATAATTGGTTCTATGATTTAGTCATTCTTACAGACATAATAACTAAAATCTTAAAATTGAGCAGGGAAGAGAACTAAAGTCTTTGAATTTAAGGTTATTTTAAATTCATTTTAAATCAAAATTAATTTTGTAAAAATATTACACAAATATAAGGAATATACATTTTTACCATAATGCAATGTACATTTTGCCACTTTGAAAATCTGGAGAACTAAAGCGTGAAATACAAGAAAACTGAAACAAACATTTGGAAAATCTCATCGAGCTTAAATTAGTTTCTAAATTAGATGTTTTGAGCGTATTTAAAATTAGGCCAACTACTACATTCACTTCAAACCCATTACATAAGACTAGTATTTAAGAAAAATGGTAAAAGATTGCAAATATGTTAACAATTCTACTGATCTAGAAATGGAAATAACTGATTTTCATCCTAATTAAGATCAAGAATATCACAAAAAGCAATTTGAATAGTCCTAGATCAGAAAAATCATGAACTGTTAAACTTTTAAAAAGATAAATTTCTGCTTTCGATCTACTTAAAAATGTGAAAGAAGATTTTCAACAACAAACTTGTTAAAATCAATGTTCAGATACAGAATAACAAACACACATCCCGACGACTGCATGGATTTAGCCATAACATAGCATGTACCAGAGGGAGAAAAAAAACTCTCAGAAGAAATGCAATGTTAAATTTCACATTAAAATATGATTTCCTTGTAGTTAATTTTCATCTTGCTGAATTTTTTTGTAAATAATACAAAGAGTATACCTTTTCTTTAACATATTATACCACACATTTTTATACTTTGTGTAATGCACTCATAACTGAAATATTAAAAGTGCAATATATAATTGCAGCTAGCCAAAATTTTATAAACTTAAAATTGGCTCCCATTAAGTTAAAGTTGTTAATAACTGCACCAAGGGAAGGAATGCAATTTTATTTCTTTGTCTGTATTTGGTTTCATTTTCATATAGAAAGAGTTAAAAATAGGTTACCTAGGTAACAAAATTTAAACACACATTTTCAGTAAAAATTACAGAATAACAGATTTTGTTTCCCTGAAGACACAACACCTCGCTATTCCAGCTATGATACGGACTGCATACTGTCATAGAGAAATTCCTTTCTTAAACAGGGAATTCATATACTTTAATCTGTTTTTACACAAGTACTGTTTATGACTAATCCATGGTCCAGGAGTAAAATACTTTATAGTACACCCATCTAAATTTTTATTATTTCCGGTCATCTGTATAGACCGTTTACCTATCACGACTAAACTCCCAATCTGCATTCCACATAACTCATACCATTCTTCAAGTCATATTTCGTAGTCTATCATTTTTAATACGGCAGGTACTTGCTGAGCGCAGACTTGTAAAGCGTGATTTCGCGTATAGCAGTACCTTAAAGGATCCCATTTTATTTGTCCACTGGTAGAATTTCATTCATACGTGGTGCAACATTCATCCATCAACACCGGAAAGAATTTATCTGCTACTTTAAACAATTTCCATCGACTGAAAATGAAGTCCTAAAAATCTTACAAATTTCAAAAGCAATCGATGCCGAAGAATTTTCACATATGGAAGACAGAGAAGTCAAACAATGAATCAGAAAATTACAAAAGAAGAATTGGGGTCTTATAAAACCCCTTGATAATAAAAGCGCTCATTATAAAGAAGAGCTTTTAACTGAAGATAAGATGAAGAAATTGTTAAATAACACAAAAAGCAATGTCTGATCTTCTAGCGAAGAATTACCCAATTAAAGAAAAAACAGGACACTGGGAAACATGTGCTCTTTACAGCGGCACGCATACAGTTGCATCAGTCATTCTTATAAGCAAAAGACATCAGCATTTTCAAAAAATAATTCTGTCATGTATTTGCCAAGAGAACGAAAACAAGTCCAAAAGAAACTTTCAGAGTGCTTTGCAAAACAAATAGGAAAGTTATTCTGCAGAATTTTACTTCGATAATAATAAAACATCTCTGATTTGATTTCAAAACGAATTTTTATTTGTGAAATCAATTTTAAATAGATCTTCGCAAATACGTTCATAAAACCTCCCAATATGCCAAAATAGCTCAAATTAAGGGAAAATTTTAATAAAGTATGCTTAAAACAACTGATAAAAAGCACATTTTGAGCAGCCTTAACAAAAGACAATTTGGCCCCACTAACTTTCATTACGAGTACTCATTAAATTTTTATTTACATTTCTTTTTTGTTCAACATTTAACTTTCAATGGTTTTAAGAGAAACAGCACTTGATAGAGAGACTCTAAATTCGGAAAAAACTGAAACAAAATTGGTTTATACACAGGCAGAGTAATTACACTGACCTGTTGGGAAGAGAAGACCCTGTTAGACAAGCAAAATATTAGGCCAGACAGAGAGGAAAATGCTTAGCCTCCTCCTGATAATGCGAAAGGAGGCCACTTGGGAAAAAATGAAACTACAGCAGTAATTTTGAAACCACTAAGAAGCAACAGAACTCTAACAAATCTCAGACTTCTGATAATTATAGTGTGATTAACAGTTCAACCTCACTTCGAATATTACAATACAATATAAAGAAAGAACCAATTCAGACACTTCAATATGGAATTCAAAACCTAAGAAATTAATGCATAGACGCTACTCTAAACATTAAAACATAATGTGAAGCGTTCACGTAAAATAAATAAGTAGTAAAACTTCAATATAAAGCAACATGTGAAAAGGGACCTACAAATTATAACATTCAAGCATTTCTAGTGAAAATAAAGTTTAATATAAAACAAGAATTACCAGCCACAGATGTCTTTTTGCTCTGCACTATTTCTCCGTTCCTTTTCTTTCATGATATCATGTTCTGCAATCCAAGAGTGCACAAAAATGATGACAAATTACACTAGAAGAGGCCAAGGGGGGGGAGGGGAAGGAATCATTAGATTTTAACTACTTTGAAATTAAAGAATAATTATACACAAAGAGAAATATCTAATATTGTTTCTTAATATATAAAACTTCAAAAGTAGCCTTCTTTGTTTTAAATTCCAGCAATGTGTTACATTGTTACTAAAATCATGATTGCAGTCGATAGAAAAGAAAATGAGTTTCCTAATACGACAGAAGTACAGTTAGCGAAAGGGGGTTTTTAATGTATGGGTACAACATGAAAAATGAAAGAAAAAAAATTATACAGTTATTACGGATACACAGAATAAAAGGGATAATGATCTTCGAGAAAAGTAAAGAATTTTAGCGCTGGTACAAAGATGGCACCGAAAGTCAATAAGCAGGTAATTTTAAATGACAAATAAACAAAATAAACTATACTGTTAGCTTTGAAGCAGGTGTTACATATAAAACTATCTTAATTCACACACAGAATTAGTGACATAACAGATCAAAAAAGAGTACGAATCAAACTCGCAATATATTGACATTAAAAGAGCTATACATATATACTTTTATAGCTTTTTTTTTTTTTTTTAGAAAGTGCTCAAAAACACCATTCTAAAAACAGCTTTCGAAAAACATCTTGGAAACAAAAGTCATAAACCATAAAATACATATTGTATTCAGAATTTTAACGTAAGACGTAATCTACATTATACATTAAACTATCTTAATTCACACACAGAATTACTGACATAACAGATAAAAAAAGAGTAAGAATCAAACTCGCAATATATTGACATTAAAAGAGCTCTACAAATATACTTTTATAGTTTTTTGTTTTTTTATTTTTAGAAAGGGCTCAAAAACACCATTCTACAAACAGATTTTCGAAAAACATCTTGGAAACAAAAGTCATAAACCATAAAATAAATATTTCATTCAGAATTTTAAGGCAAGAACCGTTTCTCATTTTAAGTTCTTTACTTAGGTACACTCATCCATGAGAGAGGAGAGCTTAGTCCAATGTACAAGAAATTATCCTGAAATATTACCACATCACTTTAATGAAATTATAGCAATATTTCACTCAGGAAAAGAACATATTATCTAGTTGTCCGGGTTCGAGCCCAGGTTTAATACAGCAAGCCAAAACACATCAAATGCCATTGAATGATACAGCATTTTGAAATGTTGCAAAAAAATTTAAATAATATTTCGTGAAAGAGATATTGCAATTACCTATATACTAAACTGTTGACCAAAAATTCAAGAAAACTAAGATACTCTTTTTTTCTTTCGAAGGAATCAAAGTCATATACTAATGTAGGGATGCTTAACTTATTGTACTATAAAACCTAAACATAGGAATGAAATTTTGTCAGCTATCTGAGATATCCAATACCGAGAAATTCCGTAAATTGTAGAATAGAACGTACGTCTCAAAACACACGAAAGGTAAAACACAATCCAAATACTTTTAGCCTTGAAGCAGGTATTCTATATTAAACTGTCTTAACTCACATACAGAATTAGTAATATAATAGCTCAAAATATTGTAAGAACCAAACACGCATTATATAAATATTTTTAAAAAAATGTACATACATTTATTAGTGTTACGAAGGTTTATTCTGAAATATTATAATGTCACTTTCAGTGAAATGATAGAAATTTTCACTCAAGGAAGGGACATTCTGTCTGGCTGCCTGGGTTCCATCCCAGCTTCTGTTACAAAAGTTTGATAGAAGAATTTTAAGAATCCAGAAACGAAACTCATGAAGAAATTATTGACCATAATTGGTTCTATGATTTAGTCATTCTTACAGACATAATAACTAAAATCTTAAAATTGAGCAGGGAAGAGAACTAAAGTCTTTGAATTTAAGGTTATTTTAAATTCATTTTAAATCAAAATTAATTTTGTAAAAATATTACACAAATATAAGGAATATACATTTTTACCATAATGCAATGTACATTTTGCCACTTTGAAAATCTGGAGAACTAAAGCGTGAAATACAAGAAAACTGAAACAAACATTTGGAAAATCTCATCGAGCTTAAATTAGTTTCTAAATTAGATGTTTTGAGCGTATTTAAAATTAGGCCAACTACTACATTCACTTCAAACCCATTACATAAGACTAGTATTTAAGAAAAATGGTAAAAGATTGCAAATATGTTAACAATTCTACTGATCTAGAAATGGAAATAACTGATTTTCATCCTAATTAAGATCAAGAATATCACAAAAAGCAATTTGAATAGTCCTAGATCAGAAAAATCATGAACTGTTAAACTTTTAAAAAGATAAATTCCTGCTTTCGATCTACTTAAAAATGTGAAAGAGGATTTTCAACAACAAACTTGTTAAAATCAATGTTCAGATACAGAATAACAAACACACATCCCGACGACTGCATGGATTTAGCCATAACATAGCATGTACCAGAGGGAGAAAAAAAACTCTCAGAAGAAATGCAATGTTAAATTTCACATTAAAATATGATTTCCTTGTAGTTAATTTTCATCTTGCTGAATTTTTTTGTAAATAATACAAAGAGTATACCTTTTCTTTAACATATTATACCACACATTTTTATACTTTGTGTAATGCACTCATAACTGAAATATTAAAAGTGCAATATATAATTGCAGCTAGCCAAAATTTTATAAACTTAAAATTGGCTCCCATTAAGTTAAAGTTGTTAATAACTGCACCAAGGGAAGGAATGCAATTTTATTTCTTTGTCTGTATTTGGTTTCATTTTCATATAGAAAGAGTTAAAAATAGGTTACCTAGGTAACAAAATTTAAACACACATTTTCAGTAAAAATTACAGAATAACAGATTTTGTTTCCCTGAAGACACAACACCTCGCTATTCCAGCTATGATACGGACTGCATACTGTCATAGAGAAATTCCTTTCTTAAACAGGGAATTCATATACTTTAATCTGTTTTTACACAAGTACTGTTTATGACTAATCCATGGTCCAGGAGTAAAATACTTTATAGTACACCCATCTAAATTTTTATTATTTCCGGTCATCTGTATAGACCGTTTACCTATCACGACTAAACTCCCAATCTGCATTCCACATAACTCATACCATTCTTCAAGTCATATTTCGTAGTCTATCATTTTTAATACGGCAGGTACTTGCTGAGCGCAGACTTGTAAAGCGTGATTTCGCGTATAGCAGTACCTTAAAGGATCCCATTTTATTTGTCCACTGCTAGAATTTCATTCATACGTGGTGCAACATTCATCCATCAACACCGGAAAGAATTTATCTGCTACTTTAAACAATTTCCATCGACTGAAAATGAAGTCCTAAAAATCTTACAAATTTCAAAAGCAATCGATGCCGAAGAATTTTCACATATGGAAGACAGAGAAGTCAAACAATGAATCAGAAAATTACAAAAGAAGAATTGGGGTCTTATAAAACCCCTTGATAATAAAAGCGCTCATTATAAAGAAGAGCTTTTAACTGAAGATAAGATGAAGAAATTGTTAAATAACACAAAAAGCAATGTCTGATCTTCTAGCGAAGAATTACCCAATTAAAGAAAAAACAGGACACTGGGAAACATGTGCTCTTTACAGCGGCACACATACAGTTGCATCAGTCATTCTTATAAGCAAAAGACATCAGCATTTTCAAAAAATAATTCTGTCATGTATTTGCCAAGAGAACGAAAACAAGTCCAAAAGAAACTTTCAGAGTGCTTTGCAAAACAAATAGGAAAGTTATTCTGCAGAATTTTACTTCGATAATAATAAAACATCTCTGATTTGATTTCAAAACGAATTTTTATTTGTGAAATCAATTTTAAATAGATCTTCGCAAATACGTTCATAAAACCTCCCAATATGCCAAAATAGCTCAAATTAAGGGAAAATTTTAATAAAGTATGCTTAAAACAACTGATAAAAAGCACATTTTGAGCAGCCTTAACAAAAGACAATTTGGCCCCACTAACTTTCATTACGAGTACTCATTAAATTTTTATTTACATTTCTTTTTTGTTCAACATTTAACTTTCAATGGTTTTAAGAGAAACAGCACTTGATAGAGAGACTCTAAATTCGGAAAAAACTGAAACAAAATTGGTTTATACACAGGCAGAGTAATTACACTGACCTGTTGGGAAGAGAAGACCCTGTTAGACAAGCAAAATATTAGGCCAGACAGAGAGGAAAATGCTTAGCCTCCTCCTCATAATGCGAAAGGAGGCCACTTGGGAAAAAATGAAACTACAGCAGTAATTTTGAAACCACTAAGAAGCAACAGAACTCTAACAAATCTCAGACTTCTGATAATTATAGTGTGATTAACAGTTCAACCTCACTTCGAATATTACAATACAATATAAAGAAAGAACCAATTCAGACACTTCAATATGGAATTCAAAACCTAAGAAATTAATGCATAGACGCTACTCTAAACATTAAAACATAATGTGAAGCGTTCACGTAAAATAAATAAGTAGTAAAACTTCAATATAAAGCAACATGTGAAAAGGGACCTACAAATTATAACATTCAAGCATTTCTAGTGAAAATAAAGTTTAATATAAAACAAGAATTACCAGCCACAGATGTCTTTTTGCTCTGCACTATTTCTCCGTTCCTTTTCTTTCATGATATCATGTTCTGCAATCCAAGAGTGCACAAAAATGATGACAAATTACACTAGAAGAGGCCAAGGGGGGGGAGGGGAAGGAATCATTAGATTTTAACTACTTTGAAATTAAAGAATAATTATACACAAAGAGAAATATCTAATATTGTTTCTTAATATATAAAACTTCAAAAGTAGCCTTCTTTGTTTTAAATTCCAGCAATGTGTTACATTGTTACTAAAATCATGATTGCAGTCGATAGAAAAGAAAATGAGTTTCCTAATACGACAGAAGTACAGTTAGCGAAAGGGGGTTTTTAATGTATGGGTACAACATGAAAAATGAAAGAAAAAAAATTATACAGTTATTACGGATACACAGAATAAAAGGGATAATGATCTTCGAGAAAAGTAAAGAATTTTAGCGCTGGTACAAAGATGGCACCGAAAGTCAATAAGCAGGTAATTTTAAATGACAAATAAACAAAATAAACTATACTGTTAGCTTTGAAGCAGGTGTTACATATAAAACTATCTTAATTCACACACAGAATTAGTGACATAACAGATCAAAAAAGAGTACGAATCAAACTCGCAATATATTGACATTAAAAGAGCTATACATATATACTTTTATAGCTTTTTTTTTTTTTTTTTTTTAGAAAGTGCTCAAAAACACCATTCTAAAAACAGCTTTCGAAAAACATCTTGGAAACAAAAGTCATAAACCATAAAATACATATTGTATTCAGAATTTTAACGTAAGACGTAATCTACATTATACAATAAACTATCTTGATTCACACACAGAATTACTGACATAACAGATAAAAAAAGAGTAAGAATCAAACTCGCAATATATTGACATTAAAAGAGCTCTACAAATATACTTTTATAGTTTTTTGTTTTTTTATTTTTAGAAAGGGCTCAAAAACACCATTCTACAAACAGATTTTCGAAAAACATCTTGGAAACAAAAGTCATAAACCATAAAATAAATATTTCATTCAGAATTTTAAGGCAAGAACCGTTTCTCATTTTAAGTTCTTTACTTAGGTACACTCATCCATGAGAGAGGAGAGCTTAGTCCAATGTACAAGAAATTATCCTGAAATATTACCACATCACTTTAATGAAATTATAGCAATATTTCACTCAGGAAAAGAACATATTATCTAGTTGCCCGGGTTCGAGCCCAGGTTTAATACAGCAAGCCAAAACACATCAAATGCCATTGAATGATACAGCATTTTGAAATGTTGCAAAAAAATTTAAATAATATTTCGTGAAAGAGATATTGCAATTACCTATATACTAAACTGTTGATCAAAAATTCAAGAAAACTAAGATACTCTTTTTTTCTTTCGAAGGAATCAAAGTCATATACTAATGTAGGGATGCTTAACTTATTGTACTATAAAACCTAAACATAGGAATGAAATTTTGTCAGCTATCTGAGATATCCAATACCGAGAAATTCCGTAAATTGTAGAATAGAACGTACGTCTCAAAACACACGAAAGGTAAAACACAATCCAAATACTTTTAGCCTTGAAGCAGGTATTCTATATTAAACTGTCTTAACTCACATACAGAATTAGTAATATAATAGCTCAAAATATTGTAAGAACCAAACACGCATTATATAAATATTTTTAAAAAAATGTACATACATTTATTAGTGTTACGAAGGTTTATTCTGAAATATTATAATGTCACTTTCAGTGAAATGATAGAAATTTTCACTC
This sequence comes from Stegodyphus dumicola, assembly GCF_044657685.1. Taxonomy (NCBI): domain Eukaryota; kingdom Metazoa; phylum Arthropoda; class Arachnida; order Araneae; family Eresidae; genus Stegodyphus; species Stegodyphus dumicola. The sequence continues at coordinate 145,872,049 of NC_140780.1, forward strand.
AAGGAAGGGACATTCTGTCTGGCTGCCTGGGTTCCATCCCAGCTTCTGTTACAAAAGTTTGATAGAAGAATTTTAAGAATCCAGAAACGAAACTCATGAAGAAATTATTGACCATAATTGGTTCTATGATTTAGTCATTCTTACAGACATAATAACTAAAATCTTAAAATTGAGCAGGGAAGAGAACTAAAGTCTTTGAATTTAAGGTTATTTTAAATTCATTTTAAATCAAAATTAATTTTGTAAAAATATTACACAAATATAAGGAATATACATTTTTACCATAATGCAATGTACATTTTGCCACTTTGAAAATCTGGAGAACTAAAGCGTGAAATACAAGAAAACTGAAACAAACATTTGGAAAATCTCATCGAGCTTAAATTAGTTTCTAAATTAGATGTTTTGAGCGTATTTAAAATTAGGCCAACTACTACATTCACTTCAAACCCATTACATAAGACTAGTATTTAAGAAAAATGGTAAAAGATTGCAAATATGTTAACAATTCTACTGATCTAGAAATGGAAATAACTGATTTTCATCCTAATTAAGATCAAGAATATCACAAAAAGCAATTTGAATAGTCCTAGATCAGAAAAATCATGAACTGTTAAACTTTTAAAAAGATAAATTCCTGCTTTCGATCTACTTAAAAATGTGAAAGAGGATTTTCAACAACAAACTTGTTAAAATCAATGTTCAGATACAGAATAACAAACACACATCCCGACGACTGCATGGATTTAGCCATAACATAGCATGTACCAGAGGGAGAAAAAAAACTCTCAGAAGAAATGCAATGTTAAATTTCACATTAAAATATGATTTCCCTGTATTTAATTTTCATCTTGCTGAATTTTTTTGTAAATAATACAAAGAGTATACCTTTTCTTTAACATATTATACCACACATTTTTATACTTTGTGTAATGCACTCATAACTGAAATATTAAAAGTGCAATATATAATTGCAGCTAGCCAAAATTTTATAAACTTAAAATTGGCTCCCATTAAATTAAAGTTGTTAATAACTGCACCAAGGGAAGGAATGCAATTTTATTTCTTTGTCTGTATTTGGTTTCATTTTCATATAGAAAGAGTTAAAAATAGGTTACCTAGGTAACAAAATTTAAACACACATTTTCAGTAAAAATTACAGAATAACAGATTTTGTTTCCCTGAAGACACAACACCTCGCTATTCCAGCTATGATACGGACTGCATACTGTCATAGAGAAATTCCTTTCTTAAACAGGGAATTCATATACTTTAATCTGTTTTTACACAAGTACTGTTTATGACTAATCCATGGTCCAGGAGTAAAATACTTTATAGTACACCCATCTAAATTTTTATTATTTCCGGTCATCTGTATAGACCGTTTACCTATCACGACTAAACTCCCAATCTGCATTCCACATAACTCATACCATTCTTCAAGTCATATTTCGTAGTCTATCATTTTTAATACGGCAGGTACTTGCTGAGCGCAGACTTGTAAAGCGTGATTTCGCGTATAGCAGTACCTTAAAGGATCCCATTTTATTTGTCCACTGCTAGAATTTCATTCATACGTGGTGCAACATTCATCCATCAACACCGGAAAGAATTTATCTGCTACTTTAAACAATTTCCATCGACTGAAAATGAAGTCCTAAAAATCTTACAAATTTCAAAAGCAATCGATGCCGAAGAATTTTCACATATGGAAGACAGAGAAGTCAAACAATGAATCAGAAAATTACAAAAGAAGAATTGGGGTCTTATAAAACCCCTTGATAATAAAAGCGCTCATTATAAAGAAGAGCTTTTAACTGAAGATAAGATGAAGAAATTGTTAAATAACACAAAAAGCAATGTCTGATCTTCTAGCGAAGAATTACCCAATTAAAGAAAAAACAGGACACTGGGAAACATGTGCTCTTTACAGCGGCACGCATACAGTTGCATCAGTCATTCTTATAAGCAAAAGACATCAGCATTTTCAAAAAATAATTCTGTCATGTATTTGCCAAGAGAACGAAAACAAGTCCAAAAGAAACTTTCAGAGTGCTTTGCAAAACAAATAGGAAAGTTATTCTGCAGAATTTTACTTCGATAATAATAAAACATCTCTGATTTGATTTCAAAACGAATTTTTATTTGTGAAATCAATTTTAAATAGATCTTCGCAAATACGTTCATAAAACCTCCCAATATGCCAAAATAGCTCAAATTAAGGGAAAATTTTAATAAAGTATGCTTAAAACAACTGATAAAAAGCACATTTTGAGCAGCCTTAACAAAAGACAATTTGGCCCCACAAACTTTCATTACGAGTACTCATTAAATTTTTATTTACATTTCTTTTTTGTTCAACATTTAACTTTCAATGGTTTTAAGAGAAACAGCACTTGATAGAGAGACTCTAAATTCGGAAAAAACTGAAACAAAATTGGTTTATACACAGGCAGAGTAATTACACTGACCTGTTGGGAAGAGAAGACCCTGTTAGACAAGCAAAATATTAGGCCAGACAGAGAGGAAAATGCTTAGCCTCCTCCTCGTAATGCGAAAGGAGGCCACTTGGGAAAAAATGAAACTACAGCAGTAATTTTGAAACCACTAAGAAGCAACAGAACTCTAACAAATCTCAGACTTCTGATAATTATAGTGTGATTAACAGTTCAACCTCACTTCGAATATTACAATACAATATAAAGAAAGAACCAATTCAGACACTTCAATATGGAATTCAAAACCTAAGAAATTAATGCATAGACGCTACTCTAAACATTAAAACATAATGTGAAGCGTTCACGTAAAATAAATAAGTAGTAAAACTTCAATATAAAGCAACATGTGAAAAGGGACCTACAAATTATAACATTCAAGCATTTCTAGTGAAAATAAAGTTTAATATAAAACAAGAATTACCAGCCACAGATGTCTTTTTGCTCTGCACTATTTCTCCGTTCCTTTTCTTTCATGATATCATGTTCTGCAATCCAAGAGTGCACAAAAATGATGACAAATTACACTAGAAGAGGCCAAGGGGGGGGAGGGGAAGGAATCATTAGATTTTAACTACTTTGAAATTAAAGAATAATTATACACAAAGAGAAATATCTAATATTGTTTCTTAATATATAAAACTTCAAAAGTAGCCTTCTTTGTTTTAAATTCCAGCAATGTGTTACATTGTTACTAAAATCATGATTGCAGTCGATAGAAAAGAAAATGAGTTTCCTAATACGACAGAAGTACAGTTAGCGAAAGGGGGTTTTTAATGTATGGGTACAACATGAAAAATGAAAGAAAAAAAATTATACAGTTATTACGGATACACAGAATAAAAGGGATAATGATCTTCGAGAAAAGTAAAGAATTTTAGCGCTGGTACAAAGATGGCACCGAAAGTCAATAAGCAGGTAATTTTAAATGACAAATAAACAAAATAAACTATACTGTTAGCTTTGAAGCAGGTGTTACATATAAAACTATCTTAATTCACACACAGAATTAGTGACATAACAGATCAAAAAAGAGTACGAATCAAACTCGCAATATATTGACATTAAAAGAGCTATACATATATACTTTTATAGCTTTTTTTTTTTTTTTTTAGAAAGTGCTCAAAAACACCATTCTAAAAACAGCTTTCGAAAAACATCTTGGAAACAAAAGTCATAAACCATAAAATACATATTGTATTCAGAATTTTAACGTAAGACGTAATCTACATTATACATTAAACTATCTTAATTCACACACAGAATTACTGACATAACAGATAAAAAAAGAGTAAGAATCAAACTCGCAATATATTGACATTAAAAGAGCTTTACAAATATACTTTTATAGTTTTTTGTTTTTTTATTTTTAGAAAGGGCTCAAAAACACCATTCTACAAACAGATTTTCGAAAAACATCTTGGAAACAAAAGTCATAAACCATAAAATAAATATTTCATTCAGAATTTTAAGGCAAGAACCGTTTCTCATTTTAAGTTCTTTACTTAGGTACACTCATCCATGAGAGAGGAGAGCTTAGTCCAATGTACAAGAAATTATCCTGAAATATTACCACATCACTTTAATGAAATTATAGCAATATTTCACTCAGGAAAAGAACATATTATCTAGTTGCCCGGGTTCGAGCCCAGGTTTAATACAGCAAGCCAAAACACATCAAATGCCATTGAATGATACAGCATTTTGAAATGTTGCAAAAAAATTTAAATAATATTTCGTGAAAGAGATATTGCAATTACCTATATACTAAACTGTTGACCAAAAATTCAAGAAAACTAAGATACTCTTTTTTTCTTTCGAAGGAATCAAAGTCATATACTAATGTAGGGCTGCTTAACTTATTGTACTATAAAACCTAAACATAGGAATGAAATTTTGTCAGCTATCTGAGATATCCAATACCGAGAAATTCCATAAATTGTAGAATAGAACGTACGTCTCAAAACACACGAAAGGTAAAACACAATCCAAATACTTTTAGCCTTGAAGCAGGTATTCTATATTAAACTGTCTTAACTCACATACAGAATTAGTAATATAATAGCTCAAAATATTGTAAGAACCAAACACGCATTATATAAATATTTTTAAAAAAATGTACATACATTTATTAGTGTTACGAAGGTTTATTCTGAAATATTATAATGTCACTTTCAGTGAAATGATAGAAATTTTCACTCAAGGAAGGGACATTCTGTCTGGCTGCCTGGGTTCCATCCCAGCTTCTGTTACAAAAGTTTGATAGAAGAATTTTAAGAATCCAGAAACGAAACTCATGAAGAAATTATTGACCATAATTGGTTCTATGATTTAGTCATTCTTACAGACATAATAACTAAAATCTTAAAATTGAGCAGGGAAGAGAACTAAAGTCTTTGAATTTAAGGTTATTTTAAATTCATTTTAAATCAAAATTAATTTTGTAAAAATATTACACAAATATAAGGAATATACATTTTTACCATAATGCAATTTACATTTTGCCACTTTGAAAATCTGGAGAACTAAAGCGTGAAATACAAGAAAACTGAAACAAACATTTGGAAAATCTCATCGAGCTTAAGTTAGTTTCTAAATTAGATGTTTTGAGCGTATTTAAAATTAGGCCAACTACTACATTCACTTCAAACCCATTACATAAGACTAGTATTTAAGAAAAATGGTAAAAGATTGCAAATATGTTAACAATTCTACTGATCTAGAAATGGAAATAACTGATTTTCATCCTAATTAAGATCAAGAATATCACAAAAAGCAATTTGAATAGTCCTAGATCAGAAAAATCATGAACTGTTAAACTTTTAAAAAGATAAATTCCTGCTTTCGATCTACTTAAAAATGTGAAAGAGGATTTTCAACAACAAACTTGTTAAAATCAATGTTCAGATACAGAATAACAAACACACATCCCGACGACTGCATGGATTTAGCCATAACATAGCATGTACCAGAGGGAGAAAAAAAACTCTCAGAAGAAATGCAATGTTAAATTTCACATTAAAATATGATTTCCTTGTAGTTAATTTTCATCTTGCTGAATTTTTTTGTAAATAATACAAAGAGTATACCTTTTCTTTAACATATTATACCACACATTTTTATACTTTGTGTAATGCACTCATAACTGAAATATTAAAAGTGCAATATATAATTGCAGCTAGCCAAAATTTTATAAACTTAAAATTGGCTCCCATTAAGTTAAAGTTGTTAATAACTGCACCAAGGGAAGGAATGCAATTTTATTTCTTTGTCTGTATTTGGTTTCATTTTCATATAGAAAGAGTTAAAAATAGGTTACCTAGGTAACAAAATTTAAACACACATTTTCAGTAAAAATTACAGAATAACAGATTTTGTTTCCCTGAAGACACAACACCTCGCTATTCCAGCTATGATACGGACTGCATACTGTCATAGAGAAATTCCTTTCTTAAACAGGGAATTCATATACTTTAATCTTTTTACACAAGTACTGTTTATGACTAATCCATGGTCCAGGAGTAAAATACTTTATAGTACACCCATCTAAATTTTTATTATTTCCGGTCATCTGTATAGACCGTTTACCTATCACGACTAAACTCCCAATCTGCATTCCACATAACTCATACCATTCTTCAAGTCATATTTCGTAGTCTATCATTTTTAATACGGCAGGTACTTGCTGAGCGCAGACTTGTAAAGCGTGATTTCGCGTATAGCAGTACCTTAAAGGATCCCATTTTATTTGTCCACTGCTAGAATTTCATTCATACGTGGTGCAACATTCATCCATCAACACCGGAAAGAATTTATCTGCTACTTTAAACAATTTCCATCGACTGAAAATGAAGTCCTAAAAATCTTACAAATTTCAAAAGCAATCGATGCCGAAGAATTTTCACATATGGAAGACAGAGAAGTCAAACAATGAATCAGAAAATTACAAAAGAAGAATTGGGGTCTTATAAAACCCCTTGATAATAAAAGCGCTCATTATAAAGAAGAGCTTTTAACTGAAGATAAGATGAAGAAATTGTTAAATAACACAAAAAGCAATGTCTGATCTTCTAGCGAAGAATTACCCAATTAAAGAAAAAACAGGACACTGGGAAACATGTGCTCTTTACAGCGGCACGCATACAGTTGCATCAGTCATTCTTATAAGCAAAAGACATCAGCATTTTCAAAAAATAATTCTGTCATGTATTTGCCAAGAGAACGAAAACAAGTCCAAAAGAAACTTTCAGAGTGCTTTGCAAAACAAATAGGAAAGTTATTCTGCAGAATTTTACTTCGATAATAATAAAACATCTCTGATTTGATTTCAAAACGAATTTTTATTTGTGAAATCAATTTTAAATAGATCTTCGCAAATACGTTCATAAAACCTCCCAATATGCCAAAATAGCTCAAATTAAGGGAAAATTTTAATAAAGTATGCTTAAAACAACTGATAAAAAGCACATTTTGAGCAGCCTTAACAAAAGACAATTTGGCCCCACTAACTTTCATTATGAGTACTCATTAAATTTTTATTTACATTTCTTTTTTGTTCAACATTTAACTTTCAATGGTTTTAAGAGAAACAGCACTTGATAGAGAGACTCTAAATTCGGAAAAAACTGAAACAAAATTGGTTTATACACAGGCAGAGTAATTACACTGACCTGTTGGGAAGAGAAGACCCTGTTAGACAAGCAAAATATTAGGCCAGACAGAGAGGAAAATGCTTAGCCTCCTCCTCGTAATGCGAAAGGAGGCTACTTGGGAAAAAATGAAACTACAGCAGTAATTTTGAAACCACTAAGAAGCAACAGAACTCTAACAAATCTCAGACTTCTGATAATTATAGTGTGATTAACAGTTCAACCTCACTTCGAATATTACAATACAATATAAAGAAAGAACCAATTCAGACACTTCAATATGGAATTCAAAACCTAAGAAATTAATGCATAAACGCTTAAAATAAATAAGTAGTAAAACTTCAATATAAAGCAACATGTGAAAAGGGACCTACAAATTATAACATTCAAGCATTTCTAGTGAAAATAAAGTTTAATATAAAACAAGAATTACCAGCCACAGATGTCTTTTTGCTCTGCACTATTTCTCCGTTCCTTTTCTTTCATGATATCATGTTCTGCAATCCAAGAGTGCACAAAAATGATGACAAATTACACTAGAAGAGGCCAGGGGGGGAGGGGAAGGAATCATTAGATTTTAACTACTTTGAAATTAAAGAATAATTATACACAAAGAGAAATATCTAATATTGTTTCTTAATATATAAAACTTCAAAAGTAGCCTTCTTTGTTTTAAATTCCAGCAATGTGTTACATTGTTACTAAAATCATGATTGCAGTCGATAGAAAAGAAAATGAGTTTCCTAATACGACAGAAGTACAGTTAGCGAAAGGGGGTTTTTAATGTATGGGTACAACATGAAAAATGAAAGAAAAAAAATTATACAGTTATTACGGATACACAGAATAAAAAGGATAATGATCTTCGAGAAAAGTAAATAATTTTAGCGCTGGTACAAAGATGGCACCGAAAGTCAATAAGCAGGTAATTTTAAATGACAAATAAACAAAATAAACTTTACTGTTAGCTTTGAAGCAGGTGTTACATATAAAACTATCTTAATTCACACACAGAATTAGTGACGTAACAGATCAAAAAAGAGTACGAATCAAACTCGCAATATATTGACATTAAAAGAGCTATACATATATACTTTTATAGCTTTTTTTTTTTTTTTTAGAAAGTGCTCAAAAACACCATTCTAAAAACAGCTTTCGAAAAACATCTTGGAAACAAAAGTCATAAACCATAAAATACATATTGTATTCAGAATTTTAACGTAAGACGTAATCTACATTATACATTAAACTATCTTAATTCACACACAGAATTACTGACATAACAGATAAAAAAAGAGTAAGAATCAAACTCGCAATATATTGACATTAAAAGAGCTCTACAAATATACTTTTATAGTTTTTTGTTTTTTTATTTTTAGAAAGGGCTCAAAAACACCATTCTACAAACAGATTTTCGAAAAACATCTTGGAAACAAAAGTCATAAACCATAAAATAAATATTTCATTCAGAATTTTAAGGCAAGAACCGTTTCTCATTTTAAGTTCTTTACTTAGGTACACTCATCCATGAGAGAGGAGAGCTTAGTCCAATGTACAAGAAATTATCCTGAAATATTACCACATCACTTTAATGAAATTATAGCAATATTTCACTCAGGAAAAGAACATATTATCTAGTTGCCCGGGTTCGAGCCCAGGTTTAATACAGCAAGCCAAAACACATCAAATGCCATTGAATGATACAGCATTTTGAAATGTTGCAAAAAAATTTAAATAATATTTCGTGAAAGAGATATTGCAATTACCTATATACTAAACTGTTGACCAAAAATTCAAGAAAACTAAGATACTCTTTTTTTCTTTCGAAGGAATCAAAGTCATATACTAATGTAGGGCTGCTTAACTTATTGTACTATAAAACCTAAACATAGGAATGAAATTTTGTCAGCTATCTGAGATATCCAATACCGAGAAATTCCGTAAATTGTAGAATAGAACGTACGTCTCAAAACACACGAAAGGTAAAACACAATCCAAATACTTTTAGCCTTGAAGCAGGTATTCTATATTAAACTGTCTTAACTCACATACAGAATTAGTAATATAATAGCTCAAAATATTGTAAGAACCAAACACGCATTATATAAATATTTTTAAAAAAATGTACATACATTTATTAGTGTTACGAAGGTTTATTCTGAAATATTATAATGTCACTTTCAGTGAAATGATAGAAATTTTCACTCAAGGAAGGGACATTCTGTCTGGCTGCCTGGGTTCCATCCCAGCTTCTGTTACAAAAGTTTGATAGAAGAATTTTAAGAATCCAGAAACGAAACTCATGAAGAAATTATTGACCATAATTGGTTCTATGATTTAGTCATTCTTACAGACATAATAACTAAAATCTTAAAATTGAGCAGGGAAGAGAACTAAAGTCTTTGAATTTAAGGTTATTTTAAATTCATTTTAAATCAAAATTAATTTTGTAAAAATATTACACAAATATAAGGAATATACATTTTTACCATAATGCAATGTACATTTTGCCACTTTGAAAATCTGGAGAACTAAAGCGTGAAATACAAGAAAACTGAAACAAACATTTGGAAAATCTCATCGAGCTTAAATTAGTTTCTAAATTAGATGTTTTGAGCGTATTTAAAATTAGGCCAACTACTACATTCACTTCAAACCCATTACATAAGACTAGTATTTAAGAAAAATGGTAAAAGATTGCAAATATGTTAACAATTCTACTGATCTAGAAATGGAAATAACTGATTTTCATCCTAATTAAGATCAAGAATATCACAAAAAGCAATTTGAATAGTCCTAGATCAGAAAAATCATGAACTGTTAAACTTTTAAAAAGATAAATTCCTGCTTTCGATCTACTTAAAAATGTGAAAGAGGATTTTCAACAACAAACTTGTTAAAATCAATGTTCAGATACAGAATAACAAACACACATCCCGACGACTGCATGGATTTAGCCATAACATAGCATGTACCAGAGGGAGAAAAAAAACTCTCAGAAGAAATGCAATGTTAAATTTCACATTAAAATATGATTTCCCTGTATTTAATTTTCATCTTGCTGAATTTTTTTGTAAATAATACAAAGAGTATACCTTTTCTTTAACATATTATACCACACATTTTTATACTTTGTGTAATGCACTCATAACTGAAATATTAAAAGTGCAATATATAATTGCAGCTAGCCAAAATTTTATAAACTTAAAATTGGCTCCCATTAAATTAAAGTTGTTAATAACTGCACCAAGGGAAGGAATGCAATTTTATTTCTTTGTCTGTATTTGGTTTCATTTTCATATAGAAAGAGTTAAAAATAGGTTACCTAGGTAACAAAATTTAAACACACATTTTCAGTAAAAATTACAGAATAACAGATTTTGTTTCCCTGAAGACACAACACCTCGCTATTCCAGCTATGATACGGACTGCATACTGTCATAGAGAAATTCCTTTCTTAAACAGGGAATTCATATACTTTAATCTGTTTTTACACAAGTACTGTTTATGACTAATCCATGGTCCAGGAGTAAAATACTTTATAGTACACCCATCTAAATTTTTATTATTTCCGGTCATCTGTATAGACCGTTTACCTATCACGACTAAACTCCCAATCTGCATTCCACATAACTCATACCATTCTTCAAGTCATATTTCGTAGTCTATCATTTTTAATACGGCAGGTACTTGCTGAGCGCAGACTTGTAAAGCGTGATTTCGCGTATAGCAGTACCTTAAAGGATCCCATTTTATTTGTCCACTGCTAGAATTTCATTCATACGTGGTGCAACATTCATCCATCAACACCGGAAAGAATTTATCTGCTACTTTAAACAATTTCCATCGACTGAAAATGAAGTCCTAAAAATCTTACAAATTTCAAAAGCAATCGATGCCGAAGAATTTTCACATATGGAAGACAGAGAAGTCAAACAATGAATCAGAAAATTACAAAAGAAGAATTGGGGTCTTATAAAACCCCTTGATAATAAAAGCGCTCATTATAAAGAAGAGCTTTTAACTGAAGATAAGATGAAGAAATTGTTAAATAACACAAAAAGCAATGTCTGATCTTCTAGCGAAGAATTACCCAATTAAAGAAAAAACAGGACACTGGGAAACATGTGCTCTTTACAGCGGCACGCATACAGTTGCATCAGTCATTCTTATAAGCAAAAGACATCAGCATTTTCAAAAAATAATTCTGTCATGTATTTGCCAAGAGAACGAAAACAAGTCCAAAAGAAACTTTCAGAGTGCTTTGCAAAACAAATAGGAAAGTTATTCTGCAGAATTTTACTTCGATAATAATAAAACATCTCTGATTTGATTTCAAAACGAATTTTTATTTGTGAAATCAATTTTAAATAGATCTTCGCAAATACGTTCATAAAACCTCCCAATATGCCAAAATAGCTCAAATTAAGGGAAAATTTTAATAAAGTATGCTTAAAACAACTGATAAAAAGCACATTTTGAGCAGCCTTAACAAAAGACAATTTGGCCCCACTAACTTTCATTACGAGTACTCATTAAATTTTTATTTACATTTCTTTTTTGTTCAACATTTAACTTTCAATGGTTTTAAGAGAAACAGCACTTGATAGAGAGACTCTAAATTCGGAAAAAACTGAAACAAAATTGGTTTATACACAGGCAGAGTAATTACACTGACCTGTTGGGAAGAGAAGACCCTGTTAGACAAGCAAAATATTAGGCCAGACAGAGAGGAAAATGCTTAGCCTCCTCCTCGTAATGCGAAAGGAGGCTACTTGGGAAAAAATGAAACTACAGCAGTAATTTTGAAACCACTAAGAAGCAACAGAACTCTAACAAATCTCAGACTTCTGATAATTATAGTGTGATTAACAGTTCAACCTCACTTCGAATATTACAATACAATATAAAGAAAGAACCAATTCAGACACTTCAATATGGAATTCAAAACCTAAGAAATTAATGCATAGACGCTTAAAATAAATAAGTAGTAAAACTTCAATATAAAGCAACATGTGAAAAGGGACCTACAAATTATAACATTCAAGCATTTCTAGTGAAAATAAAGTTTAATATAAAACAAGAATTACCAGCCACAGATGTCTTTTTGCTCTGCACTATTTCTCCGTTCCTTTTCTTTCATGATATCATGTTCTGCAATCCAAGAGTGCACAAAAATGATGACAAATTACACTAGAAGAGGACAAGGGGGGGGAGGGGAAGGAATCATTAGATTTTAACTACTTTGAAATTAAAGAATAATTATACACAAAGAGAAATATCTAATATTGTTTCTTAATATATAAAACTTCAAAAGTAGCCTTCTTTGTTTTAAATTCCAGCAATGTGTTACATTGTTACTAAAATCATGATTGCAGTCGATAGAAAAGAAAATGAGTTTCCTAATACGACAGAAGTACAGTTAGCGAAAGGGGGTTTTTAATGTATGGGTACAACATGAAAAATGAAAGAAAAAAAATTATACAGTTATTACGGATACACAGAATAAAAGGGATAATGATCTTCGAGAAAAGTAAAGAATTTTAGCGCTGGTACAAAGATGGCACCGAAAGTCAATAAGCAGGTAATTTTAAATGACAAATAAACAAAATAAACTATACTGTTAGCTTTGAAGCAGGTGTTACATATAAAACTATCTTAATTCACACACAGAATTAGTGACGTAACAGATCAAAAAAGAGTACGAATCAAACTCGCAATATATTGACATTAAAAGAGCTATACATATATACTTTTATAGCTTTTTTTTTTTTTTTTAGAAAGTGCTCAAAAACACCATTCTAAAAACAGCTTTCGAAAAACATCTTGGAAACAAAAGTCATAAACCATAAAATACATATTGTATTCAGAATTTTAACGTAAGACGTAATCTACATTATACATTAAACTATCTTAATTCACACACAGAATTACTGACATAACAGATAAAAAAAGAGTAAGAATCAAACTCGCAATATATTGACATTAAAAGAGCTCTACAAATATACTTTTATAGTTTTTTGTTTTTTTATTTTTAGAAAGGGCTCAAAAACACCATTCTACAAACAGATTTTCGAAAAACATCTTGGAAACAAAAGTCATAAACCATAAAATAAATATTTCATTCAGAATTTTAAGGCAAGAACCGTTTCTCATTTTAAGTTCTTTACTTAGGTACACTCATCCATGAGAGAGGAGAGCTTAGTCCAATGTACAAGAAATTATCCTGAAATATTACCACATCACTTTAATGAAATTATAGCAATATTTCACTCAGGAAAAGAACATATTATCTAGTTGCCCGGGTTCGAGCCCAGGTTTAATACAGCAAGCCAAAACACATCAAATGCCATTGAATGATACAGCATTTTGAAATGTTGCAAAAAAATTTAAATAATATTTCGTGAAAGAGATATTGCAATTACCTATATACTAAACTGTTGACCAAAAATTCAAGAAAACTAAGATACTCTTTTTTTCTTTCGAAGGAATCAAAGTCATATACTAATGTAGGGCTGCTTAACTTATTGTACTATAAAACCTAAACATAGGAATGAAATTTTGTCAGCTATCTGAGATATCCAATACCGAGAAATTCCGTAAATTGTAGAATAGAACGTACGTCTCAAAACACACGAAAGGTAAAACACAATCCAAATACTTTTAGCCTTGAAGCAGGTATTCTATATTAAACTGTCTTAACTCACATACAGAATTAGTAATATAATAGCTCAAAATATTGTAAGAACCAAACACGCATTATATAAATATTTTTAAAAAAATGTACATACATTTATTAGTGTTACGAAGGTTTATTCTGAAATATTATAATGTCACTTTCAGTGAAATGATAGAAATTTTCACTCAAGGAAGGGACATTCTGTCTGGCTGCCTGGGTTCCATCCCAGCTTCTGTTACAAAAGTTTGATAGAAGAATTTTAAGAATCCAGAAACGAAACTCATGAAGAAATTATTGACCATAATTGGTTCTATGATTTAGTCATTCTTACAGACATAATAACTAAAATCTTAAAATTGAGCAGGGAAGAGAACTAAAGTCTTTGAATTTAAGGTTATTTTAAATTCATTTTAAATCAAAATTAATTTTGTAAAAATATTACACAAATATAAGGAATATACATTTTTACCATAATGCAATGTACATTTTGCCACTTTGAAAATCTGGAGAACTAAAGCGTGAAATACAAGAAAACTGAAACAAACATTTGGAAAATCTCATCGAGCTTAAATTAGTTTCTAAATTAGATGTTTTGAGCGTATTTAAAATTAGGCCAACTACTACATTCACTTCAAACCCATTACATAAGACTAGTATTTAAGAAAAATGGTAAAAGATTGCAAATATGTTAACAATTCTACTGATCTAGAAATGGAAATAACTGATTTTCATCCTAATTAAGATCAAGAATATCACAAAAAGCAATTTGAATAGTCCTAGATCAGAAAAATCATGAACTGTTAAACTTTTAAAAAGATAAATTCCTGCTTTCGATCTACTTAAAAATGTGAAAGAGGATTTTCAACAACAAACTTGTTAAAATCAATGTTCAGATACAGAATAACAAACACACATCCCGACGACTGCATGGATTTAGCCATAACATAGCATGTACCAGAGGGAGAAAAAAAACTCTCAGAAGAAATGCAATGTTAAATTTCACATTAAAATATGATTTCCCTGTATTTAATTTTCATCTTGCTGAATTTTTTTGTAAATAATACAAAGAGTATACCTTTTCTTTAACATATTATACCACACATTTTTATACTTTGTGTAATGCACTCATAACTGAAATATTAAAAGTGCAATATATAATTGCAGCTAGCCAAAATTTTATAAACTTAAAATTGGCTCCCATTAAATTAAAGTTGTTAATAACTGCACCAAGGGAAGGAATGCAATTTTATTTCTTTGTCTGTATTTGGTTTCATTTTCATATAGAAAGAGTTAAAAATAGGTTACCTAGGTAACAAAATTTAAACACACATTTTCAGTAAAAATTACAGAATAACAGATTTTGTTTCCCTGAAGACACAACACCTCGCTATTCCAGCTATGATACGGACTGCATACTGTCATAGAGAAATTCCTTTCTTAAACAGGGAATTCATATACTTTAATCTGTTTTTACACAAGTACTGTTTATGACTAATCCATGGTCCAGGAGTAAAATACTTTATAGTACACCCATCTAAATTTTTATTATTTCCGGTCATCTGTATAGACCGTTTACCTATCACGACTAAACTCCCAATCTGCATTCCACATAACTCATACCATTCTTCAAGTCATATTTCGTAGTCTATCATTTTTAATACGGCAGGTACTTGCTGAGCGCAGACTTGTAAAGCGTGATTTCGCGTATAGCAGTACCTTAAAGGATCCCATTTTATTTGTCCACTGCTAGAATTTCATTCATACGTGGTGCAACATTCATCCATCAACACCGGAAAGAATTTATCTGCTACTTTAAACAATTTCCATCGACTGAAAATGAAGTCCTAAAAATCTTACAAATTTCAAAAGCAATCGATGCCGAAGAATTTTCACATATGGAAGACAGAGAAGTCAAACAATGAATCAGAAAATTACAAAAGAAGAATTGGGGTCTTATAAAACCCCTTGATAATAAAAGCGCTCATTATAAAGAAGAGCTTTTAACTGAAGATAAGATGAAGAAATTGTTAAATAACACAAAAAGCAATGTCTGATCTTCTAGCGAAGAATTACCCAATTAAAGAAAAAACAGGACACTGGGAAACATGTGCTCTTTACAGCGGCACGCATACAGTTGCATCAGTCATTCTTATAAGCAAAAGACATCAGCATTTTCAAAAAATAATTCTGTCATGTATTTGCCAAGAGAACGAAAACAAGTCCAAAAGAAACTTTCAGAGTGCTTTGCAAAACAAATAGGAAAGTTATTCTGCAGAATTTTACTTCGATAATAATAAAACATCTCTGATTTGATTTCAAAACGAATTTTTATTTGTGAAATCAATTTTAAATAGATCTTCGCAAATACGTTCATAAAACCTCCCAATATGCCAAAATAGCTCAAATTAAGGGAAAATTTTAATAAAGTATGCTTAAAACAACTGATAAAAAGCACATTTTGAGCAGCCTTAACAAAAGACAATTTGGCCCCACTAACTTTCATTACGAGTACTCATTAAATTTTTATTTACATTTCTTTTTTGTTCAACATTTAACTTTCAATGGTTTTAAGAGAAACAGCACTTGATAGAGAGACTCTAAATTCGGAAAAAACTGAAACAAAATTGGTTTATACACAGGCAGAGTAATTACACTGACCTGTTGGGAAGAGAAGACCCTGTTAGACAAGCAAAATATTAGGCCAGACAGAGAGGAAAATGCTTAGCCTCCTCCTCGTAATGCGAAAGGAGGCTACTTGGGAAAAAATGAAACTACAGCAGTAATTTTGAAACCACTAAGAAGCAACAGAACTCTAACAAATCTCAGACTTCTGATAATTATAGTGTGATTAACAGTTCAACCTCACTTCGAATATTACAATACAATATAAAGAAAGAACCAATTCAGACACTTCAATATGGAATTCAAAACCTAAGAAATTAATGCATAGACGCTTAAAATAAATAAGTAGTAAAACTTCAATATAAAGCAACATGTGAAAAGGGACCTACAAATTATAACATTCAAGCATTTCTAGTGAAAATAAAGTTTAATATAAAACAAGAATTACCAGCCACAGATGTCTTTTTGCTCTGCACTATTTCTCCGTTCCTTTTCTTTCATGATATCATGTTCTGCAATCCAAGAGTGCACAAAAATGATGACAAATTACACTAGAAGAGGACAAGGGGGGGAGGGGAAGGAATCATTAGATTTTAACTACTTTGAAATTAAAGAATAATTATACACAAAGAGAAATATCTAATATTGTTTCTTAATATATAAAACTTCAAAAGTAGCCTTCTTTGTTTTAAATTCCAGCAATGTGTTACATTGTTACTAAAATCATGATTGCAGTCGATAGAAAAGAAAATGAGTTTCCTAATACGACAGAAGTACAGTTAGCGAAAGGGGGTTTTTAATGTATGGGTACAACATGAAAAATGAAAGAAAAAAAATTATACAGTTATTACGGATACACAGAATAAAAGGGATAATGATCTTCGAGAAAAGTAAAGAATTTTAGCGCTGGTACAAAGATGGCACCGAAAGTCAATAAGCAGGTAATTTTAAATGACAAATAAACAAAATAAACTATACTGTTAGCTTTGAAGCAGGTGTTACATATAAAACTATCTTAATTCACACACAGAATTAGTGACATAACAGATCAAAAAAGAGTACGAATCAAACTCGCAATATATTGACATTAAAAGAGCTATACATATATACTTTTATAGCTTTTTTTTTTTTTTTTAGAAAGTGCTCAAAAACACCATTCTAAAAACAGCTTTCGAAAAACATCTTGGAAACAAAAGTCATAAACCATAAAATACATATTGTATTCAGAATTTTAACGTAAGACGTAATCTACATTATACATTAAACTATCTTAATTCACACACAGAATTACTGACATAACAGATAAAAAAAGAGTAAGAATCAAACTCGCAATATATTGACATTAAAAGAGCTCTACAAATATACTTTTATAGTTTTTTGTTTTTTTATTTTTAGAAAGGGCTCAAAAACACCATTCTACAAACAGATTTTCGAAAAACATCTTGGAAACAAAAGTCATAAACCATAAAATAAATATTTCATTCAGAATTTTAAGGCAAGAACCGTTTCTCATTTTAAGTTCTTTACTTAGGTACACTCATCCATGAGAGAGGAGAGCTTAGTCCAATGTACAAGAAATTATCCTGAAATATTACCACATCACTTTAATGAAATTATAGCAATATTTCACTCAGGAAAAGAACATATTATCTAGTTGCCCGGGTTCGAGCCCAGGTTTAATACAGCAAGCCAAAACACATCAAATGCCATTGAATGATACAGCATTTTGAAATGTTGCAAAAAAATTTAAATAATATTTCGTGAAAGAGATATTGCAATTACCTATATACTAAACTGTTGACCAAAAATTCAAGAAAACTAAGATACTCTTTTTTTCTTTCGAAGGAATCAAAGTCATATACTAATGTAGGGATGCTTAACTTATTGTACTATAAAACCTAAACATAGGAATGAAATTTTGTCAGCTATCTGAGATATCCAATACCGAGAAATTCCGTAAATTGTAGAATAGAACGTACGTCTCAAAACACACGAAAGGTAAAACACAATCCAAATACTTTTAGCCTTGAAGCAGGTATTCTATATTAAACTGTCTTAACTCACATACAGAATTAGTAATATAATAGCTCAAAATATTGTAAGAACCAAACACGCATTATATAAATATTTTTAAAAAAATGTACATACATTTATTAGTGTTACGAAGGTTTATTCTGAAATATTATAATGTCACTTTCAGTGAAATGATAGAAATTTTCACTCAAGGAAGGGACATTCTGTCTGGCTGCCTGGGTTCCATCCCAGCTTCTGTTACAAAAGTTTGATAGAAGAATTTTAAGAATCCAGAAACGAAACTCATGAAGAAATTATTGACCATAATTGGTTCTATGATTTAGTCATTCTTACAGACATAATAACTAAAATCTTAAAATTGAGCAGGGAAGAGAACTAAAGTCTTTGAATTTAAGGTTATTTTAAATTCATTTTAAATCAAAATTAATTTTGTAAAAATATTACACAAATATAAGGAATATACATTTTTACCATAATGCAATGTACATTTTGCCACTTTGAAAATCTGGAGAACTAAAGCGTGAAATACAAGAAAACTGAAACAAACATTTGGAAAATCTCATCGAGCTTAAATTAGTTTCTAAATTAGATGTTTTGAGCGTATTTAAAATTAGGCCAACTACTACATTCACTTCAAACCCATTACATAAGACTAGTATTTAAGAAAAATGGTAAAAGATTGCAAATATGTTAACAATTCTACTGATCTAGAAATGGAAATAACTGATTTTCATCCTAATTAAGATCAAGAATATCACAAAAAGCAATTTGAATAGTCCTAGATCAGAAAAATCATGAACTGTTAAACTTTTAAAAAGATAAATTCCTGCTTTCGATCTACTTAAAAATGTGAAAGAGGATTTTCAACAACAAACTTGTTAAAATCAATGTTCAGATACAGAATAACAAACACACATCCCGACGACTGCATGGATTTAGCCATAACATAGCATGTACCAGAGGGAGAAAAAAAACTCTCAGAAGAAATGCAATGTTAAATTTCACATTAAAATATGATTTCCCTGTATTTAATTTTCATCTTGCTGAATTTTTTTGTAAATAATACAAAGAGTATACCTTTTCTTTAACATATTATACCACACATTTTTATACTTTGTGTAATGCACTCATAACTGAAATATTAAAAGTGCAATATATAATTGCAGCTAGCCAAAATTTTATAAACTTAAAATTGGCTCCCATTAAATTAAAGTTGTTAATAACTGCACCAAGGGAAGGAATGCAATTTTATTTCTTTGTCTGTATTTGGTTTCATTTTCATATAGAAAGAGTTAAAAATAGGTTACCTAGGTAACAAAATTTAAACACACATTTTCAGTAAAAATTACAGAATAACAGATTTTGTTTCCCTGAAGACACAACACCTCGCTATTCCAGCTATGATACGGACTGCATACTGTCATAGAGAAATTCCTTTCTTAAACAGGGAATTCATATACTTTAATCTGTTTTTACACAAGTACTGTTTATGACTAATCCATGGTCCAGGAGTAAAATACTTTATAGTACACCCATCTAAATTTTTATTATTTCCGGTCATCTGTATAGACCGTTTACCTATCACGACTAAACTCCCAATCTGCATTCCACATAACTCATACCATTCTTCAAGTCATATTTCGTAGTCTATCATTTTTAATACGGCAGGTACTTGCTGAGCGCAGACTTGTAAAGCGTGATTTCGCGTATAGCAGTACCTTAAAGGATCCCATTTTATTTGTCCACTGCTAGAATTTCATTCATACGTGGTGCAACATTCATCCATCAACACCGGAAAGAATTTATCTGCTACTTTAAACAATTTCCATCGACTGAAAATGAAGTCCTAAAAATCTTACAAATTTCAAAAGCAATCGATGCCGAAGAATTTTCACATATGGAAGACAGAGAAGTCAAACAATGAATCAGAAAATTACAAAAGAAGAATTGGGGTCTTATAAAACCCCTTGATAATAAAAGCGCTCATTATAAAGAAGAGCTTTTAACTGAAGATAAGATGAAGAAATTGTTAAATAACACAAAAAGCAATGTCTGATCTTCTAGCGAAGAATTACCCAATTAAAGAAAAAACAGGACACTGGGAAACATGTGCTCTTTACAGCGGCACGCATACAGTTGCATCAGTCATTCTTATAAGCAAAAGACATCAGCATTTTCAAAAAATAATTCTGTCATGTATTTGCCAAGAGAACGAAAACAAGTCCAAAAGAAACTTTCAGAGTGCTTTGCAAAACAAATAGGAAAGTTATTCTGCAGAATTTTACTTCGATAATAATAAAACATCTCTGATTTGATTTCAAAACGAATTTTTATTTGTGAAATCAATTTTAAATAGATCTTCGCAAATACGTTCATAAAACCTCCCAATATGCCAAAATAGCTCAAATTAAGGGAAAATTTTAATAAAGTATGCTTAAAACAACTGATAAAAAGCACATTTTGAGCAGCCTTAACAAAAGACAATTTGGCCCCACTAACTTTCATTACGAGTACTCATTAAATTTTTATTTACATTTCTTTTTTGTTCAACATTTAACTTTCAATGGTTTTAAGAGAAACAGCACTTGATAGAGAGACTCTAAATTCGGAAAAAACTGAAACAAAATTGGTTTATACACAGGCAGAGTAATTACACTGACCTGTTGGGAAGAGAAGACCCTGTTAGACAAGCAAAATATTAGGCCAGACAGAGAGGAAAATGCTTAGCCTCCTCCTCGTAATGCGAAAGGAGGCTACTTGGGAAAAAATGAAACTACAGCAGTAATTTTGAAACCACTAAGAAGCAACAGAACTCTAACAAATCTCAGACTTCTGATAATTATAGTGTGATTAACAGTTCAACCTCACTTCGAATATTACAATACAATATAAAGAAAGAACCAATTCAGACACTTCAATATGGAATTCAAAACCTAAGAAATTAATGCATAGACGCTTAAAATAAATAAGTAGTAAAACTTCAATATAAAGCAACATGTGAAAAGGGACCTACAAATTATAACATTCAAGCATTTCTAGTGAAAATAAAGTTTAATATAAAACAAGAATTACCAGCCACAGATGTCTTTTTGCTCTGCACTATTTCTCCGTTCCTTTTCTTTCATGATATCATGTTCTGCAATCCAAGAGTGCACAAAAATGATGACAAATTACACTAGAAGAGGACAAGGGGGGGGAAGGGAAGGAATCATTAGATTTTAACTACTTTGAAATTAAAGAATAATTATACACAAAGAGAAATATCTAATATTGTTTCTTAATATATAAAACTTCAAAAGTAGCCTTCTTTGTTTTAAATTCCAGCAATGTGTTACATTGTTACTAAAATCATGATTGCAGTCGATAGAAAAGAAAATGAGTTTCCTAATACGACAGAAGTACAGTTAGCGAAAGGGGGTTTTTAATGTATGGGTACAACATGAAAAATGAAAGAAAAAAAATTATACAGTTATTACGGATACACAGAATAAAAGGGATAATGATCTTCGAGAAAAGTAAAGAATTTTAGCGCTGGTACAAAGATGGCACCGAAAGTCAATAAGCAGGTAATTTTAAATGACAAATAAACAAAATAAACTATACTGTTAGCTTTGAAGCAGGTGTTACATATAAAACTATCTTAATTCACACACAGAATTAGTGACGTAACAGATCAAAAAAGAGTACGAATCAAACTCGCAATATATTGACATTAAAAGAGCTATACATATATACTTTTATAGCTTTTTTTTTTTTTTTTAGAAAGTGCTCAAAAACACCATTCTAAAAACAGCTTTCGAAAAACATCTTGGAAACAAAAGTCATAAACCATAAAATACATATTGTATTCAGAATTTTAACGTAAGACGTAATCTACATTATACATTAAACTATCTTAATTCACACACAGAATTACTGACATAACAGATAAAAAAAGAGTAAGAATCAAACTCGCAATATATTGACATTAAAAGAGCTCTACAAATATACTTTTATAGTTTTTTGTTTTTTTATTTTTAGAAAGGGCTCAAAAACACCATTCTACAAACAGATTTTCGAAAAACATCTTGGAAACAAAAGTCATAAACCATAAAATAAATATTTCATTCAGAATTTTAAGGCAAGAACCGTTTCTCATTTTAAGTTCTTTACTTAGGTACACTCATCCATGAGAGAGGAGAGCTTAGTCCAATGTACAAGAAATTATCCTGAAATATTACCACATCACTTTAATGAAATTATAGCAATATTTCACTCAGGAAAAGAACATATTATCTAGTTGCCCGGGTTCGAGCCCAGGTTTAATACAGCAAGCCAAAACACATCAAATGCCATTGAATGATACAGCATTTTGAAATGTTGCAAAAAAATTTAAATAATATTTCGTGAAAGAGATATTGCAATTACCTATATACTAAACTGTTGACCAAAAATTCAAGAAAACTAAGATACTCTTTTTTTCTTTCGAAGGAATCAAAGTCATATACTAATGTAGGGCTGCTTAACTTATTGTACTATAAAACCTAAACATAGGAATGAAATTTTGTCAGCTATCTGAGATATCCAATACCGAGAAATTCCGTAAATTGTAGAATAGAACGTACGTCTCAAAACACACGAAAGGTAAAACACAATCCAAATACTTTTAGCCTTGAAGCAGGTATTCTATATTAAACTGTCTTAACTCACATACAGAATTAGTAATATAATAGCTCAAAATATTGTAAGAATCAAACACGCATTATATAAATATTTTTAAAAAAATGTACATACATTTATTAGTGTTACGAAGGTTTATTCTGAAATATTATAATGTCACTTTCAGTGAAATGATAGAAATTTTCACTCAAGGAAGGGACATTCTGTCTGGCTGCCTGGGTTCCATCCCAGCTTCTGTTACAAAAGTTTGATAGAAGAATTTTAAGAATCCAGAAACGAAACTCATGAAGAAATTATTGACCATAATTGGTTCTATGATTTAGTCATTCTTACAGACATAATAACTAAAATCTTAAAATTGAGCAGGGAAGAGAACTAAAGTCTTTGAATTTAAGGTTATTTTAAATTCATTTTAAATCAAAATTAATTTTGTAAAAATATTACACAAATATAAGGAATATACATTTTTACCATAATGCAATGTACATTTTGCCACTTTGAAAATCTGGAGAACTAAAGCGTGAAATACAAGAAAACTGAAACAAACATTTGGAAAATCTCATCGAGCTTAAATTAGTTTCTAAATTAGATGTTTTGAGCGTATTTAAAATTAGGCCAACTACTACATTCACTTCAAACCCATTACATAAGACTAGTATTTAAGAAAAATGGTAAAAGATTGCAAATATGTTAACAATTCTACTGATCTAGAAATGGAAATAACTGATTTTCATCCTAATTAAGATCAAGAATATCACAAAAAGCAATTTGAATAGTCCTAGATCAGAAAAATCATGAACTGTTAAACTTTTAAAAAGATAAATTCCTGCTTTCGATCTACTTAAAAATGTGAAAGAGGATTTTCAACAACAAACTTGTTAAAATCAATGTTCAGATACAGAATAACAAACACACATCCCGACGACTGCATGGATTTAGCCATAACATAGCATGTACCAGAGGGAGAAAAAAAACTCTCAGAAGAAATGCAATGTTAAATTTCACATTAAAATATGATTTCCCTGTATTTAATTTTCATCTTGCTGAATTTTTTTGTAAATAATACAAAGAGTATACCTTTTCTTTAACATATTATACCACACATTTTTATACTTTGTGTAATGCACTCATAACTGAAATATTAAAAGTGCAATATATAATTGCAGCTAGCCAAAATTTTATAAACTTAAAATTGGCTCCCATTAAATTAAAGTTGTTAATAACTGCACCAAGGGAAGGAATGCAATTTTATTTCTTTGTCTGTATTTGGTTTCATTTTCATATAGAAAGAGTTAAAAATAGGTTACCTAGGTAACAAAATTTAAACACACATTTTCAGTAAAAATTACAGAATAACAGATTTTGTTTCCCTGAAGACACAACACCTCGCTATTCCAGCTATGATACAGACTGCATACTGTCATAGAGAAATTCCTTTCTTAAACAGGGAATTCATATACTTTAATCTGTTTTTACACAAGTACTGTTTATGACTAATCCATGGTCCAGGAGTAAAATACTTTATAGTACACCCATCTAAATTTTTATTATTTCCGGTCATCTGTATAGACCGTTTACCTATCACGACTAAACTCCCAATCTGCATTCCACATAACTCATACCATTCTTCAAGTCATATTTCGTAGTCTATCATTTTTAATACGGCAGGTACTTGCTGAGCGCAGACTTGTAAAGCGTGATTTCGCGTATAGCAGTACCTTAAAGGATCCCATTTTATTTGTCCACTGCTAGAATTTCATTCATACGTGGTGCAACATTCATCCATCAACACCGGAAAGAATTTATCTGCTACTTTAAACAATTTCCATCGACTGAAAATGAAGTCCTAAAAATCTTACAAATTTCAAAAGCAATCGATGCCGAAGAATTTTCACATATGGAAGACAGAGAAGTCAAACAATGAATCAGAAAATTACAAAAGAAGAATTGGGGTCTTATAAAACCCCTTGATAATAAAAGCGCTCATTATAAAGAAGAGCTTTTAACTGAAGATAAGATGAAGAAATTGTTAAATAACACAAAAAGCAATGTCTGATCTTCTAGCGAAGAATTACCCAATTAAAGAAAAAACAGGACACTGGGAAACATGTGCTCTTTACAGCGGCACGCATACAGTTGCATCAGTCATTCTTATAAGCAAAAGACATCAGCATTTTCAAAAAATAATTCTGTCATGTATTTGCCAAGAGAACGAAAACAAGTCCAAAAGAAACTTTCAGAGTGCTTTGCAAAACAAATAGGAAAGTTATTCTGCAGAATTTTACTTCGATAATAATAAAACATCTCTGATTTGATTTCAAAACGAATTTTTATTTGTGAAATCAATTTTAAATAGATCTTCGCAAATACGTTCATAAAACCTCCCAATATGCCAAAATAGCTCAAATTAAGGGAAAATTTTAATAAAGTATGCTTAAAACAACTGATAAAAAGCACATTTTGAGCAGCCTTAACAAAAGACAATTTGGCCCCACTAACTTTCATTATGAGTACTCATTAAATTTTTATTTACATTTCTTTTTTGTTCAACATTTAACTTTCAATGGTTTTAAGAGAAACAGCACTTGATAGAGAGACTCTAAATTCGGAAAAAACTGAAACAAAATTGGTTTATACACAGGCAGAGTAATTACACTGACCTGTTGGGAAGAGAAGACCCTGTTAGACAAGCAAAATATTAGGCCAGACAGAGAGGAAAATGCTTAGCCTCCTCCTCGTAATGCGAAAGGAGGCTACTTGGGAAAAAATGAAACTACAGCAGTAATTTTGAAACCACTAAGAAGCAACAGAACTCTAACAAATCTCAGACTTCTGATAATTATAGTGTGATTAACAGTTCAACCTCACTTCGAATATTACAATACAATATAAAGAAAGAACCAATTCAGACACTTCAATATGGAATTCAAAACCTAAGAAATTAATGCATAAACGCTTAAAATAAATAAGTAGTAAAACTTCAATATAAAGCAACATGTGAAAAGGGACCTACAAATTATAACATTCAAGCATTTCTAGTGAAAATAAAGTTTAATATAAAACAAGAATTACCAGCCACAGATGTCTTTTTGCTCTGCACTATTTCTCCGTTCCTTTTCTTTCATGATATCATGTTCTGCAATCCAAGAGTGCACAAAAATGATGACAAATTACACTAGAAGAGGCCAGGGGGGGGAGGGGAAGGAATCATTAGATTTTAACTACTTTGAAATTAAAGAATAATTATACACAAAGAGAAATATCTAATATTGTTTCTTAATATATAAAACTTCAAAAGTAGCCTTCTTTGTTTTAAATTCCAGCAATGTGTTACATTGTTACTAAAATCATGATTGCAGTCGATAGAAAAGAAAATGAGTTTCCTAATACGACAGAAGTACAGTTAGCGAAAGGGGGTTTTTAATGTATGGGTACAACATGAAAAATGAAAGAAAAAAAATTATACAGTTATTACGGATACACAGAATAAAAAGGATAATGATCTTCGAGAAAAGTAAATAATTTTAGCGCTGGTACAAAGATGGCACCGAAAGTCAATAAGCAGGTAATTTTAAATGACAAATAAACAAAATAAACTTTACTGTTAGCTTTGAAGCAGGTGTTACATATAAAACTATCTTAATTCACACACAGAATTAGTGACGTAACAGATCAAAAAAGAGTACGAATCAAACTCGCAATATATTGACATTAAAAGAGCTATACATATATACTTTTATAGCTTTTTTTTTTTTTTTAGAAAGTGCTCAAAAACACCATTCTAAAAACAGCTTTCGAAAAACATCTTGGAAACAAAAGTCATAAACCATAAAATACATATTGTATTCAGAATTTTAACGTAAGACGTAATCTACATTATACATTAAACTATCTTAATTCACACACAGAATTACTGACATAACAGATAAAAAAAGAGTAAGAATCAAACTCGCAATATATTGACATTAAAAGAGCTCTACAAATATACTTTTATAGTTTTTTGTTTTTTTATTTTTAGAAAGGGCTCAAAAACACCATTCTACAAACAGATTTTCGAAAAACATCTTGGAAACAAAAGTCATAAACCATAAAATAAATATTTCATTCAGAATTTTAAGGCAAGAACCGTTTCTCATTTTAAGTTCTTTACTTAGGTACACTCATCCATGAGAGAGGAGAGCTTAGTCCAATGTACAAGAAATTATCCTGAAATATTACCACATCACTTTAATGAAATTATAGCAATATTTCACTCAGGAAAAGAACATATTATCTAGTTGCCCGGGTTCGAGCCCAGGTTTAATACAGCAAGCCAAAACACATCAAATGCCATTGAATGATACAGCATTTTGAAATGTTGCAAAAAAATTTAAATAATATTTCGTGAAAGAGATATTGCAATTACCTATATACTAAACTGTTGACCAAAAATTCAAGAAAACTAAGATACTCTTTTTTTCTTTCGAAGGAATCAAAGTCATATACTAATGTAGGGCTGCTTAACTTATTGTACTATAAAACCTAAACATAGGAATGAAATTTTGTCAGCTATCTGAGATATCCAATACCGAGAAATTCCGTAAATTGTAGAATAGAACGTACGTCTCAAAACACACGAAAGGTAAAACACAATCCAAATACTTTTAGCCTTGAAGCAGGTATTCTATATTAAACTGTCTTAACTCACATACAGAATTAGTAATATAATAGCTCAAAATATTGTAAGAACCAAACACGCATTATATAAATATTTTTAAAAAAATGTACATACATTTATTAGTGTTACGAAGGTTTATTCTGAAATATTATAATGTCACTTTCAGTGAAATGATAGAAATTTTCACTCAAGGAAGGGACATTCTGTCTGGCTGCCTGGGTTCCATCCCAGCTTCTGTTACAAAAGTTTGATAGAAGAATTTTAAGAATCCAGAAACGAAACTCATGAAGAAATTATTGACCATAATTGGTTCTATGATTTAGTCATTCTTACAGACATAATAACTAAAATCTTAAAATTGAGCAGGGAAGAGAACTAAAGTCTTTGAATTTAAGGTTATTTTAAATTCATTTTAAATCAAAATTAATTTTGTAAAAATATTACACAAATATAAGGAATATACATTTTTACCATAATGCAATGTACATTTTGCCACTTTGAAAATCTGGAGAACTAAAGCGTGAAATACAAGAAAACTGAAACAAACATTTGGAAAATCTCATCGAGCTTAAATTAGTTTCTAAATTAGATGTTTTGAGCGTATTTAAAATTAGGCCAACTACTACATTCACTTCAAACCCATTACATAAGACTAGTATTTAAGAAAAATGGTAAAAGATTGCAAATATGTTAACAATTCTACTGATCTAGAAATGGAAATAACTGATTTTCATCCTAATTAAGATCAAGAATATCACAAAAAGCAATTTGAATAGTCCTAGATCAGAAAAATCATGAACTGTTAAACTTTTAAAAAGATAAATTCCTGCTTTCGATCTACTTAAAAATGTGAAAGAGGATTTTCAACAACAAACTTGTTAAAATCAATGTTCAGATACAGAATAACAAACACACATCCCGACGACTGCATGGATTTAGCCATAACATAGCATGTACCAGAGGGAGAAAAAAAACTCTCAGAAGAAATGCAATGTTAAATTTCACATTAAAATATGATTTCCCTGTATTTAATTTTCATCTTGCTGAATTTTTTTGTAAATAATACAAAGAGTATACCTTTTCTTTAACATATTATACCACACATTTTTATACTTTGTGTAATGCACTCATAACTGAAATATTAAAAGTGCAATATATAATTGCAGCTAGCCAAAATTTTATAAACTTAAAATTGGCTCCCATTAAATTAAAGTTGTTAATAACTGCACCAAGGGAAGGAATGCAATTTTATTTCTTTGTCTGTATTTGGTTTCATTTTCATATAGAAAGAGTTAAAAATAGGTTACCTAGGTAACAAAATTTAAACACACATTTTCAGTAAAAATTACAGAATAACAGATTTTGTTTCCCTGAAGACACAACACCTCGCTATTCCAGCTATGATACGGACTGCATACTGTCATAGAGAAATTCCTTTCTTAAACAGGGAATTCATATACTTTAATCTGTTTTTACACAAGTACTGTTTATGACTAATCCATGGTCCAGGAGTAAAATACTTTATAGTACACCCATCTAAATTTTTATTATTTCCGGTCATCTGTATAGACCGTTTACCTATCACGACTAAACTCCCAATCTGCATTCCACATAACTCATACCATTCTTCAAGTCATATTTCGTAGTCTATCATTTTTAATACGGCAGGTACTTGCTGAGCGCAGACTTGTAAAGCGTGATTTCGCGTATAGCAGTACCTTAAAGGATCCCATTTTATTTGTCCACTGCTAGAATTTCATTCATACGTGGTGCAACATTCATCCATCAACACCGGAAAGAATTTATCTGCTACTTTAAACAATTTCCATCGACTGAAAATGAAGTCCTAAAAATCTTACAAATTTCAAAAGCAATCGATGCCGAAGAATTTTCACATATGGAAGACAGAGAAGTCAAACAATGAATCAGAAAATTACAAAAGAAGAATTGGGGTCTTATAAAACCCCTTGATAATAAAAGCGCTCATTATAAAGAAGAGCTTTTAACTGAAGATAAGATGAAGAAATTGTTAAATAACACAAAAAGCAATGTCTGATCTTCTAGCGAAGAATTACCCAATTAAAGAAAAAACAGGACACTGGGAAACATGTGCTCTTTACAGCGGCACGCATACAGTTGCATCAGTCATTCTTATAAGCAAAAGACATCAGCATTTTCAAAAAATAATTCTGTCATGTATTTGCCAAGAGAACGAAAACAAGTCCAAAAGAAACTTTCAGAGTGCTTTGCAAAACAAATAGGAAAGTTATTCTGCAGAATTTTACTTCGATAATAATAAAACATCTCTGATTTGATTTCAAAACGAATTTTTATTTGTGAAATCAATTTTAAATAGATCTTCGCAAATACGTTCATAAAACCTCCCAATATGCCAAAATAGCTCAAATTAAGGGAAAATTTTAATAAAGTATGCTTAAAACAACTGATAAAAAGCACATTTTGAGCAGCCTTAACAAAAGACAATTTGGCCCCACTAACTTTCATTACGAGTACTCATTAAATTTTTATTTACATTTCTTTTTTGTTCAACATTTAACTTTCAATGGTTTTAAGAGAAACAGCACTTGATAGAGAGACTCTAAATTCGGAAAAAACTGAAACAAAATTGGTTTATACACAGGCAGAGTAATTACACTGACCTGTTGGGAAGAGAAGACCCTGTTAGACAAGCAAAATATTAGGCCAGACAGAGAGGAAAATGCTTAGCCTCCTCCTCGTAATGCGAAAGGAGGCTACTTGGGAAAAAATGAAACTACAGCAGTAATTTTGAAACCACTAAGAAGCAACAGAACTCTAACAAATCTCAGACTTCTGATAATTATAGTGTGATTAACAGTTCAACCTCACTTCGAATATTACAATACAATATAAAGAAAGAACCAATTCAGACACTTCAATATGGAATTCAAAACCTAAGAAATTAATGCATAGACGCTTAAAATAAATAAGTAGTAAAACTTCAATATAAAGCAACATGTGAAAAGGGACCTACAAATTATAACATTCAAGCATTTCTAGTGAAAATAAAGTTTAATATAAAACAAGAATTACCAGCCACAGATGTCTTTTTGCTCTGCACTATTTCTCCGTTCCTTTTCTTTCATGATATCATGTTCTGCAATCCAAGAGTGCACAAAAATGATGACAAATTACACTAGAAGAGGACAAGGGGGGGGAGGGGAAGGAATCATTAGATTTTAACTACTTTGAAATTAAAGAATAATTATACACAAAGAGAAATATCTAATATTGTTTCTTAATATATAAAACTTCAAAAGTAGCCTTCTTTGTTTTAAATTCCAGCAATGTGTTACATTGTTACTAAAATCATGATTGCAGTCGATAGAAAAGAAAATGAGTTTCCTAATACGACAGAAGTACAGTTAGCGAAAGGGGGTTTTTAATGTATGGGTACAACATGAAAAATGAAAGAAAAAAAATTATACAGTTATTACGGATACACAGAATAAAAGGGATAATGATCTTCGAGAAAAGTAAAGAATTTTAGCGCTGGTACAAAGATGGCACCGAAAGTCAATAAGCAGGTAATTTTAAATGACAAATAAACAAAATAAACTATACTGTTAGCTTTGAAGCAGGTGTTACATATAAAACTATCTTAATTCACACACAGAATTAGTGACGTAACAGATCAAAAAAGAGTACGAATCAAACTCGCAATATATTGACATTAAAAGAGCTATACATATATACTTTTATAGCTTTTTTTTTTTTTTTTAGAAAGTGCTCAAAAACACCATTCTAAAAACAGCTTTCGAAAAACATCTTGGAAACAAAAGTCATAAACCATAAAATACATATTGTATTCAGAATTTTAACGTAAGACGTAATCTACATTATACATTAAACTATCTTAATTCACACACAGAATTACTGACATAACAGATAAAAAAAGAGTAAGAATCAAACTCGCAATATATTGACATTAAAAGAGCTCTACAAATATACTTTTATAGTTTTTTGTTTTTTTATTTTTAGAAAGGGCTCAAAAACACCATTCTACAAACAGATTTTCGAAAAACATCTTGGAAACAAAAGTCATAAACCATAAAATAAATATTTCATTCAGAATTTTAAGGCAAGAACCGTTTCTCATTTTAAGTTCTTTACTTAGGTACACTCATCCATGAGAGAGGAGAGCTTAGTCCAATGTACAAGAAATTATCCTGAAATATTACCACATCACTTTAATGAAATTATAGCAATATTTCACTCAGGAAAAGAACATATTATCTAGTTGCCCGGGTTCGAGCCCAGGTTTAATACAGCAAGCCAAAACACATCAAATGCCATTGAATGATACAGCATTTTGAAATGTTGCAAAAAAATTTAAATAATATTTCGTGAAAGAGATATTGCAATTACCTATATACTAAACTGTTGACCAAAAATTCAAGAAAACTAAGATACTCTTTTTTTCTTTCGAAGGAATCAAAGTCATATACTAATGTAGGGCTGCTTAACTTATTGTACTATAAAACCTAAACATAGGAATGAAATTTTGTCAGCTATCTGAGATATCCAATACCGAGAAATTCCGTAAATTGTAGAATAGAACGTACGTCTCAAAACACACGAAAGGTAAAACACAATCCAAATACTTTTAGCCTTGAAGCAGGTATTCTATATTAAACTGTCTTAACTCACATACAGAATTAGTAATATAATAGCTCAAAATATTGTAAGAACCAAACACGCATTATATAAATATTTTTAAAAAAATGTACATACATTTATTAGTGTTACGAAGGTTTATTCTGAAATATTATAATGTCACTTTCAGTGAAATGATAGAAATTTTCACTCAAGGAAGGGACATTCTGTCTGGCTGCCTGGGTTCCATCCCAGCTTCTGTTACAAAAGTTTGATAGAAGAATTTTAAGAATCCAGAAACGAAACTCATGAAGAAATTATTGACCATAATTGGTTCTATGATTTAGTCATTCTTACAGACATAATAACTAAAATCTTAAAATTGAGCAGGGAAGAGAACTAAAGTCTTTGAATTTAAGGTTATTTTAAATTCATTTTAAATCAAAATTAATTTTGTAAAAATATTACACAAATATAAGGAATATACATTTTTACCATAATGCAATGTACATTTTGCCACTTTGAAAATCTGGAGAACTAAAGCGTGAAATACAAGAAAACTGAAACAAACATTTGGAAAATCTCATCGAGCTTAAATTAGTTTCTAAATTAGATGTTTTGAGCGTATTTAAAATTAGGCCAACTACTACATTCACTTCAAACCCATTACATAAGACTAGTATTTAAGAAAAATGGTAAAAGATTGCAAATATGTTAACAATTCTACTGATCTAGAAATGGAAATAACTGATTTTCATCCTAATTAAGATCAAGAATATCACAAAAAGCAATTTGAATAGTCCTAGATCAGAAAAATCATGAACTGTTAAACTTTTAAAAAGATAAATTCCTGCTTTCGATCTACTTAAAAATGTGAAAGAGGATTTTCAACAACAAACTTGTTAAAATCAATGTTCAGATACAGAATAACAAACACACATCCCGACGACTGCATGGATTTAGCCATAACATAGCATGTACCAGAGGGAGAAAAAAAACTCTCAGAAGAAATGCAATGTTAAATTTCACATTAAAATATGATTTCCCTGTATTTAATTTTCATCTTGCTGAATTTTTTTGTAAATAATACAAAGAGTATACCTTTTCTTTAACATATTATACCACACATTTTTATACTTTGTGTAATGCACTCATAACTGAAATATTAAAAGTGCAATATATAATTGCAGCTAGCCAAAATTTTATAAACTTAAAATTGGCTCCCATTAAATTAAAGTTGTTAATAACTGCACCAAGGGAAGGAATGCAATTTTATTTCTTTGTCTGTATTTGGTTTCATTTTCATATAGAAAGAGTTAAAAATAGGTTACCTAGGTAACAAAATTTAAACACACATTTTCAGTAAAAATTACAGAATAACAGATTTTGTTTCCCTGAAGACACAACACCTCGCTATTCCAGCTATGATACGGACTGCATACTGTCATAGAGAAATTCCTTTCTTAAACAGGGAATTCATATACTTTAATCTGTTTTTACACAAGTACTGTTTATGACTAATCCATGGTCCAGGAGTAAAATACTTTATAGTACACCCATCTAAATTTTTATTATTTCCGGTCATCTGTATAGACCGTTTACCTATCACGACTAAACTCCCAATCTGCATTCCACATAACTCATACCATTCTTCAAGTCATATTTCGTAGTCTATCATTTTTAATACGGCAGGTACTTGCTGAGCGCAGACTTGTAAAGCGTGATTTCGCGTATAGCAGTACCTTAAAGGATCCCATTTTATTTGTCCACTGCTAGAATTTCATTCATACGTGGTGCAACATTCATCCATCAACACCGGAAAGAATTTATCTGCTACTTTAAACAATTTCCATCGACTGAAAATGAAGTCCTAAAAATCTTACAAATTTCAAAAGCAATCGATGCCGAAGAATTTTCACATATGGAAGACAGAGAAGTCAAACAATGAATCAGAAAATTACAAAAGAAGAATTGGGGTCTTATAAAACCCCTTGATAATAAAAGCGCTCATTATAAAGAAGAGCTTTTAACTGAAGATAAGATGAAGAAATTGTTAAATAACACAAAAAGCAATGTCTGATCTTCTAGCGAAGAATTACCCAATTAAAGAAAAAACAGGACACTGGGAAACATGTGCTCTTTACAGCGGCACGCATACAGTTGCATCAGTCATTCTTATAAGCAAAAGACATCAGCATTTTCAAAAAATAATTCTGTCATGTATTTGCCAAGAGAACGAAAACAAGTCCAAAAGAAACTTTCAGAGTGCTTTGCAAAACAAATAGGAAAGTTATTCTGCAGAATTTTACTTCGATAATAATAAAACATCTCTGATTTGATTTCAAAACGAATTTTTATTTGTGAAATCAATTTTAAATAGATCTTCGCAAATACGTTCATAAAACCTCCCAATATGCCAAAATAGCTCAAATTAAGGGAAAATTTTAATAAAGTATGCTTAAAACAACTGATAAAAAGCACATTTTGAGCAGCCTTAACAAAAGACAATTTGGCCCCACTAACTTTCATTACGAGTACTCATTAAATTTTTATTTACATTTCTTTTTTGTTCAACATTTAACTTTCAATGGTTTTAAGAGAAACAGCACTTGATAGAGAGACTCTAAATTCGGAAAAAACTGAAACAAAATTGGTTTATACACAGGCAGAGTAATTACACTGACCTGTTGGGAAGAGAAGACCCTGTTAGACAAGCAAAATATTAGGCCAGACAGAGAGGAAAATGCTTAGCCTCCTCCTCGTAATGCGAAAGGAGGCTACTTGGGAAAAAATGAAACTACAGCAGTAATTTTGAAACCACTAAGAAGCAACAGAACTCTAACAAATCTCAGACTTCTGATAATTATAGTGTGATTAACAGTTCAACCTCACTTCGAATATTACAATACAATATAAAGAAAGAACCAATTCAGACACTTCAATATGGAATTCAAAACCTAAGAAATTAATGCATAGACGCTTAAAATAAATAAGTAGTAAAACTTCAATATAAAGCAACATGTGAAAAGGGACCTACAAATTATAACATTCAAGCATTTCTAGTGAAAATAAAGTTTAATATAAAACAAGAATTACCAGCCACAGATGTCTTTTTGCTCTGCACTATTTCTCCGTTCCTTTTCTTTCATGATATCATGTTCTGCAATCCAAGAGTGCACAAAAATGATGACAAATTACACTAGAAGAGGACAAGGGGGGGAGGGGAAGGAATCATTAGATTTTAACTACTTTGAAATTAAAGAATAATTATACACAAAGAGAAATATCTAATATTGTTTCTTAATATATAAAACTTCAAAAGTAGCCTTCTTTGTTTTAAATTCCAGCAATGTGTTACATTGTTACTAAAATCATGATTGCAGTCGATAGAAAAGAAAATGAGTTTCCTAATACGACAGAAGTACAGTTAGCGAAAGGGGGTTTTTAATGTATGGGTACAACATGAAAAATGAAAGAAAAAAAATTATACAGTTATTACGGATACACAGAATAAAAGGGATAATGATCTTCGAGAAAAGTAAAGAATTTTAGCGCTGGTACAAAGATGGCACCGAAAGTCAATAAGCAGGTAATTTTAAATGACAAATAAACAAAATAAACTATACTGTTAGCTTTGAAGCAGGTGTTACATATAAAACTATCTTAATTCACACACAGAATTAGTGACATAACAGATCAAAAAAGAGTACGAATCAAACTCGCAATATATTGACATTAAAAGAGCTATACATATATACTTTTATAGCTTTTTTTTTTTTTTTTAGAAAGTGCTCAAAAACACCATTCTAAAAACAGCTTTCGAAAAACATCTTGGAAACAAAAGTCATAAACCATAAAATACATATTGTATTCAGAATTTTAACGTAAGACGTAATCTACATTATACATTAAACTATCTTAATTCACACACAGAATTACTGACATAACAGATAAAAAAAGAGTAAGAATCAAACTCGCAATATATTGACATTAAAAGAGCTCTACAAATATACTTTTATAGTTTTTTGTTTTTTTATTTTTAGAAAGGGCTCAAAAACACCATTCTACAAACAGATTTTCGAAAAACATCTTGGAAACAAAAGTCATAAACCATAAAATAAATATTTCATTCAGAATTTTAAGGCAAGAACCGTTTCTCATTTTAAGTTCTTTACTTAGGTACACTCATCCATGAGAGAGGAGAGCTTAGTCCAATGTACAAGAAATTATCCTGAAATATTACCACATCACTTTAATGAAATTATAGCAATATTTCACTCAGGAAAAGAACATATTATCTAGTTGCCCGGGTTCGAGCCCAGGTTTAATACAGCAAGCCAAAACACATCAAATGCCATTGAATGATACAGCATTTTGAAATGTTGCAAAAAAATTTAAATAATATTTCGTGAAAGAGATATTGCAATTACCTATATACTAAACTGTTGACCAAAAATTCAAGAAAACTAAGATACTCTTTTTTTCTTTCGAAGGAATCAAAGTCATATACTAATGTAGGGATGCTTAACTTATTGTACTATAAAACCTAAACATAGGAATGAAATTTTGTCAGCTATCTGAGATATCCAATACCGAGAAATTCCGTAAATTGTAGAATAGAACGTACGTCTCAAAACACACGAAAGGTAAAACACAATCCAAATACTTTTAGCCTTGAAGCAGGTATTCTATATTAAACTGTCTTAACTCACATACAGAATTAGTAATATAATAGCTCAAAATATTGTAAGAACCAAACACGCATTATATAAATATTTTTAAAAAAATGTACATACATTTATTAGTGTTACGAAGGTTTATTCTGAAATATTATAATGTCACTTTCAGTGAAATGATAGAAATTTTCACTCAAGGAAGGGACATTCTGTCTGGCTGCCTGGGTTCCATCCCAGCTTCTGTTACAAAAGTTTGATAGAAGAATTTTAAGAATCCAGAAACGAAACTCATGAAGAAATTATTGACCATAATTGGTTCTATGATTTAGTCATTCTTACAGACATAATAACTAAAATCTTAAAATTGAGCAGGGAAGAGAACTAAAGTCTTTGAATTTAAGGTTATTTTAAATTCATTTTAAATCAAAATTAATTTTGTAAAAATATTACACAAATATAAGGAATATACATTTTTACCATAATGCAATGTACATTTTGCCACTTTGAAAATCTGGAGAACTAAAGCGTGAAATACAAGAAAACTGAAACAAACATTTGGAAAATCTCATCGAGCTTAAATTAGTTTCTAAATTAGATGTTTTGAGCGTATTTAAAATTAGGCCAACTACTACATTCACTTCAAACCCATTACATAAGACTAGTATTTAAGAAAAATGGTAAAAGATTGCAAATATGTTAACAATTCTACTGATCTAGAAATGGAAATAACTGATTTTCATCCTAATTAAGATCAAGAATATCACAAAAAGCAATTTGAATAGTCCTAGATCAGAAAAATCATGAACTGTTAAACTTTTAAAAAGATAAATTCCTGCTTTCGATCTACTTAAAAATGTGAAAGAGGATTTTCAACAACAAACTTGTTAAAATCAATGTTCAGATACAGAATAACAAACACACATCCCGACGACTGCATGGATTTAGCCATAACATAGCATGTACCAGAGGGAGAAAAAAAACTCTCAGAAGAAATGCAATGTTAAATTTCACATTAAAATATGATTTCCCTGTATTTAATTTTCATCTTGCTGAATTTTTTTGTAAATAATACAAAGAGTATACCTTTTCTTTAACATATTATACCACACATTTTTATACTTTGTGTAATGCACTCATAACTGAAATATTAAAAGTGCAATATATAATTGCAGCTAGCCAAAATTTTATAAACTTAAAATTGGCTCCCATTAAATTAAAGTTGTTAATAACTGCACCAAGGGAAGGAATGCAATTTTATTTCTTTGTCTGTATTTGGTTTCATTTTCATATAGAAAGAGTTAAAAATAGGTTACCTAGGTAACAAAATTTAAACACACATTTTCAGTAAAAATTACAGAATAACAGATTTTGTTTCCCTGAAGACACAACACCTCGCTATTCCAGCTATGATACGGACTGCATACTGTCATAGAGAAATTCCTTTCTTAAACAGGGAATTCATATACTTTAATCTGTTTTTACACAAGTACTGTTTATGACTAATCCATGGTCCAGGAGTAAAATACTTTATAGTACACCCATCTAAATTTTTATTATTTCCGGTCATCTGTATAGACCGTTTACCTATCACGACTAAACTCCCAATCTGCATTCCACATAACTCATACCATTCTTCAAGTCATATTTCGTAGTCTATCATTTTTAATACGGCAGGTACTTGCTGAGCGCAGACTTGTAAAGCGTGATTTCGCGTATAGCAGTACCTTAAAGGATCCCATTTTATTTGTCCACTGCTAGAATTTCATTCATACGTGGTGCAACATTCATCCATCAACACCGGAAAGAATTTATCTGCTACTTTAAACAATTTCCATCGACTGAAAATGAAGTCCTAAAAATCTTACAAATTTCAAAAGCAATCGATGCCGAAGAATTTTCACATATGGAAGACAGAGAAGTCAAACAATGAATCAGAAAATTACAAAAGAAGAATTGGGGTCTTATAAAACCCCTTGATAATAAAAGCGCTCATTATAAAGAAGAGCTTTTAACTGAAGATAAGATGAAGAAATTGTTAAATAACACAAAAAGCAATGTCTGATCTTCTAGCGAAGAATTACCCAATTAAAGAAAAAACAGGACACTGGGAAACATGTGCTCTTTACAGCGGCACGCATACAGTTGCATCAGTCATTCTTATAAGCAAAAGACATCAGCATTTTCAAAAAATAATTCTGTCATGTATTTGCCAAGAGAACGAAAACAAGTCCAAAAGAAACTTTCAGAGTGCTTTGCAAAACAAATAGGAAAGTTATTCTGCAGAATTTTACTTCGATAATAATAAAACATCTCTGATTTGATTTCAAAACGAATTTTTATTTGTGAAATCAATTTTAAATAGATCTTCGCAAATACGTTCATAAAACCTCCCAATATGCCAAAATAGCTCAAATTAAGGGAAAATTTTAATAAAGTATGCTTAAAACAACTGATAAAAAGCACATTTTGAGCAGCCTTAACAAAAGACAATTTGGCCCCACTAACTTTCATTACGAGTACTCATTAAATTTTTATTTACATTTCTTTTTTGTTCAACATTTAACTTTCAATGGTTTTAAGAGAAACAGCACTTGATAGAGAGACTCTAAATTCGGAAAAAACTGAAACAAAATTGGTTTATACACAGGCAGAGTAATTACACTGACCTGTTGGGAAGAGAAGACCCTGTTAGACAAGCAAAATATTAGGCCAGACAGAGAGGAAAATGCTTAGCCTCCTCCTCGTAATGCGAAAGGAGGCTACTTGGGAAAAAATGAAACTACAGCAGTAATTTTGAAACCACTAAGAAGCAACAGAACTCTAACAAATCTCAGACTTCTGATAATTATAGTGTGATTAACAGTTCAACCTCACTTCGAATATTACAATACAATATAAAGAAAGAACCAATTCAGACACTTCAATATGGAATTCAAAACCTAAGAAATTAATGCATAGACGCTTAAAATAAATAAGTAGTAAAACTTCAATATAAAGCAACATGTGAAAAGGGACCTACAAATTATAACATTCAAGCATTTCTAGTGAAAATAAAGTTTAATATAAAACAAGAATTACCAGCCACAGATGTCTTTTTGCTCTGCACTATTTCTCCGTTCCTTTTCTTTCATGATATCATGTTCTGCAATCCAAGAGTGCACAAAAATGATGACAAATTACACTAGAAGAGGACAAGGGGGGGGAAGGGAAGGAATCATTAGATTTTAACTACTTTGAAATTAAAGAATAATTATACACAAAGAGAAATATCTAATATTGTTTCTTAATATATAAAACTTCAAAAGTAGCCTTCTTTGTTTTAAATTCCAGCAATGTGTTACATTGTTACTAAAATCATGATTGCAGTCGATAGAAAAGAAAATGAGTTTCCTAATACGACAGAAGTACAGTTAGCGAAAGGGGGTTTTTAATGTATGGGTACAACATGAAAAATGAAAGAAAAAAAATTATACAGTTATTACGGATACACAGAATAAAAGGGATAATGATCTTCGAGAAAAGTAAAGAATTTTAGCGCTGGTACAAAGATGGCACCGAAAGTCAATAAGCAGGTAATTTTAAATGACAAATAAACAAAATAAACTATACTGTTAGCTTTGAAGCAGGTGTTACATATAAAACTATCTTAATTCACACACAGAATTAGTGACGTAACAGATCAAAAAAGAGTACGAATCAAACTCGCAATATATTGACATTAAAAGAGCTATACATATATACTTTTATAGCTTTTTTTTTTTTTTTTAGAAAGTGCTCAAAAACACCATTCTAAAAACAGCTTTCGAAAAACATCTTGGAAACAAAAGTCATAAACCATAAAATACATATTGTATTCAGAATTTTAACGTAAGACGTAATCTACATTATACATTAAACTATCTTAATTCACACACAGAATTACTGACATAACAGATAAAAAAAGAGTAAGAATCAAACTCGCAATATATTGACATTAAAAGAGCTCTACAAATATACTTTTATAGTTTTTTGTTTTTTTATTTTGAGAAAGGGCTCAAAAACACCATTCTACAAACAGATTTTCGAAAAACATCTTGGAAACAAAAGTCATAAACCATAAAATAAATATTTCATTCAGAATTTTAAGGCAAGAACCGTTTCTCATTTTAAGTTCTTTACTTAGGTACACTCATCCATGAGAGAGGAGAGCTTAGTCCAATGTACAAGAAATTATCCTGAAATATTACCACATCACTTTAATGAAATTATAGCAATATTTCACTCAGGAAAAGAACATATTATCTAGTTGCCCGGGTTCGAGCCCAGGTTTAATACAGCAAGCCAAAACACATCAAATGCCATTGAATGATACAGCATTTTGAAATGTTGCAAAAAAATTTAAATAATATTTCGTGAAAGAGATATTGCAATTACCTATATACTAAACTGTTGACCAAAAATTCAAGAAAACTAAGATACTCTTTTTTTCTTTCGAAGGAATCAAAGTCATATACTAATGTAGGGCTGCTTAACTTATTGTACTATAAAACCTAAACATAGGAATGAAATTTTGTCAGCTATCTGAGATATCCAATACCGAGAAATTCCGTAAATTGTAGAATAGAACGTACGTCTCAAAACACACGAAAGGTAAAACACAATCCAAATACTTTTAGCCTTGAAGCAGGTATTCTATATTAAACTGTCTTAACTCACATACAGAATTAGTAATATAATAGCTCAAAATATTGTAAGAACCAAACACGCATTATATAAATATTTTTAAAAAAATGTACATACATTTATTAGTGTTACGAAGGTTTATTCTGAAATATTATAATGTCACTTTCAGTGAAATGATAGAAATTTTCACTCAAGGAAGGGACATTCTGTCTGGCTGCCTGGGTTCCATCCCAGCTTCTGTTACAAAAGTTTGATAGAAGAATTTTAAGAATCCAGAAACGAAACTCATGAAGAAATTATTGACCATAATTGGTTCTATGATTTAGTCATTCTTACAGACATAATAACTAAAATCTTAAAATTGAGCAGGGAAGAGAACTAAAGTCTTTGAATTTAAGGTTATTTTAAATTCATT
Organism: Stegodyphus dumicola; assembly: GCF_044657685.1. Taxonomy (NCBI): domain Eukaryota; kingdom Metazoa; phylum Arthropoda; class Arachnida; order Araneae; family Eresidae; genus Stegodyphus; species Stegodyphus dumicola. The sequence continues at coordinate 145,914,232 of NC_140780.1, forward strand.
TTAAATCAAAATTAATTTTGTAAAAATATTACACAAATATAAGGAATATACATTTTTACCATAATGCAATGTACATTTTGCCACTTTGAAAATCTGGAGAACTAAAGCGTGAAATACAAGAAAACTGAAACAAACATTTGGAAAATCTCATCGAGCTTAAATTAGTTTCTAAATTAGATGTTTTGAGCGTATTTAAAATTAGGCCAACTACTACATTCACTTCAAACCCATTACATAAGACTAGTATTTAAGAAAAATGGTAAAAGATTGCAAATATGTTAACAATTCTACTGATCTAGAAATGGAAATAACTGATTTTCATCCTAATTAAGATCAAGAATATCACAAAAAGCAATTTGAATAGTCCTAGATCAGAAAAATCATGAACTGTTAAACTTTTAAAAAGATAAATTCCTGCTTTCGATCTACTTAAAAATGTGAAAGAGGATTTTCAACAACAAACTTGTTAAAATCAATGTTCAGATACAGAATAACAAACACACATCCCGACGACTGCATGGATTTAGCCATAACATAGCATGTACCAGAGGGAGAAAAAAAACTCTCAGAAGAAATGCAATGTTAAATTTCACATTAAAATATGATTTCCCTGTATTTAATTTTCATCTTGCTGAATTTTTTTGTAAATAATACAAAGAGTATACCTTTTCTTTAACATATTATACCACACATTTTTATACTTTGTGTAATGCACTCATAACTGAAATATTAAAAGTGCAATATATAATTGCAGCTAGCCAAAATTTTATAAACTTAAAATTGGCTCCCATTAAATTAAAGTTGTTAATAACTGCACCAAGGGAAGGAATGCAATTTTATTTCTTTGTCTGTATTTGGTTTCATTTTCATATAGAAAGAGTTAAAAATAGGTTACCTAGGTAACAAAATTTAAACACACATTTTCAGTAAAAATTACAGAATAACAGATTTTGTTTCCCTGAAGACACAACACCTCGCTATTCCAGCTATGATACGGACTGCATACTGTCATAGAGAAATTCCTTTCTTAAACAGGGAATTCATATACTTTAATCTGTTTTTACACAAGTACTGTTTATGACTAATCCATGGTCCAGGAGTAAAATACTTTATAGTACACCCATCTAAATTTTTATTATTTCCGGTCATCTGTATAGACCGTTTACCTATCACGACTAAACTCCCAATCTGCATTCCACATAACTCATACAATTCTTCAAGTCATATTTCGTAGTCTATCATTTTTAATACGGCAGGTACTTGCTGAGCGCAGACTTGTAAAGCGTGATTTCGCGTATAGCAGTACCTTAAAGGATCCCATTTTATTTGTCCACTGCTAGAATTTCATTCATACGTGGTGCAACATTCATCCATCAACAACCGAAAGAATTTATCTGCTATTTTAAACAATTTCCATCGACTGAAAATGAAGTCCTAAAAATCTTACAAATTTCAAAAGCAATCGATGCCGAAGAATTTTCACATATGGAAGACAGAGAAGTCAAACAATGAATCAGAAAATTACAAAAGAAGAATTGGGGTCTTATAAAACCACTTGATAATAAAAGCGCTCATTATAAAGAAGAGCTTTTAACTGAAGATAAGATGAAGAAATTGTTAAATAACACAAAAAGCAATGTCTGATCTTCTAGCGAAGAATTACCCAATTAAAGAAAAAACAGGACACTGGGAAACATGTGCTCTTTACAGCGGCACGCATACAGTTGCATCAGTCATTCTTATAAGCAAAAGACATCAGCATTTTCAAAAAATAATTCTGTCATGTATTTGCCAAGAGAACGAAAACAAGTCCAAAAGAAACTTTCAGAGTGCTTTGCAAAACAAAGTGGAAAGTTATTCTGCAGAATTTTACTTCGATAATAATAAAACATCTCTGATTTGATTTCAAAACGAATTTTTATTTGTGAAATCAATTTTAAATAGATCTTCGCAAATACGTTCATAAAACCTCCCAATATGCCAAAATAGCTCAAATTAAGGGAAAATTTTAATAAAGTATGCTTAAAACAACTGATAAAAAGCACATTTTGAGCAGCCTTAACAAAAGACAATTTGGCCCCACTAACTTTCATTACGAGTACTCATTAAATTTTTATTTACATTTCTTTTTTGTTCAACATTTAACTTTCAATGGTTTTAAGAGAAACAGCACTTGATAGAGAGACTCTAAATTTGGAAAAAACTGAAACAAAATTGGTTTATACACAGGCAGAGTAATTACACTGACCTGTTGGGAAGAGAAGACCCTGTTAGACAAGCAAAATATTAGGCCAGACAGAGAGGAAAATGCTTAGCCTCCTCCTCGTAATGCGAAAGGAGGCCACTTGGGAATAAATGACACTACAGCAGTAATTTTGAAACCACTAAGAAGCAACAGAACTCTAACAAATCTCAGACTTCTGATAATTATAGTGTGATTAACAGTTCAACCTCACTTCGAATATTACAATACAATATAAAGAAAGAACCAATTCAGACACTTCAATATGGAATTCAAAACCTAAGAAATTAATGCATAGACGCTACCCTAAACATTAAAACATAATGTGAAGCGTTCACGTAAAATAAATAAGTAGTAAAACTCTAAAACTCCAATATAAAGCAACATGTGAAAACGGACCTACAAATTATAACATTCAAGCATTTCTAGTGAAAATAAAGTTTAATATAAAACAATAATTACCAGCCACAGATGTCTTTTTGCTCTGCACTATTTCTCCGTTCCTTTTCTTTCATGATATCATGTTCTGCAATCCAAGAGTGCACAAAAATGATGACAAATTACACTAGAAGAGGCCAAGGGGGGGGAGGGGAAGGAATCATTAGATTTTAACTACTTTGAAATTAAAGAATACTTATACACAAAGAGAAATATCTAATATTTTTTCTTAATATATAAAACTTCAAAAGTAGCCTTCTTTGTTTTAGATTCCAGCAATGTGTTACATTGTTACTAAAATCATGATTGCAGTCGATAGAAAAGAAAATGAGTTTTCTAATACGACAGAATACAGTTAGCGAAAGGGGGTTTTTAATGTATGGGTACAACATGAAAAATGAAAGAAAAAAAATTATACAGTTATTACGGATACACAGAATAAAAGGGATAATGATCTTCGAGAAAAAGTAAATAATTTTAGCGCTGGTACAAAGATGGCACCGAAAGTCAATAAGCAGGTAATTTTAAATGACAAATAAACAAAATAAACTTTACTGTTAGCTATGAAGCAGGTGTTACATATAAAACTATCTTAATTCACACACAGAATTAGTGACATAACAGATCAAAAAAGAGTACGAATCAAACTCGCAATATATTGACATTAAAAGAGTTATATATATATATATACTTTTATAGCTTTTTTTTTTTTTTTTTTTTTTTTAGAAAGGGCTCAAAAACACCATTCTAAAAACAGCTTTCGAAAAACATCTTGGAAAGAAAAGTCATAAACCATAAAATACATATTTCATTCAGAATTTTAACGTAAGACGTAATCTACATTATACATTAAACTATCTTAAGTCACACACAGAATTACTGACATAACAGATAAAAAAAGAGTAAGAATCAAACTCGCAATATATTGACATTAAAAGAGCTCTACAAATATACTTTTATAGTTTTTTGTTTTTTTATTTTTAGAAAGGGCTCAAAAACACCATTCTACAAACAGATTTTCGAAAAACATCTAGGAAACAAAAGTCATAAACCATAAAATAAATATTTCATTCAGAATTTTAACGCAAGAACTGTTTCTCATTTTAAGTTCTTTACTTAGGTACACTCATCCATGAAAGAGGAGAGCTTAGTCCAATGTAAGAGAAATTATCCTGAAATATTACCACGTCACTTTAATGAAATTATAGCAATATTTCACTCAGGAAAAGAACATATTATCTAGTTGCCCGGGTTCGAGCCCAGGTTTAATACAGCAAGCCAAAACACATCAAATGCCATTGAATGATACAGCATTTTGAAATGTTGCAAAAAAATTTAAATAATATTTCGTGAAAGAGATATTGCAATTACCTATATACTAAACTGTTGACCAAAAATTCAAGAAAACTAAGATACTCTTTTTTTCTTTCGAAGGAATCAAAGTCATATACTAATGTAGGGATGCTTAACTTATTGTACTATAAAACCTAAACATAGGAATGAAATTTTGTCAGCTATCTGAGATATCCAATACCGAGAAATTCCGTAAATTGTAGAATAGAACGTACGTCTCAAAACACACGAAAGGTAAAACACAATCCAAATACTTTTAGCCTTGAAGCAGGTATTCTATATTAAACTGTCTTAACTCACATACAGAATTAGTAATATAATAGCTCTAAATATTGTAAGAACCAAACACGCATTATATAAATATTTTTAAAAAATGTACATACATTTATTAGTGTTACGAGGGTTTATTCTGAAATATTATAATGTCACTTTCAGTGAAATGATAGATATTTTCACTCAGGGAAGGGGACATTCTGTCTGGCTGCCTGGGTTCCATCCCAGCTTCTGTTACAAAAGTTTGATAGAAGAATTTTAAGAATCCAGAAACGAAACTCATGAAGAAATTATTGACCATAATTGGTTCTATGATTTAGTCATTCTTACAGACATAATAACTAAAATCTTAAAATTGAGCAGGGAAGAGAACTAAAGTCTTTGAATTTAAGGTTATTTTAAATTCATTTTAAATCAAAATTAATTTTGTAAAAATATTACACAAATATAAGGAATATACATTTTTACCATAATGCAATGTACATTTTGCCACTTTGAAAATCTGGAGAACTAAAGCGTGAAATACAAGAAAACTGAAACAAACATTTGGAAAATCTCATCGAGCTTAATTTAGTTTCTAAATTAGATGTTTTGAGTGTATTTAAAATTAGGCCAACTACTACATTCACTTCAAACCCATTACATAAGACTAGTATTTAAGAAAAATGGTAAAAGATTGCAAATATGTTAACAATTCTACTGATCTAGAAATGGAAATAACTGATTTTCATCCTAATTAAGATCAAGAATATCACAAAAAGCAATTTGAATAGTCCTAGATCAGAAAAATCATGAACTGTTAAACTTTTAAAAAGATAAATTCCTGCTTTCGATCTACTTAAAAATGTGAAAGAGGATTTTCAACAACAAACTTGTTAAAATCAACGTTCAGATACAGAATAACAAACACACATCCCGACGACTGCATGGATTTAGCCATAACATAGCATGTACCAGAGGGAGAAAAAAAACTCTCAGAAGAAATGCAATGTTAAATTTCACATTAAAATATGATTTCCCTGTAGTTAATTTTCATCTTGCTGAATTTTTTTGTAAATAATACAAAGAGTATACCTTTTCTTTAACATATTATACCACACATTTTTATACTTTGTGTAATGCACTCATAACTGAAATATTAAAAGTGCAATATATAATTGCAGCTAGCCAAAATTTTATAAACTTAAAATTGGCTCCCATTAAGTTAAAGTTGTTAATAACTGCACCAAGGGAAGGAATGCAATTTTATTTCTTTGTCTGTATTTGGTTTCATTTTCATATAGAAAGAGTTAAAAATAGGTTAGCTAGGCAACAAAATTTAAACACACATTTTCAGTAAAAATTACAGAATAACAGATTTTGTTTCCCTGAAGACACAACACCTCGCTATTCCAGCTATGATACAGACTGCATACTGTCATAGAGAAATTCCTTTTTTAAACAGGGAATTCATATACTTTAATATGTTTTTACACAAGTACTGTTTATGACTAATCCATGATCCAGAAGTAAAATACTTTATAGTACACCCATCTAAATTTTTATTATTTCCGGTCATCTGTATAGACCGTTTACCTATCACAACTAAACTCCCAATCTGCATTCCACATAACTCATACCATCCTTCAAGTCATATTTTGTAGTCTATCATTTTTAATACGGCAGGTACTTGCTGAGCGCAGACTTGTAAAGCGTGATTTCGCGTATAGCAGTACCTTAAAGGATCCGATTTTATTTGTCCACTGCTAGAATTTCATTCATACGTGGTGCAACATTCATCCATCAACACCGGAAAGAATTTATCTGCTACTTTAAACAATTTCCATCGACTGAAAATGAAGTCCTAAAAATCTTACAAATTTCAAAAGCAATCGATGCCGAAGAATTTTCACATATGGAAGACAGAGAAGTCAAACAATGAATCAGAAAATTACAAAAGAAGAATTGGGGTCTTATAAAACCCCTTGATAATAAAAGCGCTCATTATAAAGAAGAGCTTTTAACTGAAGATAAGATGAAGAAATTGTTAAATAACACAAAAAGCAATGTCTGATCTTCTAGCGAAGAATTACCCAATTAAAGAAAAAACAGGACACTGGGAAACATGTGCTCTTTACAGCGGCACGCATACAGTTGCATCAGTCATTCTTATAAGCAAAAGACATCAGCATTTTCAAAAAATAATTCTGTCATGTATTTGCCAAGAGAACGAAAACAAGTCCAAAAGAAACTTTCAGAGTGCTTTGCAAAACAAATAGGAAAGTTATTCTGCAGAATTTTACTTCGATAATAATAAAACATCTCTGATTTGATTTCAAAACGAATTTTTATTTGTGAAATCAATTTTAAATAGATCTTCGCAAATACGTTCATAAAACCTCCCAATATGCCAAAATAGCTCAAATTAAGGGAAAATTTTAATAAAGTATGCTTAAAACAACTGATAAAAAGCACATTTTGAGCAGCCTTAACAAAAGACAATTTGGCCCCACTAACTTTCATTACGAGTACTCATTAAATTTTTATTTACATTTCTTTTTTGTTCAACATTTAACTTTCAATGGTTTTAAGAGAAACAGCACTTGATAGAGAGACTCTAAATTCGGAAAAAACTGAAACAAAATTGGTTTATACACAGGCAGAGTAATTACACTGACCTGTTGGGAAGAGAAGACCCTGTTAGACAAGCAAAATATTAGGCCAGACAGAGAGGAAAATGCTTAGCCTCCTCCTCGTAATGCGAAAGGAGGCTACTTGGAAAAAATGAAACTACAGCAGTAATTTTGAAACCACTAAGAAGCAACAGAACTCTAACAAATCTCAGACTTCTGATAATTATAGTGTGATTAACAGTTCAACCTCACTTCGAATATTACAATACAATATAAAGAAAGAACCAATTCAGACACTTCAATATGGAATTCAAAACCTAAGAAATTAATGCATAGACGCTTAAAATAAATAAGTAGTAAAACTTCAATATAAAGCAACATGTGAAAAGGGACCTACAAATTATAACATTCAAGCATTTCTAGTGAAAATAAAGTTTAATATAAAACAAGAATTACCAGCCACAGATGTCTTTTTGCTCTGCACTATTTCTCCGTTCCTTTTCTTTCATGATATCATGTTCTGCAATCCAAGAGTGCACAAAAATGATGACAAATTACACTAGAAGAGGACAAGGGGGGGGAAGAGAAGGAATCATTAGATTTTAACTACTTTGAAATTAAAGAATAATTATACACAAAGAGAAATATCTAATATTGTTTCTTAATATATAAAACTTCAAAAGTAGCCTTCTTTGTTTTAAATTCCAGCAATGTGTTACATTGTTACTAAAATCATGATTGCAGTCGATAGAAAAGAAAATGAGTTTCCTAATACGACAGAAGTACAGTTAGCGAAAGGGGGTTTTTAATGTATGGGTACAACATGAAAAATGAAAGAAAAAAAATTATACAGTTATTACGGATACACAGAATAAAAGGGATAATGATCTTCGAGAAAAGTAAAGAATTTTAGCGCTGGTACAAAGATGGCACCGAAAGTCAATAAGCAGGTAATTTTAAATGACAAATAAACAAAATAAACTATACTGTTAGCTTTGAAGCAGGTGTTACATATAAAACTATCTTAATTCACACACAGAATTAGTGACGTAACAGATCAAAAAAGAGTACGAATCAAACTCGCAATATATTGACATTAAAAGAGCTATACATATATACTTTTATAGCTTTTTTTTTTTTTTTTAGAAAGTGCTCAAAAACACCATTCTAAAAACAGCTTTCGAAAAACATCTTGGAAACAAAAGTCATAAACCATAAAATACATATTGTATTCAGAATTTTAACGTAAGACGTAATCTACATTATACATTAAACTATCTTAATTCACACACAGAATTACTGACATAACAGATAAAAAAAGAGTAAGAATCAAACTCGCAATATATTGACATTAAAAGAGCTCTACAAATATACTTTTATAGTTTTTTGTTTTTTTATTTTTAGAAAGGGCTCAAAAACACCATTCTACAAACAGATTTTCGAAAAACATCTTGGAAACAAAAGTCATAAACCATAAAATAAATATTTCATTCAGAATTTTAAGGCAAGAACCGTTTCTCATTTTAAGTTCTTTACTTAGGTACACTCATCCATGAGAGAGGAGAGCTTAGTCCAATGTACAAGAAATTATCCTGAAATATTACCACATCACTTTAATGAAATTATAGCAATATTTCACTCAGGAAAAGAACATATTATCTAGTTGCCCGGGTTCGAGCCCAGGTTTAATACAGCAAGCCAAAACACATCAAATGCCATTGAATGATACAGCATTTTGAAATGTTGCAAAAAAATTTAAATAATATTTCGTGAAAGAGATATTGCAATTACCTATATACTAAACTGTTGACCAAAAATTCAAGAAAACTAAGATACTCTTTTTTTCTTTCGAAGGAATCAAAGTCATATACTAATGTAGGGCTGCTTAACTTATTGTACTATAAAACCTAAACATAGGAATGAAATTTTGTCAGCTATCTGAGATATCCAATACCGAGAAATTCCGTAAATTGTAGAATAGAACGTACGTCTCAAAACACACGAAAGGTAAAACACAATCCAAATACTTTTAGCCTTGAAGCAGGTATTCTATATTAAACTGTCTTAACTCACATACAGAATTAGTAATATAATAGCTCAAAATATTGTAAGAACCAAACACGCATTATATAAATATTTTTAAAAAAATGTACATACATTTATTAGTGTTACGAAGGTTTATTCTGAAATATTATAATGTCACTTTCAGTGAAATGATAGAAATTTTCACTCAAGGAAGGGACATTCTGTCTGGCTGCCTGGGTTCCATCCCAGCTTCTGTTACAAAAGTTTGATAGAAGAATTTTAAGAATCCAGAAACGAAACTCATGAAGAAATTATTGACCATAATTGGTTCTATGATTTAGTCATTCTTACAGACATAATAACTAAAATCTTAAAATTGAGCAGGGAAGAGAACTAAAGTCTTTGAATTTAAGGTTATTTTAAATTCATTTTAAATCAAAATTAATTTTGTAAAAATATTACACAAATATAAGGAATATACATTTTTACCATAATGCAATGTACATTTTGCCACTTTGAAAATCTGGAGAACTAAAGCGTGAAATACAAGAAAACTGAAACAAACATTTGGAAAATCTCATCGAGCTTAAATTAGTTTCTAAATTAGATGTTTTGAGCGTATTTAAAATTAGGCCAACTACTACATTCACTTCAAACCCATTACATAAGACTAGTATTTAAGAAAAATGGTAAAAGATTGCAAATATGTTAACAATTCTACTGATCTAGAAATGGAAATAACTGATTTTCATCCTAATTAAGATCAAGAATATCACAAAAAGCAATTTGAATAGTCCTAGATCAGAAAAATCATGAACTGTTAAACTTTTAAAAAGATAAATTCCTGCTTTCGATCTACTTAAAAATGTGAAAGAGGATTTTCAACAACAAACTTGTTAAAATCAATGTTCAGATACAGAATAACAAACACACATCCCGACGACTGCATGGATTTAGCCATAACATAGCATGTACCAGAGGGAGAAAAAAAACTCTCAGAAGAAATGCAATGTTAAATTTCACATTAAAATATGATTTCCCTGTATTTAATTTTCATCTTGCTGAATTTTTTTGTAAATAATACAAAGAGTATACCTTTTCTTTAACATATTATACCACACATTTTTATACTTTGTGTAATGCACTCATAACTGAAATATTAAAAGTGCAATATATAATTGCAGCTAGCCAAAATTTTATAAACTTAAAATTGGCTCCCATTAAATTAAAGTTGTTAATAACTGCACCAAGGGAAGGAATGCAATTTTATTTCTTTGTCTGTATTTGGTTTCATTTTCATATAGAAAGAGTTAAAAATAGGTTACCTAGGTAACAAAATTTAAACACACATTTTCAGTAAAAATTACAGAATAACAGATTTTGTTTCCCTGAAGACACAACACCTCGCTATTCCAGCTATGATACGGACTGCATACTGTCATAGAGAAATTCCTTTCTTAAACAGGGAATTCATATACTTTAATCTGTTTTTACACAAGTACTGTTTATGACTAATCCATGGTCCAGGAGTAAAATACTTTATAGTACACCCATCTAAATTTTTATTATTTCCGGTCATCTGTATAGACCGTTTACCTATCACGACTAAACTCCCAATCTGCATTCCACATAACTCATACAATTCTTCAAGTCATATTTCGTAGTCTATCATTTTTAATACGGCAGGTACTTGCTGAGCGCAGACTTGTAAAGCGTGATTTCGCGTATAGCAGTACCTTAAAGGATCCCATTTTATTTGTCCACTGCTAGAATTTCATTCATACGTGGTGCAACATTCATCCATCAACAACCGAAAGAATTTATCTGCTATTTTAAACAATTTCCATCGACTGAAAATGAAGTCCTAAAAATCTTACAAATTTCAAAAGCAATCGATGCCGAAGAATTTTCACATATGGAAGACAGAGAAGTCAAACAATGAATCAGAAAATTACAAAAGAAGAATTGGGGTCTTATAAAACCACTTGATAATAAAAGCGCTCATTATAAAGAAGAGCTTTTAACTGAAGATAAGATGAAGAAATTGTTAAATAACACAAAAAGCAATGTCTGATCTTCTAGCGAAGAATTACCCAATTAAAGAAAAAACAGGACACTGGGAAACATGTGCTCTTTACAGCGGCACGCATACAGTTGCATCAGTCATTCTTATAAGCAAAAGACATCAGCATTTTCAAAAAATAATTCTGTCATGTATTTGCCAAGAGAACGAAAACAAGTCCAAAAGAAACTTTCAGAGTGCTTTGCAAAACAAAGTGGAAAGTTATTCTGCAGAATTTTACTTCGATAATAATAAAACATCTCTGATTTGATTTCAAAACGAATTTTTATTTGTGAAATCAATTTTAAATAGATCTTCGCAAATACGTTCATAAAACCTCCCAATATGCCAAAATAGCTCAAATTAAGGGAAAATTTTAATAAAGTATGCTTAAAACAACTGATAAAAAGCACATTTTGAGCAGCCTTAACAAAAGACAATTTGGCCCCACTAACTTTCATTACGAGTACTCATTAAATTTTTATTTACATTTCTTTTTTGTTCAACATTTAACTTTCAATGGTTTTAAGAGAAACAGCACTTGATAGAGAGACTCTAAATTTGGAAAAAACTGAAACAAAATTGGTTTATACACAGGCAGAGTAATTACACTGACCTGTTGGGAAGAGAAGACCCTGTTAGACAAGCAAAATATTAGGCCAGACAGAGAGGAAAATGCTTAGCCTCCTCCTCGTAATGCGAAAGGAGGCCACTTGGGAATAAATGACACTACAGCAGTAATTTTGAAACCACTAAGAAGCAACAGAACTCTAACAAATCTCAGACTTCTGATAATTATAGTGTGATTAACAGTTCAACCTCACTTCGAATATTACAATACAATATAAAGAAAGAACCAATTCAGACACTTCAATATGGAATTCAAAACCTAAGAAATTAATGCATAGACGCTACCCTAAACATTAAAACATAATGTGAAGCGTTCACGTAAAATAAATAAGTAGTAAAACTCTAAAACTCCAATATAAAGCAACATGTGAAAACGGACCTACAAATTATAACATTCAAGCATTTCTAGTGAAAATAAAGTTTAATATAAAACAATAATTACCAGCCACAGATGTCTTTTTGCTCTGCACTATTTCTCCGTTCCTTTTCTTTCATGATATCATGTTCTGCAATCCAAGAGTGCACAAAAATGATGACAAATTACACTAGAAGAGGCCAAGGGGGGGGAGGGGAAGGAATCATTAGATTTTAACTACTTTGAAATTAAAGAATACTTATACACAAAGAGAAATATCTAATATTTTTTCTTAATATATAAAACTTCAAAAGTAGCCTTCTTTGTTTTAGATTCCAGCAATGTGTTACATTGTTACTAAAATCATGATTGCAGTCGATAGAAAAGAAAATGAGTTTTCTAATACGACAGAAGTACAGTTAGCGAAAGGGGGTTTTTAATGTATGGGTACAACATGAAAAATGAAAGAAAAAAAATTATACAGTTATTACGGATACACAGAATAAAAGGGATAATGATCTTCGAGAAAAGTAAATAATTTTAGCGCTGGTACAAAGATGGCACCGAAAGTCAATAAGCAGGTAATTTTAAATGACAAATAAACAAAATAAACTTTACTGTTAGCTATGAAGCAGGTGTTACATATAAAACTATCTTAATTCACACACAGAATTAGTGACATAACAGATCAAAAAAGAGTACGAATCAAACTCGCAATATATTGACATTAAAAGAGTTATATATATATATATACTTTTATAGCTTTTTTTTTTTTTTTTTTTTTTTTTAGAAAGGGCTCAAAAACACCATTCTAAAAACAGCTTTCGAAAAACATCTTGGAAAGAAAAGTCATAAACCATAAAATACATATTTCATTCAGAATTTTAACGTAAGACGTAATCTACATTATACATTAAACTATCTTAAGTCACACACAGAATTACTGACATAACAGATAAAAAAAGAGTAAGAATCAAACTCGCAATATATTGACATTAAAAGAGCTCTACAAATATACTTTTATAGTTTTTTGTTTTTTTATTTTTAGAAAGGGCTCAAAAACACCATTCTACAAACAGATTTTCGAAAAACATCTAGGAAACAAAAGTCATAAACCATAAAATAAATATTTCATTCAGAATTTTAACGCAAGAACTGTTTCTCATTTTAAGTTCTTTACTTAGGTACACTCATCCATGAAAGAGGAGAGCTTAGTCCAATGTAAGAGAAATTATCCTGAAATATTACCACGTCACTTTAATGAAATTATAGCAATATTTCACTCAGGAAAAGAACATATTATCTAGTTGCCCGGGTTCGAGCCCAGGTTTAATACAGCAAGCCAAAACACATCAAATGCCATTGAATGATACAGCATTTTGAAATGTTGCAAAAAAATTTAAATAATATTTCGTGAAAGAGATATTGCAATTACCTATATACTAAACTGTTGACCAAAAATTCAAGAAAACTAAGATACTCTTTTTTTCTTTCGAAGGAATCAAAGTCATATACTAATGTAGGGATGCTTAACTTATTGTACTATAAAACCTAAACATAGGAATGAAATTTTGTCAGCTATCTGAGATATCCAATACCGAGAAATTCCGTAAATTGTAGAATAGAACGTACGTCTCAAAACACACGAAAGGTAAAACACAATCCAAATACTTTTAGCCTTGAAGCAGGTATTCTATATTAAACTGTCTTAACTCACATACAGAATTAGTAATATAATAGCTCTAAATATTGTAAGAACCAAACACGCATTATATAAATATTTTTAAAAAAATGTACATACATTTATTAGTGTTACGAGGGTTTATTCTGAAATATTATAATGTCACTTTCAGTGAAATGATAGATATTTTCACTCAGGGAAGGGACATTCTGTCTGGCTGCCTGGGTTCCATCCCAGCTTCTGTTACAAAAGTTTGATAGAAGAATTTTAAGAATCCAGAAACGAAACTCATGAAGAAATTATTGACCATAATTGGTTCTATGATTTAGTCATTCTTACAGACATAATAACTAAAATCTTAAAATTGAGCAGGGAAGAGAACTAAAGTCTTTGAATTTAAGGTTATTTTAAATTCATTTTAAATCAAAATTAATTTTGTAAAAATATTACACAAATATAAGGAATATACATTTTTACCATAATGCAATGTACATTTTGCCACTTTGAAAATCTGGAGAACTAAAGCGTGAAATACAAGAAAACTGAAACAAACATTTGGAAAATCTCATCGAGCTTAATTTAGTTTCTAAATTAGATGTTTTGAGTGTATTTAAAATTAGGCCAACTACTACATTCACTTCAAACCCATTACATAAGACTAGTATTTAAGAAAAATGGTAAAAGATTGCAAATATGTTAACAATTCTACTGATCTAGAAATGGAAATAACTGATTTTCATCCTAATTAAGATCAAGAATATCACAAAAAGCAATTTGAATAGTCCTAGATCAGAAAAATCATGAACTGTTAAACTTTTAAAAAGATAAATTCCTGCTTTCGATCTACTTAAAAATGTGAAAGAGGATTTTCAACAACAAACTTGTTAAAATCAACGTTCAGATACAGAATAACAAACACACATCCCGACGACTGCATGGATTTAGCCATAACATAGCATGTACCAGAGGGAGAAAAAAAACTCTCAGAAGAAATGCAATGTTAAATTTCACATTAAAATATGATTTCCCTGTAGTTAATTTTCATCTTGCTGAATTTTTTTGTAAATAATACAAAGAGTATACCTTTTCTTTAACATATTATACCACACATTTTTATACTTTGTGTAATGCACTCATAACTGAAATATTAAAAGTGCAATATATAATTGCAGCTAGCCAAAATTTTATAAACTTAAAATTGGCTCCCATTAAGTTAAAGTTGTTAATAACTGCACCAAGGGAAGGAATGCAATTTTATTTCTTTGTCTGTATTTGGTTTCATTTTCATATAGAAAGAGTTAAAAATAGGTTAGCTAGGCAACAAAATTTAAACACACATTTTCAGTAAAAATTACAGAATAACAGATTTTGTTTCCCTGAAGACACAACACCTCGCTATTCCAGCTATGATACAGACTGCATACTGTCATAGAGAAATTCCTTTTTTAAACAGGGAATTCATATACTTTAATATGTTTTTACACAAGTACTGTTTATGACTAATCCATGATCCAGAAGTAAAATACTTTATAGTACACCCATCTAAATTTTTATTATTTCCGGTCATCTGTATAGACCGTTTACCTATCACAACTAAACTCCCAATCTGCATTCCACATAACTCATACCATCCTTCAAGTCATATTTTGTAGTCTATCATTTTTAATACGGCAGGTACTTGCTGAGCGCAGACTTGTAAAGCGTGATTTCGCGTATAGCAGTACCTTAAAGGATCCGATTTTATTTGTCCACTGCTAGAATTTCATTCATACGTGGTGCAACATTCATCCATCAACACCGGAAAGAATTTATCTGCTACTTTAAACAATTTCCATCGACTGAAAATGAAGTCCTAAAAATCTTACAAATTTCAAAAGCAATCGATGCCGAAGAATTTTCACATATGGAAGACAGAGAAGTCAAACAATGAATCAGAAAATTACAAAAGAAGAATTGGGGTCTTATAAAACCCCTTGATAATAAAAGCGCTCATTATAAAGAAGAGCTTTTAACTGAAGATAAGATGAAGAAATTGTTAAATAACACAAAAAGCAATGTCTGATCTTCTAGCGAAGAATTACCCAATTAAAGAAAAAACAGGACACTGGGAAACATGTGCTCTTTACAGCGGCACGCATACAGTTGCATCAGTCATTCTTATAAGCAAAAGACATCAGCATTTTCAAAAAATAATTCTGTCATGTATTTGCCAAGAGAACGAAAACAAGTCCAAAAGAAACTTTCAGAGTGCTTTGCAAAACAAATAGGAAAGTTATTCTGCAGAATTTTACTTCGATAATAATAAAACATCTCTGATTTGATTTCAAAACGAATTTTTATTTGTGAAATCAATTTTAAATAGATCTTCGCAAATACGTTCATAAAACCTCCCAATATGCCAAAATAGCTCAAATTAAGGGAAAATTTTAATAAAGTATGCTTAAAACAACTGATAAAAAGCACATTTTGAGCAGCCTTAACAAAAGACAATTTGGCCCCACTAACTTTCATTACGAGTACTCATTAAATTTTTATTTACATTTCTTTTTTGTTCAACATTTAACTTTCAATGGTTTTAAGAGAAACAGCACTTGATAGAGAGACTCTAAATTCGGAAAAAACTGAAACAAAATTGGTTTATACACAGGCAGAGTAATTACACTGACCTGTTGGGAAGAGAAGACCCTGTTAGACAAGCAAAATATTAGGCCAGACAGAGAGGAAAATGCTTAGCCTCCTCCTCGTAATGCGAAAGGAGGCTACTTGGGAAAAAATGAAACTACAGCAGTAATTTTGAAACCACTAAGAAGCAACAGAACTCTAACAAATCTCAGACTTCTGATAATTATAGTGTGATTAACAGTTCAACCTCACTTCGAATATTACAATACAATATAAAGAAAGAACCAATTCAGACACTTCAATATGGAATTCAAAACCTAAGAAATTAATGCATAGACGCTTAAAATAAATAAGTAGTAAAACTTCAATATAAAGCAACATGTGAAAAGGGACCTACAAATTATAACATTCAAGCATTTCTAGTGAAAATAAAGTTTAATATAAAACAAGAATTACCAGCCACAGATGTCTTTTTGCTCTGCACTATTTCTCCGTTCCTTTTCTTTCATGATATCATGTTCTGCAATCCAAGAGTGCACAAAAATGATGACAAATTACACTAGAAGAGGACAAGGGGGGGGAAGGGAAGGAATCATTAGATTTTAACTACTTTGAAATTAAAGAATAATTATACACAAAGAGAAATATCTAATATTGTTTCTTAATATATAAAACTTCAAAAGTAGCCTTCTTTGTTTTAAATTCCAGCAATGTGTTACATTGTTACTAAAATCATGATTGCAGTCGATAGAAAAGAAAATGAGTTTCCTAATACGACAGAAGTACAGTTAGCGAAAGGGGGTTTTTAATGTATGGGTACAACATGAAAAATGAAAGAAAAAAAATTATACAGTTATTACGGATACACAGAATAAAAGGGATAATGATCTTCGAGAAAAGTAAAGAATTTTAGCGCTGGTACAAAGATGGCACCGAAAGTCAATAAGCAGGTAATTTTAAATGACAAATAAACAAAATAAACTATACTGTTAGCTTTGAAGCAGGTGTTACATATAAAACTATCTTAATTCACACACAGAATTAGTGACGTAACAGATCAAAAAAGAGTACGAATCAAACTCGCAATATATTGACATTAAAAGAGCTATACATATATACTTTTATAGCTTTTTTTTTTTTTTTTAGAAAGTGCTCAAAAACACCATTCTAAAAACAGCTTTCGAAAAACATCTTGGAAACAAAAGTCATAAACCATAAAATACATATTGTATTCAGAATTTTAACGTAAGACGTAATCTACATTATACATTAAACTATCTTAATTCACACACAGAATTACTGACATAACAGATAAAAAAAGAGTAAGAATCAAACTCGCAATATATTGACATTAAAAGAGCTCTACAAATATACTTTTATAGTTTTTTGTTTTTTTATTTTTAGAAAGGGCTCAAAAACACCATTCTACAAACAGATTTTCGAAAAACATCTTGGAAACAAAAGTCATAAACCATAAAATAAATATTTCATTCAGAATTTTAAGGCAAGAACCGTTTCTCATTTTAAGTTCTTTACTTAGGTACACTCATCCATGAGAGAGGAGAGCTTAGTCCAATGTACAAGAAATTATCCTGAAATATTACCACATCACTTTAATGAAATTATAGCAATATTTCACTCAGGAAAAGAACATATTATCTAGTTGCCCGGGTTCGAGCCCAGGTTTAATACAGCAAGCCAAAACACATCAAATGCCATTGAATGATACAGCATTTTGAAATGTTGCAAAAAAATTTAAATAATATTTCGTGAAAGAGATATTGCAATTACCTATATACTAAACTGTTGACCAAAAATTCAAGAAAACTAAGATACTCTTTTTTTCTTTCGAAGGAATCAAAGTCATATACTAATGTAGGGCTGCTTAACTTATTGTACTATAAAACCTAAACATAGGAATGAAATTTTGTCAGCTATCTGAGATATCCAATACCGAGAAATTCCGTAAATTGTAGAATAGAACGTACGTCTCAAAACACACGAAAGGTAAAACACAATCCAAATACTTTTAGCCTTGAAGCAGGTATTCTATATTAAACTGTCTTAACTCACATACAGAATTAGTAATATAATAGCTCAAAATATTGTAAGAACCAAACACGCATTATATAAATATTTTTAAAAAAATGTACATACATTTATTAGTGTTACGAAGGTTTATTCTGAAATATTATAATGTCACTTTCAGTGAAATGATAGAAATTTTCACTCAAGGAAGGGACATTCTGTCTGGCTGCCTGGGTTCCATCCCAGCTTCTGTTACAAAAGTTTGATAGAAGAATTTTAAGAATCCAGAAACGAAACTCATGAAGAAATTATTGACCATAATTGGTTCTATGATTTAGTCATTCTTACAGACATAATAACTAAAATCTTAAAATTGAGCAGGGAAGAGAACTAAAGTCTTTGAATTTAAGGTTATTTTAAATTCATTTTAAATCAAAATTAATTTTGTAAAAATATTACACAAATATAAGGAATATACATTTTTACCATAATGCAATGTACATTTTGCCACTTTGAAAATCTGGAGAACTAAAGCGTGAAATACAAGAAAACTGAAACAAACATTTGGAAAATCTCATCGAGCTTAAATTAGTTTCTAAATTAGATGTTTTGAGCGTATTTAAAATTAGGCCAACTACTACATTCACTTCAAACCCATTACATAAGACTAGTATTTAAGAAAAATGGTAAAAGATTGCAAATATGTTAACAATTCTACTGATCTAGAAATGGAAATAACTGATTTTCATCCTAATTAAGATCAAGAATATCACAAAAAGCAATTTGAATAGTCCTAGATCAGAAAAATCATGAACTGTTAAACTTTTAAAAAGATAAATTCCTGCTTTCGATCTACTTAAAAATGTGAAAGAGGATTTTCAACAACAAACTTGTTAAAATCAATGTTCAGATACAGAATAACAAACACACATCCCGACGACTGCATGGATTTAGCCATAACATAGCATGTACCAGAGGGAGAAAAAAAACTCTCAGAAGAAATGCAATGTTAAATTTCACATTAAAATATGATTTCCCTGTATTTAATTTTCATCTTGCTGAATTTTTTTGTAAATAATACAAAGAGTATACCTTTTCTTTAACATATTATACCACACATTTTTATACTTTGTGTAATGCACTCATAACTGAAATATTAAAAGTGCAATATATAATTGCAGCTAGCCAAAATTTTATAAACTTAAAATTGGCTCCCATTAAATTAAAGTTGTTAATAACTGCACCAAGGGAAGGAATGCAATTTTATTTCTTTGTCTGTATTTGGTTTCATTTTCATATAGAAAGAGTTAAAAATAGGTTACCTAGGTAACAAAATTTAAACACACATTTTCAGTAAAAATTACAGAATAACAGATTTTGTTTCCCTGAAGACACAACACCTCGCTATTCCAGCTATGATACGGACTGCATACTGTCATAGAGAAATTCCTTTCTTAAACAGGGAATTCATATACTTTAATCTGTTTTTACACAAGTACTGTTTATGACTAATCCATGGTCCAGGAGTAAAATACTTTATAGTACACCCATCTAAATTTTTATTATTTCCGGTCATCTGTATAGACCGTTTACCTATCACGACTAAACTCCCAATCTGCATTCCACATAACTCATACAATTCTTCAAGTCATATTTCGTAGTCTATCATTTTTAATACGGCAGGTACTTGCTGAGCGCAGACTTGTAAAGCGTGATTTCGCGTATAGCAGTACCTTAAAGGATCCCATTTTATTTGTCCACTGCTAGAATTTCATTCATACGTGGTGCAACATTCATCCATCAACAACCGAAAGAATTTATCTGCTATTTTAAACAATTTCCATCGACTGAAAATGAAGTCCTAAAAATCTTACAAATTTCAAAAGCAATCGATGCCGAAGAATTTTCACATATGGAAGACAGAGAAGTCAAACAATGAATCAGAAAATTACAAAAGAAGAATTGGGGTCTTATAAAACCACTTGATAATAAAAGCGCTCATTATAAAGAAGAGCTTTTAACTGAAGATAAGATGAAGAAATTGTTAAATAACACAAAAAGCAATGTCTGATCTTCTAGCGAAGAATTACCCAATTAAAGAAAAAACAGGACACTGGGAAACATGTGCTCTTTACAGCGGCACGCATACAGTTGCATCAGTCATTCTTATAAGCAAAAGACATCAGCATTTTCAAAAAATAATTCTGTCATGTATTTGCCAAGAGAACGAAAACAAGTCCAAAAGAAACTTTCAGAGTGCTTTGCAAAACAAAGTGGAAAGTTATTCTGCAGAATTTTACTTCGATAATAATAAAACATCTCTGATTTGATTTCAAAACGAATTTTTATTTGTGAAATCAATTTTAAATAGATCTTCGCAAATACGTTCATAAAACCTCCCAATATGCCAAAATAGCTCAAATTAAGGGAAAATTTTAATAAAGTATGCTTAAAACAACTGATAAAAAGCACATTTTGAGCAGCCTTAACAAAAGACAATTTGGCCCCACTAACTTTCATTACGAGTACTCATTAAATTTTTATTTACATTTCTTTTTTGTTCAACATTTAACTTTCAATGGTTTTAAGAGAAACAGCACTTGATAGAGAGACTCTAAATTTGGAAAAAACTGAAACAAAATTGGTTTATACACAGGCAGAGTAATTACACTGACCTGTTGGGAAGAGAAGACCCTGTTAGACAAGCAAAATATTAGGCCAGACAGAGAGGAAAATGCTTAGCCTCCTCCTCGTAATGCGAAAGGAGGCCACTTGGGAATAAATGACACTACAGCAGTAATTTTGAAACCACTAAGAAGCAACAGAACTCTAACAAATCTCAGACTTCTGATAATTATAGTGTGATTAACAGTTCAACCTCACTTCGAATATTACAATACAATATAAAGAAAGAACCAATTCAGACACTTCAATATGGAATTCAAAACCTAAGAAATTAATGCATAGACGCTACCCTAAACATTAAAACATAATGTGAAGCGTTCACGTAAAATAAATAAGTAGTAAAACTCTAAAACTCCAATATAAAGCAACATGTGAAAACGGACCTACAAATTATAACATTCAAGCATTTCTAGTGAAAATAAAGTTTAATATAAAACAATAATTACCAGCCACAGATGTCTTTTTGCTCTGCACTATTTCTCCGTTCCTTTTCTTTCATGATATCATGTTCTGCAATCCAAGAGTGCACAAAAATGATGACAAATTACACTAGAAGAGGCCAAGGGGGGGGAGGGGAAGGAATCATTAGATTTTAACTACTTTGAAATTAAAGAATACTTATACACAAAGAGAAATATCTAATATTTTTTCTTAATATATAAAACTTCAAAAGTAGCCTTCTTTGTTTTAGATTCCAGCAATGTGTTACATTGTTACTAAAATCATGATTGCAGTCGATAGAAAAGAAAATGAGTTTTCTAATACGACAGAAGTACAGTTAGCGAAAGGGGGTTTTTAATGTATGGGTACAACATGAAAAATGAAAGAAAAAAAATTATACAGTTATTACGGATACACAGAATAAAAGGGATAATGATCTTCGAGAAAAGTAAATAATTTTAGCGCTGGTACAAAGATGGCACCGAAAGTCAATAAGCAGGTAATTTTAAATGACAAATAAACAAAATAAACTTTACTGTTAGCTATGAAGCAGGTGTTACATATAAAACTATCTTAATTCACACACAGAATTAGTGACATAACAGATCAAAAAAGAGTACGAATCAAACTCGCAATATATTGACATTAAAAGAGTTATATATATATATATACTTTTATAGCTTTTTTTTTTTTTTTTTTTTTTTTTAGAAAGGGCTCAAAAACACCATTCTAAAAACAGCTTTCGAAAAACATCTTGGAAAGAAAAGTCATAAACCATAAAATACATATTTCATTCAGAATTTTAACGTAAGACGTAATCTACATTATACATTAAACTATCTTAAGTCACACACAGAATTACTGACATAACAGATAAAAAAAGAGTAAGAATCAAACTCGCAATATATTGACATTAAAAGAGCTCTACAAATATACTTTTATAGTTTTTTGTTTTTTTATTTTTAGAAAGGGCTCAAAAACACCATTCTACAAACAGATTTTCGAAAAACATCTAGGAAACAAAAGTCATAAACCATAAAATAAATATTTCATTCAGAATTTTAACGCAAGAACTGTTTCTCATTTTAAGTTCTTTACTTAGGTACACTCATCCATGAAAGAGGAGAGCTTAGTCCAATGTAAGAGAAATTATCCTGAAATATTACCACGTCACTTTAATGAAATTATAGCAATATTTCACTCAGGAAAAGAACATATTATCTAGTTGCCCGGGTTCGAGCCCAGGTTTAATACAGCAAGCCAAAACACATCAAATGCCATTGAATGATACAGCATTTTGAAATGTTGCAAAAAAATTTAAATAATATTTCGTGAAAGAGATATTGCAATTACCTATATACTAAACTGTTGACCAAAAATTCAAGAAAACTAAGATACTCTTTTTTTCTTTCGAAGGAATCAAAGTCATATACTAATGTAGGGATGCTTAACTTATTGTACTATAAAACCTAAACATAGGAATGAAATTTTGTCAGCTATCTGAGATATCCAATACCGAGAAATTCCGTAAATTGTAGAATAGAACGTACGTCTCAAAACACACGAAAGGTAAAACACAATCCAAATACTTTTAGCCTTGAAGCAGGTATTCTATATTAAACTGTCTTAACTCACATACAGAATTAGTAATATAATAGCTCTAAATATTGTAAGAACCAAACACGCATTATATAAATATTTTTAAAAAAATGTACATACATTTATTAGTGTTACGAGGGTTTATTCTGAAATATTATAATGTCACTTTCAGTGAAATGATAGATATTTTCACTCAGGGAAGGGACATTCTGTCTGGCTGCCTGGGTTCCATCCCAGCTTCTGTTACAAAAGTTTGATAGAAGAATTTTAAGAATCCAGAAACGAAACTCATGAAGAAATTATTGACCATAATTGGTTCTATGATTTAGTCATTCTTACAGACATAATAACTAAAATCTTAAAATTGAGCAGGGAAGAGAACTAAAGTCTTTGAATTTAAGGTTATTTTAAATTCATTTTAAATCAAAATTAATTTTGTAAAAATATTACACAAATATAAGGAATATACATTTTTACCATAATGCAATGTACATTTTGCCACTTTGAAAATCTGGAGAACTAAAGCGTGAAATACAAGAAAACTGAAACAAACATTTGGAAAATCTCATCGAGCTTAATTTAGTTTCTAAATTAGATGTTTTGAGTGTATTTAAAATTAGGCCAACTACTACATTCACTTCAAACCCATTACATAAGACTAGTATTTAAGAAAAATGGTAAAAGATTGCAAATATGTTAACAATTCTACTGATCTAGAAATGGAAATAACTGATTTTCATCCTAATTAAGATCAAGAATATCACAAAAAGCAATTTGAATAGTCCTAGATCAGAAAAATCATGAACTGTTAAACTTTTAAAAAGATAAATTCCTGCTTTCGATCTACTTAAAAATGTGAAAGAGGATTTTCAACAACAAACTTGTTAAAATCAACGTTCAGATACAGAATAACAAACACACATCCCGACGACTGCATGGATTTAGCCATAACATAGCATGTACCAGAGGGAGAAAAAAAACTCTCAGAAGAAATGCAATGTTAAATTTCACATTAAAATATGATTTCCCTGTAGTTAATTTTCATCTTGCTGAATTTTTTTGTAAATAATACAAAGAGTATACCTTTTCTTTAACATATTATACCACACATTTTTATACTTTGTGTAATGCACTCATAACTGAAATATTAAAAGTGCAATATATAATTGCAGCTAGCCAAAATTTTATAAACTTAAAATTGGCTCCCATTAAGTTAAAGTTGTTAATAACTGCACCAAGGGAAGGAATGCAATTTTATTTCTTTGTCTGTATTTGGTTTCATTTTCATATAGAAAGAGTTAAAAATAGGTTAGCTAGGCAACAAAATTTAAACACACATTTTCAGTAAAAATTACAGAATAACAGATTTTGTTTCCCTGAAGACACAACACCTCGCTATTCCAGCTATGATACAGACTGCATACTGTCATAGAGAAATTCCTTTTTTAAACAGGGAATTCATATACTTTAATATGTTTTTACACAAGTACTGTTTATGACTAATCCATGATCCAGAAGTAAAATACTTTATAGTACACCCATCTAAATTTTTATTATTTCCGGTCATCTGTATAGACCGTTTACCTATCACAACTAAACTCCCAATCTGCATTCCACATAACTCATACCATCCTTCAAGTCATATTTTGTAGTCTATCATTTTTAATACGGCAGGTACTTGCTGAGCGCAGACTTGTAAAGCGTGATTTCGCGTATAGCAGTACCTTAAAGGATCCGATTTTATTTGTCCACTGCTAGAATTTCATTCATACGTGGTGCAACATTCATCCATCAACACCGGAAAGAATTTATCTGCTACTTTAAACAATTTCCATCGACTGAAAATGAAGTCCGAAAAATCTTAACAAATTTCAAAAGCAATCGATGCCGAAGAATTTTCACATATGGAAGACAGAGAAGTCAAACAATGAATCAGAAAATTACAAAAGAAGAATTGGGGTCTTATAAAACCCCTTGATAATAAAAGCGCTCATTATGAAGAAGAGCTTTTAACTGAAGATAAGATGAAGAAATTGTTAAATAACACAAAAAGCAATGTCTGATCTTCTAGCGAAGAATTACCCAATTAAAGAAAAAACAGGACACTGGGAAACATGTGCTCTTTACAGCGGCACGCATACAGTTGCATCAGTCATTCTTATAAGCAAAAGACATCAGCATTTTCAAAAAATAATTCTGTCATGTATTTGCCAAGAGAACAAAAACAAGCCCAAAAGAAACTTTCAGAGTGCTTTGCAAAACAAAGTGGAAAGTTATTCTGCAGAATTTTACTTCGATAATAATAAAACATCTCTGATTTGATTTCAAAACGAATTTTTATTTGTGAAATCAATTTTAAATAGATCTTCGCAAATAGGTTCATAAAACCTCCCAATATGCCAAAATAGCTCAGATTAAGGGAAAATTTTAATAAAGTATGCTTAAAACAACTGATAAAAAGCACATTTTGAGCAGCCTTAACAAAAGACAATTTGGCCCCACTAACTTTCATTACGAGTACTCATTAAATTTTTATTTACATTTCTTTTTTGTTCAACATTTAACTTTCAATGGTTTTAAGAGAAACAGCACTTGAGAGACTCTAAATTCGGAAAAAACTGAAACAAAACTGGTTTACACACAGGCAGAGTAATTACACTGACCTGTTGGGAAGAGAAGACCCTGTTAGACAAGCAAAATATTAGGCCAGACAGAGAGGAAAATGCTTAGCCTCCTCTTCGTAATGCGAAAGGAGGCCACTTGGGAAAAATGACACTACAGCAGTAATTTTGAAACCACTAAGAAGCAACAGAACTCTAACAAATCTCAGACTTCTGATAATTATAGTGTGATTATCAGTTCAACCTCACTTCGAATATTACAATACAATATAAAGAAAGAACCAATTCAGACACTTCAATATGGAATTCAAAACCTAAGAAATTAATGCATAGACGCTACCCTAAACATTAAAACATAATGTGAAGCGTTCACGTAAAATAAATAAGTAGTAAAACTCCAATATAAAGCAACATGTGAAAAGGGACCTACAAATTATAACATTCAAGCATTTCTAGTGAAAATACAGTTTAATATAAAACAAGAATTACCAGCCACAGATGTCTTTTTGCTCTGCACTATTTCTCCGTTCCTTTTCTTTCATGATATCATGTTCTGCAATCCAAGAGTGCACAAAAATGATGACAAATTACACTAGAAGAGGCCAAGGGGGGGAAAAGGAATCATTAGATTTTAACTACTTTGAAATTAAAGAATAATTATACACAAAGAGAAATATCTAATATTGTTTCTTAATATATAAAACTTCAAAAGTAGCCTTCTTTGTTTTAAATTCCAGCAATGTGTTACATTGTTACTAAAATCATGATTGCAGTCGATAGAAAAGAAAATGAGTTTCCTAATACGACAGAAGTACAGTTAGCGAAAGGTGGTTTTTAATGTATGGGTACAACATGAAAAATGAAAGAAAAAAAATTATACAGTTGTTACGGATACACAGAATAAATGGGATAATGATCTTCAAGAAGAGTAAATAATTTCGGCGATGGTAGAAAGATGGCACCGAAAGACAATAAGCCGGTAATTTTAAATGACAAATAAACAAAATAAACTTTACTGTTATTTTTGAAGCAGGTGTTATATATTAAACTACCTTAATTCACACACACACAATTAGTGACATTTTGGAAAGTTATGTCACATACCTTAAAAGAAGTATTTCAATCAGAATTTTAACGTAAAGAAACGTTTCTAATTTTAAGTTCTTTACCTAGGTACTCTAATCCATGAGAGGTGACAGCTTAGCCAACGTACGAGGGTTTATCCTGATATATTATCATGTCACTTTCAACGAAATGATAGCAATATTTCACCGAGGAAAAGAACATGCCTAGCTGACTGCATTCCACCCCGACTTAAATACAGCAAGCCAAAACATATCTAATGCCGTTTTTCCAAGATGGAGTCGTCCGCTTTTTCCCAAAATGGCGTCCCAATTCAAAGAGAGGGAGAGGGGTAGGAGATTCTTTGGGCGTGGTGAGCGGTCATATCAAAGAATTTTTTCCATGAAGATAAATATATTTTAATGTTCGGTGAATTCATTCGATGTGCATGTTTATGTTAACACCACTGTGAAGTCTATAACTGTATGCCCAGCTAGATGTATTTTATAAATAATATGTTTCAAAGTAATTTACAACTTCAATAGTGTCAGGATCTTCTTTAAGTAATTTTATTGCTGCTTCTGTCAGTGTATGAAAAGTATGAATGTCTTGTTCTTCTAAGAGAGATCTAATAATTTCATATGTTTTTGCCTGTTTTTCAACACCATTGATTTCCTTTTTTTTTTTAAATTGTTTGTCCAGGCTGTATCAATATGCCATGCACAAAAAAGACGTTTCTGTAGTAAACCCATTTCAGACATAAATATTTGTGGTTGTATTTGCCCAACATTTTCATTAATACACGAAAAAAAAAATGATAGCACTGCCTGGATTAGAAATTAAAAATGCACACGGGAATCCTTGGCACTAATCATCTATTGTAAGTAAAGTTACGAGTTCAAATCTGTATGCATTCACCCCATGTGTACCATCAATACATATACAAGTTAGAACTAAATTTTTTCAGTATCTCTCTTTGTGCTTCTGTCATCATTATCAAAACAAAATCATTTCCTTTTAGAAATGAATATTGTGTACAATATTCACTCATGCTATGTTGATCCCTGGGTTTTATAAAATGAAATGCATGGATGTTCAGAATTTTGCATTTCAGGTACCCACATATATACACAAACCAAATCATTTTCATGTTTAACAGAATTAGAAGACAAATTGAAAGATTTTATGTTATGTAAATCTTGTTTTGTAAGTAAATGAATCTTCTCAAGCCCAGCATCTCATAGAGAATTTCTAATTTCATCTAAAATATTATCCAGAGAAATTTTTGCTGTTATCTTTGATGCAATATTTTTTATTTCGTCTGTTGTTAAAAATAAGTGACCTAAATCATTCCGATGCCCAATATGTATTTTCTGATATGTGTGTGTGTGTGTGTGTGAGTGAGATTATGGCAAAGCCTTGAGGACTATCTGCCTAAGGGGAGGGATGCCTTCGTGGAGCAATCCTATTATCCGGTGCACACGGGATTTGGCTACTTTTGGTGACTTTATGATGAGCAGTAAAAACGGGACATATACGATCAGTAGTTAACGGGTCATTCGAAGAAATCATACAGTTAAACATAGTATATACTAATCATATAGTATATATAGTATGTGTGTATAGTATATATATAGACGTTCTTTGGATCATTTTTGGTGTTGACGATAATTTTCAAAGTCGCGCCAAA
The DNA here is from genome assembly GCF_044657685.1 of Stegodyphus dumicola. Lineage (NCBI taxonomy): Eukaryota > Metazoa > Arthropoda > Arachnida > Araneae > Eresidae > Stegodyphus > Stegodyphus dumicola. The sequence goes on from NC_140780.1 coordinate 145,942,651, forward strand.
GCTGCACCGTATACTAGGATTTTACCGCACTTTCTAAGGGAAACTGGTTCGTATACACGTTACACATGGGGAAAACCATGAAAACGCCCATGCAGCCAGTCCATTCGCGGGATTCGAGCCTTGGACCGAACTACCAGTGTTCAGCGACTTTACCGTTCGGCCGCTAGTTGGCCCTATTTTTCTGATATGACACTACACATTTGCCATCTGTATGTTCTGTTACTTTTAATTCAGCTGGGCAATATGCATTTATTTTATTGCTATCAAGGATTTTTAAGTGACGCAAACCTTTACTTTCTGATATAAAATTTCCTGAACAGTGGCATTACACCATGTATATTAAATATGCTTACTCCATAAGAAATTTTGACTTCGTATTATTTTCAATTTCTGCCTTCTATGCCAAAAAATCATCAAATGAATTAAATTCCAGCTCAGTATGATTCAAATCAACATCATGAACATTATTGAAATGAAATATTATTTCTCGCTTTTCAAAATTAGCATAACATACAGGACACACATAATTACCTGTTAGAGGTATGAATTTTATTTTGATGATATTTCCAATTTTTTGGGTCACTAAATTTCAGATAGCAGTCCTCACATTTGTAGCTTGGTGATCGACCACTTTTTAAAGAATAAATAATGTACTATTATTAGAGTGTAATGTGTTGGTATGGCATTTCAAACTGCATTTATTTTGGTACGTTTTTAAGCAATCGGAGCATACAAAATTATTCTCAGTCACACTAAAATTATTTGCACAATCAACCATACTATTAGAACTTAGTTTTCAGAGACTCAATTAATGTAGTATTATTGTAATGAAATTTATATGCATGGCGTTTCAAATTGTATCTATAGTTGAAAGTTTTAAGCAATCACAGCAAACAAAATTACTCTCAGCTATACTAAAATCATTTGCACAATGAACCATATCACTCGCAACACAATCAGAATTATCAGATATACCACAATTGGTATTATCGCATACGGTTATTCCTTCCTTATTTTGATTCGATTTAGAATAAAAAACACCTTCTGAGGAAACAGAAGTATTTGGCCCTGAAATGGGCAGTTTTTCTTGATTTTGTGCAGAAGCTATAATAATCGAAGCAAAATAAAAAAAAAGAGAACTGTATCAGCGATTACACGCTACCACAGCAGTCAAAGAGCAGAGTAAATGATAGTAGATACGAGGCGCCTTCAGGAAAATGGCGACTTGCGCAGTAATCTGCGCAGATGTTCAGGGAGGAACCAGGAGGAAACTAGCGTCTGAGGGGCTAGACGCTTGTGATAATTTGACTACAATCTCAAATCCCAACCAGATCCTTTTGATCTTTGCCGCCTGGTAAAGTCCACTTGAAACAGCGGGTGTGGAAGGTTGATGGTGGCGAGGGAAAACCGGCAGAGAGTGTGGTATTCATTCTTGCTCTTGACTGTTGCGGTCTGCGCTTCAAAAGTAAAGCACTTTTGCTTTGCTTATTTTTGTAGCTCTTATTTAATATTTTACAGTATTCTTTTAGATGTTATTTAAAATTTTACACTTTTCTTTTCAGAATTTACGAGTTATTTTTTTCAGGTTTGACAAGTTAATTTTTTTTTTCAGGTTTTCCTTTCAGATTTTGGGGTGTGCTCTTCAAGTAAAGCATTTTTTCTCTCCTTATTTTTGTAGCTCTTATTTAATATTTTACAATATTCTTTTAGCTGTTATTTAAAATTTTACAATATTCTTTTCAGAATTTACGAGTTATTTTTTTCAGGTTTGACAAGTTAATTTTTTTTTTCAGGTTTTCCTTTCAGATTTTGCGGTGTGCGCTTCAAGTAAAGCATTTTTTCTCTGCTTATTTTTGTAGCTCTTATTTAATATTTTACAATATTCTTTTAGCTGTTATTTAAAATTTTACACTTTTCTTTTCAGAATTTACGAGTTATTTTTTTCAGGTTTGACAAGTTAATTTTTTTTTCAGGTTTTCCTTTCAGATTTTGCGGTGTGCGCTTCAAGTAAAGCATTTTTTCTCTGCTTATTTTTGTAGCTCTTATTTAATATTTTACAATATTCTTTTAGCTGTTATTTAAAATTTTACACTTTTCTTTTCAGAATTTACGAGTTATTTTTTTCAGGTTTGACAAGTTAATTTTTTTTTTTTTTCAGATTTTACAAGTTATTATTTTTTTCAAATTTACAAGTTATTTACTATATCTTTTGCTTATCTGTGAGCTAATTTAAGATTTTACAATATTCTTTTCAGGTTTTCCTTTCAGATTTTGCAAGTTAATTTTCTGCTTATTATCGTGCTTAACTTGATTATTATTTCAGAAGTAATAAGGCATATATTTTCAGCACTGTTTTTATCCTTAATTAATTACTGGGCGTTATTAAAGTTTGATTTTTTACTTTTTGGGTAACAAACATTTCCATTAATTAACTTTTTTTCTATGTAAAAACTCTGGGTTGGGAATACTTACTTCGAGTACCAATTTTTATTTTTCATAGGTACAGAAGAAACTGAAAAATATTTTTTTTTTTTTTCCAAAACTGTTTCTTATGCTTGGTTGATTTTAAATACAGAATTATTGATATATATTTACGTACAATAATTTTGGTTTTTTGTTATGAATATTATGCGCTAAGTTATACAGCTGCTATTTACAGCATATTTATATATACACACCATGATAATGACTCTGTGTATTGATGCAATTTAAAAATCATCTAAATATTACTGTTTTTTCAAGTGTTCCTATTTAGATTGCCATTTGTATTTTTCTGATAACTACAGAGTTCTTATGTTGTTAAACTAATAACACTAAGAATATTTTATATACTAATATGTCATCGATAAGTTCTAGGTTTTGTTGTGCTTCTTGTGACTGCTCATTTTCTGTTAAAAGTAATTTATATAGACACATAAGAAATTTTCATTCTGAACATAAGTTGGAAACTTATAATGAAAGAGATTGTACTCTGTGTAATGAAAGGTTTACTTCTATGAAAGAGTTGCATGACCACATAGATTCTGTCCATACAGATATAAGGTTAAATTTTCAGGAACTTATTTTTCATTCTAAATCTGAATTCGAAAATTGGAAAGAAGATGTTGAAAAAAGTAGTGAGTCCTTTTTTGCCAAACGAACGACTAAACGTTTGGCAGATGGGACAATTCGTAGTTATTTCTTATATAATAGAAGTGGTTCATGTAAAATAAAAACTGACAGAATACGTCACATGAAATGTGGAGGTTCAATTAAAATAGGGAAAACATGTCCTGCTGAAATAAAAGTGTCAGAGAAAGAGATCGGGGATATTTTTGAAATTATAGTTACCAATCAGTGCATGTTGGTCATAGGCATGAAGTTGGGAAATTGCCGCTCTCAAAAACTGAAAAATCTAAATTAGCAGGTATGATGCAGCAAGGTATTCCAAAAGAAAAGATTTTAATGTCCATTCAAAGTAGTTACTCACCAACAAAAAGAATTGGTGTTACTCACTTAAAAGATTTACAAAATATTTCTAGAGGTATTCAGGTAAATAATGAAATTGTTTTTGACACTAATGATGCAGTATCGGTGGACTTAAAAGTCCAGAAAATGAAAGCTGAATCTGGTTGTCCACTTTTGTTGTACAAGAAAGTTGGTGACGAACTGCCAGGTTTTCAAGGTGTATCAAGGGATGATTTCCTTTTAGGGGTTATGAATGGTGCCCAACTTAGGTTGCTGGAATTAAACAGCAGCTGTATTATGATAGACTCTATTCATGGTATGAATCAGTATGGATTTCAATTAACTTCTGTACTTCTCAATGATGATAATCATGAAGGTTTTCCTGTTGCTATTTTGTATTCATCAAAAATAACAACACAAACTTTTATACTATTTTTTTCAGCTATTAAAGATAGAGTTCCTAATCTTAAACCTAAGGTTTTCATGTCAGACGATGCTCCGGCATTTTATAATGCATGGTGTCAAGTTTTGGGTTAAGTTGATAAGTGTCTTTTGTGTAGCTGGCATGTTCGCAGAGCATGGAATAAAAACTTATCTAAAATAAAAAACAGTGACTTAAGGTTAAAAATTGCAAATGAGTTAGTGCAAATAATGCACGAAATTGACATAGTGTCTTTCAAAAGAATTTCGGATATCTTTGTCACCAGCTGTTTGTCTAATGAAGAAACAAAAGCTTTTGGAGAATATTTCTACAAAAATTATATGTCTCAGCCTGAGAAATGGGCCTATTGCTATCGAATTGGATTAGGGGTTAATACAAATATGAAAGTTGAAAGGTGGCACAAGCAGCTTAAGTATGAACATGGTAACGCAAAGGTGATGAAGAGACTAGATTATTCTTTATCTTTGGTGTTAAATGCTATTGCAAGGAAACTGATGAATCGTGCAATATCTTTTGAACGTCATAAATTGACAACTAGGGTCACAGAAATTCGTAAGCGACACAGACAGAGTATGAGTATGCTTGAATATCAGGTAATTGAAATCGAGCCTAAGAAACAGTGGTCAGTTTCGAAGGCTGTTATTTCAAGAGAAATTACATTTTATGATGTTCGGATTCATGATCCTTGTGCATGTAGCATAAAGTGTGATGACTGTAATATTTGTATTCATGCATTCTCCTGTACTTGTATTGATTATAGTATCCGTTTCAGTATTTGTAAGCATACTCATCACGTATGTCACAACCAGGTAACTGAAGTTCAGAGATCTGGTGTGACAGAAAATGATGAGTTTCATTCAGATAATTTGGTAATTGATGTGACTGAGAGGGATTCCAGGCATGCCAAAGAACGTTCGGCGATAGTTAATGAAATAACGAGTGAACAAAATGCTGAAAGTTGCGAAAGTATTAGACAGGAAACAATGAAATTGTTTGAGAATTTATCAAAGAATGTTGCAACTATTGAAGGTCTTAGAGCATTAAGGTGTGATGTGTTGTCGTTATATGCTAAATATCAGTCAAATTACTTTATTCCTGTATCCTCTACTAATAATCGAAATATAAACCCACAAAGGAGATTTTAGAAGATATGTGTGTTTTACGTTGAATAACTTGTGTATTTTATGTAATATGTATTACTTTTTCTTAGGTTATGACTATACAAATTTCAATTTCTTTGTTTGATGTTGTATGTGTTACTTTCTCCTAGGCTATGAGTATATTATTATGGTATTTTATTCTTGTTTGTAATATATAGAAATATAGCATATTTTCCAGTATAAAATTTCAGTTAACTTTTACTTAATAGTATGGGAAAGCAGATTTGTTTCATGCGTGATTCTTATAATACTTGAAAATGAATGAATTTTAATCTGTAAACAATTTTTTTTTTTTTTTTTTTTGTTAATATTGAAATATAGCTTTGTTTTTCTTTTAGATACACTTTTAGGCACATGTGTGATCATATCAGACGACATGCAGTAGAAAAAAGTATGCATAAATTTTCCCATAATATTATTCCATATTGCTTTATTTGAAGAACTGGGTCATTGTGCTGCTTCAGTGAACATTCATAAATATGCATTTGAAATTTGACTATTCAGTGCAGGAAGTGGAGTTATACTTTAAAAAATCATGTTCCTTAATTTCAAAAAAACTAGTAATTTTCATTGTCATACTACATGTTATATCTCAGTGTAAAGGGTAACGGACAAAATAAGTTATTATGTGTATCTGTTTTTTAAGCATAATAGTTTTGTTCATTTTAGTAGTACATGAATAAAAGATGGTATGTGTTACTTCAATTTATCTAAATTTTTCATTGTTATACTGCATGTTATTTCTCAGTGTAATGCTTGAATGAAAGCTGGTATGTGCATTTTTTCATTTTAACAAAACTTCAAAAATAGTATTTTTCACCATGTTTAAAAAATAGTATTTTTCACCATGACATATAGTTTTTCCCCCTTGTTACGTTTTACATTGCGAAATACTGTTTGTTATTTCTCAATGTAAAACGTAACAAGGGGGAAAACTGGTATGTGCATCTGGTTTTTAAGCATGGTAATTATTTCTTTAGTGATCCACATATAGAAGGTGTTTGGTCAAGTTAAAACAAATCTAATTTTACTAGACCTCTCCCCCCCCCCAGGTGTAGAAAAGTTTCAAGTGCCGAAAGTTTTTTTGCAAAATTAATTCACTTCTGATAAACTTATTATCATTAATTTTTACACATTTTACTACTGTGTAATTAAACAGTATTTATGGCAAAAAATGTACTATAATTTTGCATCTGGTGAGTAATATCATATGCTTCTTCTAAGAATAGTACTTTAACTTTTGCCATAATTTGTGTATTTAAGGTATACAGAACTGTTATTCTGATATACTTAAAAGTGTTTAACTCGATCAATTAATGGATACAGATATTTGACAGTTATTTTTCGAAGATATTTGTCATGTCGGTTCTAATTATTCTTCTAATAAAAGTATGTTAAAATGTAGTGAATCATGAGACTAAATGATTTTTATTGTTATGATTTGCCCAGGCTGAAGAACGTACTTTCCGCCCGGTGGAAATTGTCAGCAAACTGTCCTGAACAGGCTTTTTGTTGATAATGACTTCCAGGCTTATCAGTACCTCCTTTTGAGTGGAGGGTATGCAATTGTAGTACCCGATTTAAATTACATTGTAATTGTATTATGGTATTAATAAGTTATTGTAATTGCATTGTAATTATATTGTATTTGTGAACTCTAATTTCATTACTTTATGCGATTATGCTGTAAGTGCATAATCTAATTGCAATGATATAATCTAATCACAATTACGAATTAATTATAATTCCAGTTACACCTTAATTTGAGGCCATTTTAATACTTTTAAATTTTTGTGAAAAAAATTCCCATTAAGGTTCATTTGAAGGAAACTATGCACAAATACTAAAAAAGAAATGCTACATTTACATATTTTGTACAGTTACTTCAGCAAACATGTTGAGGCCACAAACAAGTTGGCACATTAATTGTGCCTAATCCGAAAAGCTTACATTTTTTATAACTTTGCATCAAGAAGGAAGCAGCAGTCTGGCTAGGCCAAAGCGTTTAACCTCCCAGCACGCGCGCTTGACAATTTTACACGAGCACGCGCACGTCGTATTTTTCACGAAAACTGTTACTATACAATTTTTGGCACGAAATATGACAGAAATGAGTGAATGTTGGTAATAAATTTGTTAAAACATAATATATTAACTTTATTATTGTAAACTACAAATGATGTCACATTTAAATGATAGTAAATTATTTTTAAATGCTTATATTAGTCAGGTGGAAAAGAAATGATGTATTTTATTATAGAAATTTAAAACTTTATTATTTTATAACTATATTTTAAAATCCAAGTTAGTTTTAATGTTCATCTGTCCTGTTGATTTATCATCGAATCGAAGATAACTTGTCAGAAATTAAAATCTCTTGTAGCTCATCACAGCTCTCGTTATTTCAATTCCAGTGCCATCACTTGAGAACAATTCTTTCGCATTTGCATGGTGTCCTTTTTTTATTCCTATGGTATATAACAATCCAAAGTAGGCCATCATTTCTACTCAGTGCAGTCTCTATCTCTTGAGTATTTTACCTTTTAGTAAACTTGTATATTTATTTGACATTCCAAAATTTCATCAAGCATATTTATATCAACTATTTTCAAAAATGTTCCTATTTCATCCTTTATATCCTTAGCATGGTGTTGTAAGCCAGGTTAATGCTCACAATATTCGTCTTTGAGCAGTTTGTATACTTCTGATTTTGCCACTTAGAAGATTTATCTTTACTAACATAGAATATATCATCATCCTTCCATTTTTCTCTATCATTATTACTATCATCATCTGAAATATAATGTTCAGATTTACTGCTGATATTATTTATCTCGATATTTTCCTCACACAGATCGCTATTATTCTGGCATCCAAAGGTTTCCTAGTCTTCTTTTTCTTCATCAAATAATTCTTAAATAATGCGAGCAAAATCAGCTGGTTGCACATATTTTGTTGCCATGAAAAAATGATATAAAAATTATAGAGTCAAATTTATACAAATTTAAATAATACACATCAATTAATAGAACAAAATTACAAAATATTGGAGAAAAAAACACTTTCCGAATTTTCACCTACGACCATGCGCGTGTCGAAACTTTTACGAAGAAGCTGCCACGTAACGCAAAACCCCAGTTAAAAAAAAAAAAAAAAACTCATATAACTTCCTGTTGGCACATTACATGATGTGGGGAAGGGTTGAGAGGAGGAATAGAAATGGCATTCAGACGTCTCAGCTGTGATATGCGAGAAGTGTGCATTAAAAACCGAATTTGTCGTAAACTTTGCGCACAGCGCGCGTGTTGGAAGGTTAAAGCAAGTGCGTTATGTTCAGGTTGACATCTTAATTCAAACTGTGTATGACTGAATTAGTTTTGGTTCTCAATGCATTTTGATTGGATAGTTAATACTTCTGTAAAATTATTATCAGCTGCAGAGTTTTAGTTCCATTTACATCACCAGAATTACGTATGTCAAATGACGTATATTTTTATCGAAATGACGCAGTGCAAATACAGGTTACTATTTTTATAATACAGAAGGGAATTAATTTTTGCTGCTAATTTAATCTTTTACATATTCTCGATTTTTCTTACATACATATACGCTACTAACATTGTAACAGGTACTTTCTTGTCACAATGCTGCTCAAACTGTAGCATTTTCTGATAGAATGCGTGTGTTGCCTAAAACCGAATGTAATCACCATTTTCAAAATAATTTCCTATAACAATAAATTGTAACTTTTAAAGCATTAATCTAATTAGTTGATTTTATTGATGATAAAATTTGCTGATATTGAAAAGCTAAAATATGTTTTGAATTATAATGAATGCTGCGAGACTTTGGCAGACCTAATAGCTCTAGTAGAATTCAGGATCATGGTTATTTAAAGGAAAGCGATATAGGAATTGAATACCAGTGTGAAAAGAGAATGCTTTCATGATGAAACATGGGATACATGTAGATAAAGTGTTAATAGTATATAGTAGAAAACATTGAGGACTAATTTAAACACATCACACCTATATGTAATGTTCTTCACATTATCTGAATCAATATTAATTTAAGTCTCAAAAATAATGTAAAAAAAAAATTGTTGTCTGAAAACTTATAGCATAATACCTCGTTGAAAACGCTACTATTAAAAGATTTTAAAATTAGACTATCGAAAATAATTTTAAAAGTTAGAAAACCATAATGTTATTCCACCTTTTAAATGAACTAACATCAACTGTGTCCACATCCTAAAATTAAATTTGCATTGCTATTTAGTTATTTTAACACATATATCAACTCAAAACGAATGATATGTCTACAGTAGACAATTATAAGTAATATAAAAGAAAAAGAGAGAGATGAGACTAGTCGGAGTAAAAATATTCACGTTGAATTAAAATGGAAAGAGTTTAAAAATAATACAGCAGTTCGGTTTAAATTATTCCATAGCAAGAAGAAATGCCTCATATGAGCATACAAAATGTCAGAATGGTAAAAGCATGCAGTATCATTTTTTTTTATTATTTGAACACTTTTAAAGATTTGATTGATGAATCCACATCAGTCAAATACTTTATTACTTACTCACCTTTGTCTATCTACATTTATATGTGTACTGCCAAGTACACGTATAAATATCTCACCAAAAGAAAAAAAAAAAAAAAAAAACTGAAGAAAGTTGCTAATGATCCCACCAGAGAAATCAAAAATAGGCTACACATGGGGAAAACCACGAAAACGCCCATGCAGCCAGCCCGATCCCGGGATTTGAACCTCGGACTGAACTACCAGTGTTCAGTGACTTTACCGCTCTTTTTTCAAAGAAGGGGGGTAAAACTTTACCATACATATTTCTAAAAAACTTGTATGTTGGATTGGCGCAGATTTTATATAGAAATTCGAAATATACTTGCATGTAAAACCTACTGGATTTTATTTAAAAATCTCTGCAAATCTAAACTTTCTTCCTCCCCCTTTTTTTAAACACAGTAAATTTATTGGGGAGCGGGGGGGCCGGAAATCTTTTTGCACAGGGGACCGAGAGTTCTAGCTACGCCACTGACCTTGAACTATTATTAATTCGGCGGCCAAACTGTAAGGATAGATATTTTTATTATGCATTTTTTAACATCAAAATGGCGATTCAATTATTCGACAAATTGTTAAGAATTGAAGAGATAGACAATATTCAGATTTTATTGCTATACTAGCAAGCTGCGGACGAAACAAAATTTATAATTATGTTTCACATTTGTACCCTTATTCTTTTCAAGCAGCAATCAATTCGTAACTAATTTATTGTTGCCAAACCAGGAAAAAAAACTTTTGACACTTCAACAAGTTAACAAGCACGACGTCATGATTTAAATTTAATGAAATATAACAACTTTTTCTCAGTGTCAATAAAACAACTAATGTGGCAGTCAGTTATCCTCACCTGAAGCAAAAAAGGGCTAAAGTGCAGAATCGCCCACTTATTTGCTTGACGCAAAATCGCCCACTTATTTGTTTGGCGCTTTTTACAAGAGCAAGAATTGGATTTTACAAGAGCAAGAATTGGCGCTTTTTACAAGAGAATTGGATTTTTGTCAATTTTCTTTGACTTTTTAAGTGAAAATAGGTCGATGTGTACATGGGTAAAGGCAAGGGAGTACACAATGCCATTTTTCTGCACTTCTGGGACGTATTTTTAATTGAAAATAGGTCGATGTGTACATGGATACAAAGTATGTGCAATTCTTAAAATTGCGGCAAGCAGTGGGCGATTCTGCACTTTCACCCAAAAAAGTTGCCAACAGCAGCTCTTTATTTAAAATCTCTTTCATCCGCCTCCCTCACTCCTTTCACCCTTCTCTTTCTCCCCCCACCCGATCTTTATCAGAAGTCGAGTAAAAAGATGTTTCTACATCTTGACACTCGAGAATAAAATACGATCTGTGTGTGTGTGTGTGTTTATTTAAAATGCTGACATTCACGAAACATTTTCGACATACAATGACGTCACATGCAATAATGTGTTTTCTTCACCCACAGAATATGACTTTATATAATATTAATATATTTAATGTTTGGCAATGCTATTTTTAGTTCATATTTTGTAAAACTAACATTTTTTTAATTATTATTATTAAAAGACTCTAATATAGAAAGCGAAGAGTGGCATCATTTTTCGAAATATAAAATCTACAGCGAGACTGTTGCCACTCGAAAAAATGAATGCGAAAATTTGAGTTTTCGGAGATTGTAATTAATATTTCGGCTGATGAACGTTGTGCGATGATGAAAATGGTCCAAATGGCTTTCCACGAGTTTTTGGAATACAAGGGAACGAAACTCAACTCTCCGCCGTTCCGGAGGATATGATGTCACAAAAATACAAACAGACAGACGCGCACAAATTTCAATAGAATAGATTGTTTGGAATTTGCAATAAAATAGGTTCTCGGTTTTATATTTTACTTACTGTTGTGTTGTTCAAAGGTAATATCTTCATTAATGCACACAGAACCGATGAAAGCTTGATAAAATTTCTTTTACCAAAAGAAAGACCTTACAGTTCTGGAAATTTCCACAAACATACTCGTACAGCTTTTCGCAGTATCACACAGCGCAATCAGTAGTTAAAATTTCAAACTACTAAGAAAGTTAACGCCATGCAAAGCGTATCGAAAAGGCGAAGCTCTGTCAAATGTCTAAATACTCCGAATTCAGCTCTAGACTAAAATCGAGAAAATGACGCTCTCTCTGTTCTCGACAGTTTTACGCCGGGCACTGAGAAATCTCTAGTACCTTCCACTTCTCGAAATTACTGGAAGGCATATAAGAGCTGGATACGGTTGCGTGATGACCACTACACCACAAAAGCATGCTAAGAGAGTGGTCTGTTCCCAGGTATCACTTGAAAGCTCCTGTTGTTGTTACTTATGCTCAGTTGCCGTAACATCAACCCAAGCGCACGAAATACCTCGTGGCAAGGAACGGTCCGCCCCAAATTTTGATGGAGAGCACACCGGGGGAACGGGTCCGAGGGTCTCCTACCCTCTCTCTTTCCACCAAACTACACGAGAGGACTTTCGGCTTGCCGCATAATTAGACTGCCGCCATGCCGCACCGACACTATACATTTACAAACTGCCATGCCTTCCAATCTCCGGGATTAGAACCCGGGACATTCGGCAGTCAGCGACGCTAACCACTAGACCATTTCTTCCATGTTGTACTTGAAAAATAAATACAGAACAAAATTAAAATTGGATCCTAATTTGTGGTTAAAACTAATCGAACTGAGACCAGACGTAACGAAATTGATCTATCTCAAACAGGGCCAAATCTCACACTAAATTTTAGAATTAAAGTATTATAACTTAAATTTTGCTAATTAAAATGGCAACCAATTTTTAATCTAATATTTTTTGTGTGCATATTTAATACAAATATCCAATAGGTTGTGCAAATGGCAAATATAGATTAGATTTTTTTTAAATATTTCTATTGAGATATAGAAAAAAAAAATCATTTCTTGATTATGCTTATTTTCAAAATATTTTGATTCTTAGAGCAGACGTATGAAAATAATTTAAATACTTCCGCCATAAGAACAGGACCGAAACAGTCTTGATCCGAAAGAAATATTGACCTTGGGTGAATAACTTAAAAGCACGCTAAATTATGTATTGCAAAGGGGAAATTATCATAAGCGACAAAATTATTTAAATCTGAATTAATTAACTCGCGTTATTGTCTGCCCAGATAAATATTTTATACACGTTTTGTAACAATTAAGTTTTGTTTAATCACGTTTTCATTCCCGATTAGCCCAGATAATGTGGATTGCCTAGTATGAGTGAAAATACATATAAAGAAGCATCTATAATTATTTCGTAAAATTTATTGTGAAGAAAATTTTCGGTCTTAATTGCATTATTAATTATTGTGTTATTACGTTATTAATAACAGTGTTTGAGAAAGAAGGTCCTTTCGATACACAGTCTCGCGCTCTGGAAACAAAAAGTTTTTTTTTTCCCCTTAAATCCTTCTTAGAGTGTTACCATTGCTAGCTTTTAAATCGTTTAGTTTTTTTAATCAAAAATTCGTTGACGTGTTGCAAAATATGAAATCGATAACAAAACAAATTTCAAATTCAAATTAGGGCTTCCACATGCCCATATTCTACGGAAGATTACGTTATTGAAATTTTTATGGCTCTAGGTACCATTGTTTTATCACAATGCGAGAAACATACGTACCTTTATGCAGATTCTTCATTATTTAATTTCTTTAAATATAATACAGGGAAATAATATGTGGTGGCAACGATTTAAAAAGTGATACAGCCTTTTAAAGTTTTCGACGCAAAATTCCAAAACGAAATTAATAGTCCTTGTGAGCAGATTACTCCTTTGGACTAAAAAAAATAAATAAATAAAAGAACAGGGGCATGAACTTTCATCACAGACAGGAGATCAAATTTTTAAAGTTGTTTTGCAGATTATTTATTTTTTATTTAATTACTCATTTCGTGCTCCGTCGTTAGGTACTTCAAGGCAAGGATTAATGCCCGTGAGGTACATTCTAAAGGAAACTGGCTAGTATCCACGTTACAGATGGGAAAACTACGAAAATAATGCGTAGCCAATACGTTCGAGGTGCTCGAATCTGGAACGAGTTACCAGTTTGCAGCGGTTTTTACAGCTGGGCCGCTCGCTGTATTTTCCCAACTTAAAACATAATTTGCAATGCTTTCTTAACGATTAAAAGGTGTATTTAATATGGTGTATTTAATTATGGCAAAGCACACGAGGGCTATCTGCCTAAGGGGAGGGATGCCTTTGTGGAGGACTTTCTAAGGGAAACTGGCTCGTATACACGTTACGCATGGGGAAAACCACGAAAACGCCCATGCAGCCAACCCGTTCGCGGGATTTGAACCTCGGACCGAACTACCAGTGTTCAGCGAATTTCCTTTACTTGCATACACACACACACACACACACACAAATAAATAAATAAATAAAACCTAATTTCAAATGATCTTTTGATCAATCGGAAAAGTCACTAAACATTGGTAGTTCGACCCGAGTTTCTAATCCAAGAAATTCCCCCAGCTCTTTCTTTTTTTACACTCATTTACTGTGTAAAAATGCATCGTAAAAGTTTCAATTCATGAAGCAAAAATATATTTTTAATTTATTCTTTAAAAATATTGGAAAAACTTTCACTTACCTTAGCATATCTTTTTACAAATCCCTTTAATAAGAAAAAATAACGAAAGAAATTAACTCATATTCGATGATTGATACCTCGGTCCAAATTTATTGTAACCTTTTCCAAAAGCATATAAGGTATTTCTCCCGCTTTCCTAGCGTGCCTTCGTGGTGTAGTGGTCAGCACACTGAGCCTGTATTTCAGAGCTCCGTGGTTCAATTCCCGGCGAAGGGTTTGCTTCATCTTGCCTGCTTCCAATTAATTCTAATGTCTCTACAGTGGCGCCCGAACTAAAAGGATTCTACACACCCAGGATTTCGCGATTGGGTCCCCTTAAAAACCCCAGTCGCCCTTTAAAAAGGGGAGTATATAAGGTATTTATCCCGCTTTCCTAACGTGCCTTCGTGGTGTAGTGCTCAGCACACTGAGCCGGTATTTCAGAGATCCGTGGTTCGATTCCCGGCAAAGGCGTTGCTTATTTTTCATCTTTCCTGCTTCAAAAAAATCCTAATGTCTCTACAAGCATAGAGTTTATATGGATATCAATAAATTAAGGATTATTTCTCCATCTAATTTTCTTAACATGTTTATTCCAGAATATTCTTTCCACACTGTAGCGCTTAACTTTATGAGTTTTCCATAATCATTCAATTTCTGTAGCTATGGTAACTTTGCATACCTTCTGACAAGGAGTTATATTTTTAACCACTGTACTTTAATTCCTGTTGACCATCAGTATATTATTCACTTGTTTCACAAGTGCAGATATTTATTTTCTACGCAAATCTACGTAAAATAGCAATAAAACTTCAGTTATGCGGTGCTCCTGATCGATTGCTTGTTTCAGATAGAATGAAATTAAGCTTAATGTTACTGTTAATTAGCTTGTTATTAATTTAATTGTACGTTTCTAATTAATTATATGTTCAGATATTTCCAAGTATATTACACAAACTTTTGCATCCCAATTTTTAGTTTTTGGTTAAAAAAATAAGCTTTTATTTACTGAGAGGCCTGATTAATTACATTAGTTTGCAGTACTGTTATCTTAATTCTTTCCTTCTAGATAAATTTTAGAAAAAACTTCTTAGCATAATAATTTAAATTTTTTTACAATTCATACGTCAGTGTTGATATTGACTGTGCTTTGATTCAGGAACCTCATTATTACAAGAATTTTCTTCCAGGATATCCTGGCACTTATAGACTTTATTGTGATCCTAATTCTGATAATGTAAAGGCGGCAATCATTATTCGATCACGTGATCTATCAACATTTCTTGATTATAAAAATACGGATTATAATATGGTTACCTTGGATATTACTGTTGGCTCGACTGTGCTCACTCTTTTTTCATACTATTTTGAACCCTCAAGAAACATTGACTTAGATCTTCATAAAATTAGTCAAGTCTTTATGTCCAAAAATCTTAATCGACTGGTTTGGTGTATGGACTCTAATGGCAAATCTGAATTATGGCTTAGTCCCTATTCTGACACTCGTGGAGATAAACTGAGTGAATTTATTTCTGCCAACAACCTATTTGTTATTAATGAAGATTATGGACCTACGTTTCAGGCAACTCAGGGTTCTAGTTATATTGATGTTACTTTTATTGGTTCAGATCTTCTCCAGGATATTTCGAGTTGGCGACTGTCTGAAAAAGAATCCCTTTCTGATCATATGATGATTGAATTTGAATTTTGTCTTTCTACGTTCTTACGAGACACCTCAAATGTTCCTTTTAAAATCTTCAATACAGGGAAAGCAAATTGGGATCGTTTTCGAAAATTTTGTTCTTCTCGCATCACCCGTTTCATTGATATTCTTAACGACAGTACTGACGGTTCTCGACTAAATACTCTTGTTGAGAATTTTAGTTCTGTTCTTCTCCAGGCATCTCAAATTTCCATACCTGTTAGGAATCATGGTAAGCACAATGTTCCTTGGTGGTCTGCCGAAATTTTTTGTATGAGAAAAAGGCTTAATGCCTCTAGGCGTAGATTTCAGCGTTGTAAAAATCCGCCTCTTAGAGAACTTTATAAAAGTAAATATCTTGAATATAGAAAAGTTTACAATCTAAAGCTTGCCGATGCTAAATCTCAGTCTTGGAAAACATTTCTTTCGACCATTGATGTTCGCAATGTATGGAAAAAGATTTACACGTATGGAGTTAAAAGAGATTTCATGAAAAAAATTGAAATAACTGGTATTTGTCTTTCCACTGGAGAGACAACCAACTCTTTAGAAGAGACAATTACTGCTGTGCTTCAGAAATCTTTCCCCTCGGATCTAGAGGAAAATGATGATGATTTGCATAGGGAATACCGTCAAGCTGCGCGTACTGCTTATTCTTCTTTTGTAGATCCTATGTTTTCTTGTGATGAAGTTAATACAGTTATTTCTATGCTGGAACCAAATAAATCACCTGGTCCTGACTCTATTTCGAACGAGATTATTAAACAGTTTCATTTAATGTTTCCTCAATTTCTCCATAAACTTTTTAACGTTTGCTTAAATGTTGGCATTTTCCCACGTGTTTGGAAACATGCTCAAGTAATTCTTATTCCTAAAGGAAATGAGTCTAGGATTCCTTGCCTAGATAACCTTAGGTGTATAAACTTACTTCCTGTTTTGGGTAAGTGCTTGGAAAAACTTTTTATTAACAGAATTTGCTGGTATCTCCGCCATAGAGACCTTCTTTCTGGTAATCAGTATGGTTTTACACCTCAAAAAAGTTCTGAAGACGCTCTTTTACGCTTGAATGAAATTGTTCAGAGAGGAAAAAAGAAAAACTTGCACACTATTTTGGTCTTTTTGGATATTAAGGGCGCCTTCGACTATGCGTGGTGGCCTTGTATTCTCAATCTTCTCAAAAAAGTGGAACTTCCAATGAATATTTTTTCACTTGCTGCTGATTTTTTAAATGATCGGGCGGCCAAATTGCAATTGGGCTCGGCTTCTGCAATTCGTCACCTTGAAAGGGGTTGCCCTCAAGGTTCTGTTTGAGGACCTACGTTTTGGAATATTATTATTAATGATCTCCTATTAAAACTGGAAAATCTTGCTTGTTGTGATACTATAGCCTTTGCGGATGATGTTTTGTTTTGCTTCCAGAGTAGGGACCTTTCTGCTACTTTTTTACAGGCACAAGAGACTTTAAATTTCGCCTCCAACTGGTCAAAAGGTTTTAAATTAGATTTTAATCCTGATAAAACCAGGATTATGATTATTGAAAAGCGAAACATCTGTTATGATGCATTTCAGTTATCTCTCGATGGCACCCCTTTGACTGTGGTAAAGCAAATGAAATATCTTGGGGTTTTTCTTGACTGTAAATTTTCTTGGAAACAACACTTAACTTATGTATCAGAGAAATGTGATAAATTACAGCGTGGATTAAGTCGTATTGCACGCAACACATACGGTATTAATTACAACGTTCATTCGCTCATCTATAAACAAGGAATTGCCCCCTTCATTATGTATGGCTCTAGAGTCTGGGGTATATCGCTCAAGAAGAAGATAAATTATAGATATTTACGACGTGTTCAAAGGCGGATACTTCTGCGGGTCATATGTGGATATCGTACCGTAAGCTATGAGTCTGTTTATGCAATTTCTGGCTTTCCTCCAATTGACATTGCCATTCTTCATTCTATTGCTTATAAGGAAAATATTTCTGCTTCTACTGTCTCTCAGTATGATTGTATATTACCTCTATCTGATCTCCCTCATCCTTCAGAAGGAAATGCTGTTAATTTTATTCAGTTTAGCAATAAAGTCGTAGATGATTCGCCTGTAACTTGCTATACTGATGGCAGCAAAATTGATGGCAAGGTTGGTCTCGCATTTGTTATCTTCAAAAATGGTCTTGAATTTGAGCACTTTCAATTTAGAATCAGAGATGAATGTACCGTTTTCATAGCTGAACTTTTGTGCTTAAACTTCGCCGTCAAATGGGTCTCTAAACAAAACAGTGCTGTTTCAGACTATCTCATTTGTACTGATTCCCTTTCATCCTTGGAGATCTTAAAATGTATTTCTTCTTCTAATAATATCATTATTGAGATTCAAAAAGAACTGAAAAATCTAAAGGATAAAAATATTTCGGTTTCATTTTCATTTGTTCGTGGTCATACAGGTGTTGTTGGGAACGAACGAGCCGATTTCCTTGCTAAGACTGCGACTAAGCAGGAAATTGACACTTTTGTCAATATCCCTAATTCCTTCTATAAGAAGTTCATGTATAAAAGCATTGTGGAGTCGTGGAATCACGAATTCATTAATTCAAATAAAGGGAGTTTAACTAGAAGATTTTTCCCTTCTATTAAAATGAGATTGTCGTGTCATCATTTCTTCACAAATTATAAATTAACCCAGTTTCTTACTGGACATGGGAATTTTAAAAGTTATTTGAACAGATTTAAGTTGAGTCCTGAGTCTGTCTGTGACTGTGCCCTCGGCGGCGAGGAGAATGTAGAACATCTGCTTCTTCTATGTCCTAAATATGAGAACGAAAGAAAAGTCTTGAAACTGGGACTGAAAAATTTTAATATTAACTGGCCTCCAGAGTTTTACCAATTTATTTCCGAGAGAAGTGCTTTTAACACTTTTTGTCAATTCATTGTAAAACTGTGTAATCATCCTTAATTTTATTCCAATTTTCTCTTCTGTTTAGTTTGTATTGTGTTTCTTACTTACTTCTGTAAGCCCCATGTGATACTATGTGGTACATGGGGAATTTGTTGTGTTTCTTTTAATAAAAAAAAAAAAAAAATACGTCAGTGTTCCAAACGCATAGTAATGTTGTTATAATAGATTTCATGCTAAGCTTTTTTTAAATTTAACTATTAATTTCTGCAAACATTTACATGATTACTTTAATTAACCAAAAATATTTCTAGCACACTTTAACACACTTTCATTCGGAATAATCTTTTGCACGGCAGTGAACTATATTCAATTTTCCAGTCTAGTTCAGACATCTTGACTATTATTGATGCAATTTATAAAAAATATAATTGGTATGCTTTATAATTATTTAATTCATAATACTATTATAATACTCTTTGCTCTAATATTGTTAAAGAAATGTTTGTAATGCTGATATGTATTTTACCAATACCTTTAATTTTCTTTGTTAGCTCTTTAATTTATTACTGTTATTCAAGTAATTAGCGTGCTTGTTAGATATTCTTTACTTGTTCTTCTGATTGTAGATATGAATTTTATTCCTTTATTTTTATTTTCCTCTTGGCTACAATTGGCTTCGAAAAGACTTCAGACTTAAAAATAGAAAGAACAGGCGAATGGACTTTCGTCGGAGAACTGAAAACAAAGGGGGATCAATGAAACAGATTTCGAATCTTGTTTAAGCATCGAAATCATTTTTTTATAGTACTTACATTTTTTACTTCTTGATTTTTACATGCGTATTTTATTACTAAGTTTTATTCTTTAAATGCATTGAATCAAAAAGGAAAATTTTTATGATATTCATTAGACCATTTAACAAATCTTAAAATATGTGACAATTTAAATTTTGTGCCATTGTATATTCTTATTTTTTCCTATTCTTAGGAATTATTTACTGAAACATTTCGAAAAACACTGCACCTGTAGTTCCAAGAAATTTTGCTGTCCCATAAAAGGGAGCGCAGAATTAGCCATGTTCACCATGACCTGTTTATTTGTTCGTTTTCCAAGAAACCCGGAAATGGAGGCTGTGAAAAGTTTCTAAGCTTTTTGTCTAAAACGCTTTTTCTGACAACTATGGATGGGCCATTAAGCTTCAAAGCTCTTGACTTCAAAGACTTCATTATTTCTCTAACTAAATTTGCCGCTGCTGTACACAAAGGGTCGTCAATGACTGTTATAAATGATATCAATCTCTGCCATGGGGATGCAATGTTCTGCCATGGGGATGCATTTTAAAGAATGCTTGGTCTATTCAGTATTCAACGTGTGTATTCAAATGTGTATTAAATTATTTATTACACTTCAGCACTATTTGCGAACCGATATTTCAAAGATATACTAAATACTCTTTCGGGAGCGCCAGAAGTTTTTCCGCGAGGCCTTTGTAGATAAAAAGATACCGATTTTCCACAAAATCAAGACAGCAGGCAGCAGGTCATTTTCTAATGTTCATTATACAATGATTAATAATTTCGTTTTGAGACAGATTTTGCACTATTAATTAATGGAATATTAATTATTACAATTACAATTAATGCAGCTGTAATTGCAGTTGCATGCAAAGTTGATGCTTTAAAAATGTCAAGATTTATAGGACGAAACAATAAAAGAAGCAGTCTTAAAAATCAAATTTTGGCCTTTTTACGACTGACATTTTAACAGTTCTGTTTTTATATTTGTGCTTTTCTTTCACAAAAGTAACTTCTATATCAAAATTAGAATTTACAGAAGATTAGACCAGAGTTTATCAAACAATTCTGGATCCCTGTTTGGTTTCCGTATTTTTATAAAGCCATCTGCCTCTTTCATATATGTATTCATATTAATTAAAAAGTACGATTTAATTAATTTTAATGTAATTAATTAAATTAACATTTTATTTTCGTTTTAAATTCGTTTATAAATCGTTGCAACCATATATTATCCCCTGTATTATATTTAAAGAAATTAAATATTGAAGAATCTGCATAAATGTATGGAGTGGACACCAACTGGGCGAATGAAAATCCTCCCCGTTCTGCTATAGTCCAATTGCGCGAATCAAAACTTATTTCCTCCCTTTGCCTACAGGGTTACAATTTAACTTTTCAAAGCCAATTGTAGCCAAGAGGAAAATAAAAATAAAGGAATACAATTTATATCTACAATCAGAAGAACAAGTAAAGAATATCTAACAAGCACGCTAATTACTTGAATAACAGTAATAAATTTAAGAGCTAACAAAGAAAATTAAAGGTATTGGTAAAATACATATCAGCATTACAAACATTTCTTTAACTACAATATTAGAGCAAAGAGTATTATAATAGTATTATGAATTAAATAATTATAAAGCATACCAGTTATATTTTTTATAAATTGCATCAATAATAGTCAAGATGTCTGAACTAGACTGGAAAATTGAATATAGTTCACTGCCGTGCAAAAGATTATTCCGAATGAAAGTGTGTTAAAGTGTGCTAGAAATATTTTTGGTTAATTAAAGTAATCATGTAAATGTTTGCAGAAATTAATAGTTAAATTTAAAAAAAGCTTAGCATGAAATCTATTATAACAACATTTCTATGCGTTTGGAACACTGACGTATGAATTGTAAAAAAATTTTAATTATTATGCTAAGGAGTGTTTTCTAAAATTTATCTAGAAGGAAAGAATTAAGATAACAGTACTGCAAACTAATGTAATTAATCAGGCCTCTCAGTAAATAAAAGCTTATTTTTTTAACCAAAAACTAAAAATTGGGATGCAAAAGTTTGTGTAATATACTTGGAAATATCTGAACATATAATTAATTAGAAACGTACAATTAAATTAATAACAAGCTAATTAACAGTAACATTAAGCTTAATTTCATTCTATCTGAAACAAGCAATCGATCAGGAGCACCGCATAACTGAAGTTTTATTGCTATTTTACGTAGATTTGCGTAGAAAATAAATATCTGCACTTGTGAAACAAGTGAATAATATACTGATGGTCAACAGGAATTAAAATACAGTGGTTAAAAATATAACTCCTTGTCAGAAGGTATGCAAAGTTACCATAGCTACAGAAATTGAATGATTATGGAAAACTCATAAAGTTAAGCGCTACAGTGTGGAAAGAATATTCTGGAATAAACATGTTAAGAAAATTAGATGGAGAAATAATCCTTAATTTATTGATATCCATATAAACTCTATGCTTGTAGAGACATTAGGATTCTTCTGTACCTATGAAAAATAAAAATTGGTACTCGAAGTAAGTATTCCCAACCCAGAGTTTTTACATAGAAAAAAAGTTAATTAATGGAAATGTTTGTTACCCAAAAAGTAAAAAATCAAACTTGAATAACGCCCAGTAATTAATTAAGGATAAAAACAGTGCTGAAAATATATGCCTTATTACTTCTGAAATAATAATCAAGTTAAGCACGATAATAAGCAGAAAATTAACTTGCAAAATCTGAAAGGAAAACCTGAAAAAATTTACTTGTAAAACCTGAAAAGAATATTGTAAAATATTAAATTAGCTCACAGATAAGCAAAAGATATAGTAAATAACTTGTAAATTTGAAAAAAATAATAACTTGTAAAATCTGAAAAAAAAAAAAAAAAATTAACTTGTCAAACCTGAAAAAAATAACTCGTAAATTCTGAAATGAAAAGTGTAAAATTTTAAATAACAGCTAAAAGAATATTGTAAAATATTAAATAAGAGCTACAAAAATAAGCAGAGAAAAAATACTTTACTTGAAGCGCACACCGCAAAATCTGAAAGGAAAACCTGAAAAAAAAATTAACTTGTCAAACCTGAAAAAAATAACTCGTCAATTCTGAAAAGAAAAGTGTAAAATTTTAAATAACAGCTAAAAGAATATTGTAAAATATTAAATAAGAGCTACAAAAATAAGCAGAGAAAAAATGCTTTACTTGAAGAGCACACCGCAAAATCTGAAAGGAAAACCTGAAAAAAAAAATTAACTTGTCAAACCTGAAAAAAATAACTCGTAAATTCTGAAAAGAATATTGTAAAATTTTAAATAACAGCTAAAAGAATATTGTAAAATATTAAATAAGAGCTACAAAAATAAGCAGAGAAAAAATGCTTTACTTGAAGCGCACACCGCAAAATCTGAAAGGAAAACCTGAAAAAAAAAAATTAACTTGTCAAACCTGAAAAAAATAACTCGTAAATTCTGAAAAGAAAAGTGTAAAATTTTAAATAACAGCTAAAAGAATATTGTAAAATATTAAATAAGAGCTTCAAAAATAAGCAAAGCAAAAGTGCTTTACTTTTGAAGCGCACACCGCAACAGTGAAGAGCAAGAATGAATACCACACTCTCTGCCGGTTTCCCCTCGCCACGATCAACCTTCCACACCCGCTGTTTCAAGTGGACTTTACCAGGCGGCAAAGATCAAAAGGATCTGGTTGGGATTTGAGATTGTAATTACTATCATTTACTCTGCTCTTTGACTGCTGTGGTAGCGTGTAATCGCTGATACAGTTCTCTTTTTTTTATTTTGCTTCGATTATTATAGCTTCTGCACAAAATCAAGAAAAACTGCCCATTTCAGGGCCAAATACTTCTGTTTCCTCAGAAGGTTTTTTTTATTCTAAATCGAATCAAAATAAGGAAGGAATAACCGTATGCGATAATACCAATTGTGGTATGTCTGATAATTCTGATTGTGTTGCGAGTGATATGGTTCATTGTGCAAATGATGTTAGTATAGCTGAGAGTAATTTTGTTTGCTGTGATTGCTTAAAACTTTCAACTATAGATACAATTTGAAACGCCATGCATATAAATTTCATTACAATAATACTACATTAATTGAGTCTCTGAAAACTAAGTTCTAATAGTATGGTTGATTGTGCAAATAATTTTAGTGTGACTGAGAATAATTTTGTATGATCTGATTGCTTAAAAACGTACCAAAATAAATGCAGTTTGAAATGCCATACCAACACATTACACTCTAATAATACTACATTATTTATTCTTTAAAAAGTGGTCGATCACCAAGCTACAAATGTGAGGACTGCTATCTGAAACTTAGTGACCCAAAAAATTGGAAATATCATCAAAATAAAATTCATACTTCTAACAGGTAATTATGTGTGTCCTGTATGTTATGCTAATTTTGAAAAGCGAGAAATAATATTTCATTTTAATAATGTTCATGATGTTGATTTGAATCATACTGAGCTGGAATTTAATTCATTTGATGATTTTTTGGCATAGAAGGCAGAAATTGAAAATTATACGAAGTCAAAATTTCTTATGGAGTAAGCATATTTAATATACATGGTGTAATGCCACTGTTCAGGAAATTTTATATCAGAAAGTAAAGGTTTGCGTCACTTAAAAATCCTTGATAGCAATAAAATAAATGCATATTGCCCAGCTGAATTAAAAGTAACAGAACATACAGATGGCAAATGTGTAGTGTCATATCAGAAAAATAGGGCCAACTAGCGGCCGAACGGTAAAGTCGCTGAACACTGGTAGTTCGGTCCAAGGTTCGAATCCCGCGAATGGACTAGCTGCATGGGCGTTTTCATGGTTTTCCCCATGTGTAACGTGTATACGAACCAGTTTCCCTTAGAAAGTGCGGTAAAATCCTAGTATACGGTGCAGCTTTGACGCGACTTTGAAAATTATCGCCAACACCAAAAATGATCCAAAGAACGTCTATATATATACTATACACACATACTATATAATGTTTAACTGTATGATTTCTTCGAATGACCCGTTAACTACTCATCGTATATGTCCCGTTTTTACTGCTCATCATAAAGTCACCAAAAGTAGCCAAATCCCGTGTGCACCGGATACTAGGATTGCTCCACGAAGGCATCCCTCCCCTTAGGCAGATAGTCCTCAAGTCTTTGCCATAATCTCACTCACACACACACACACACATATCAGAAAATACATATTGGGCATCGGAATGATTTAGGTCACTTATTTTTAACAACAGACGAAATAAAAAATATTGCATCAAAGATAACAGCAAAAATTTCTCTGGATAATACTTTAGATGAAATTAGAAATTCTCTATGAGATGCTGGGCTTGAGAAGGTTCATTTACTTACAAAACAAGATTTACATAACATAAAATCTTTCAATTTGTCTTCTAATTCTGTTAAACATGAAAATGATTTGGTTTGTGTATATATGTGGGTACCTGAAATGCAAAATTCTGAACATCCATGCATTTCATTTTATAAAACCCAGGGATCAACATAGCATGAGTGAATATTGTACACAATATTCATTTCTAAACAGAAATGATTTTGTTTTGATAATGATGACAAAAGCACAAAGAGAGATACTGAAAAAATTTAGTTCTAACTTGTATATGTATTGATGGTACACATGGGGTGAATGCATACAGATTTGAACTCGTAACTTTACTTACAATAGATGATTAGTGCCAAGGATTCCCGTGTGTATTTTTAATTTCTAATCCAGCCAGTGCTATCATTTTTTTTTCGTGTATTAAAGAAAATGTTGGGCAAATACAACCACAAATATTTATGTCTGAAATGGGTTTACTACAGAAACGTCTTTTTTGTGCATGGCATATTGATACAGCCTGGACAAACAATTTAAAAAAAAAAAAGAAAATCAATGGTGTTGAAAAACAGCAAAAACATATAAAATTATTAGATCTCTCTTAGAAGAACAAGACATTCATACTTTTCATACACTGACAGAAGCAGCAATAAAATTACTTAAAGAAGATCCTGACACTATTGAAGTTGTAAATTACTTTGAAACATATTATTTATAAAATACATCTAGCTGGGCATACAGTTATAGACTTCACAGTGGTGTTAACATAAACATGCACATCGAATGAATTCACCGAACATTAAAATATATTTATCTTCATGGAAAAAATTCTTTGATATGACCGCTCACCACGCCCAAAGAATCTCCTACCCCTCTCCCTCTCTTTGAATTGGGACGCCATTTTGGGAAAAAGCGGACGACTCCATCTTGGAAAAACGGCATTAGATATGTTTTGGCTTGCTGTATTTAAGTCGGGGTGGAATGCAGTCAGCTAGGCATGTTCTTTTCCTCGGTGAAATATTGCTATCATTTCGTTGAAAGTGACATGATAATATATCAGGATAAACCCTCGTACGTTGGCTAAGCTGTCACCTCTCATGGATTAGAGTACCTAGGTAAAGAACTTAAAATTAGAAACGTTTCTTTACGTTAAAATTCTGATTGAAATACTTCTTTTAAGGTATGTGACATAACTTTCCAAAATGTCACTAATTGTGTGTGTGTGAATTAAGGTAGTTTAATATATAACACCTGCTTCAAAAATAACAGTAAAGTTTATTTTGATTATTTGTCATTTAAAATTACCGGCTTATTGTCTTTCGGTGCCATCTTTCTACCATCGCCGAAATTATTTACTCTTCTTGAAGATCATTATCCCATTTATTCTGTGTATCCGTAACAACTGTATAATTTTTTTTCTTTCATTTTTCATGTTGTACCCATACATTAAAAACCACCTTTCGCTAACTGTACTTCTGTCGTATTAGGAAACTCATTTTCTTTTCTATCGACTGCAATCATGATTTTAGTAACAATGTAACACATTGCTGGAATTTAAAACAAAGAAGGCTACTTTTGAAGTTTTATATATTAAGAAACAATATTAGATATTTCTCTTTGTGTATAATTATTCTTTAATTTCAAAGTAGTTAAAATCTAATGATTCCTTCCCCTCCCCCCCCTTGGCCTCTTCTAGCGTAATTTGTCATCATTTTTGTGCACTCTTGGATTGCAGAACATGATATCATGAACGAAAAGGAACGGAGAAATAGTGCAGAGCAAAAAGACATCTGTGGCTGGTAATTCTTGTTTTATATTAAACTTTATTTTCACTAGAAATGCTTGAATGTTATAATTTGTAGGTCCCTTTTCACATGTTGCTTTATATTGAAGTTTTACTACTTATTTATTTTACGTGAACGCTTCACATTATGTTTTAATGTTTAGGGTAGCGTCTATGCATTAATTTCTTAGGTTTTGAATTCGATATTGAAGTGTCTGAATTGGTTCTTTCTTTATATTGTATTGTAATATTCGAAGTGAGATTGAACTGTTAATCACACTATAATTATCAGAAGTCTGAGATTTGTTAGAGTTCTGTTGCTTCTTAGTGGTTTCAAAATTACTGCTGTAGTGTCATTTTTTCCCAAGTGGCCTCCTTTCGCATTACGAAGAGGAGGCTAAGCATTTTCCTCTCTGTCTGGCTTAATATTTTCCTTGTCTAACGGGGTCTTCTCTTCCCAACAGGTCAGTGTAATTACTCTGCCTGTGTATAAACCAGTTTTGTTCAGTTTTTTCCGAATTTAGAGTCTCTCTTTCAAGTGCTGTTTCTCTTAAAACCATTGAAAGTTAAATGTTGAACAAAAAAGAAATGTAAATAAAAATTTAATGAGTACTCGTAATGAAAGTTAGTGGGGCCAAATTGTCTTTTGTTAAGGCTGCTCAAAATGTGCTTTTTATCAGTTGTTTTAAGCATACTTTATTAAAATTTTCCCTTAATTTGAGCTATTTTGGCATATTGGGAGGTTTTATGAACCTATTTGCGAAGATCTATTTAAAATTGATTTCACAAATAAAAATTCGTTTTGAAATCAAATCAGAGATGTTTTATTATTATCGAAGTAAAATTCTGCAGAATAACTTTCCACTTTGTTTTGCAAAGCACTCTGAAAGTTTCTTTTGGACTTGTTTTCGTTCTCTTGGCAAATACATGACAGAATTATTTTTTGAAAATGCTGATGTCTTTTGCTTATAAGAATGACTGATGCAACTGTATGCGTGCCGCTGTAAAGAGCACACGTTTCCCAGTGTCCTGTTTTTTCTTTAATTGGGTAATTCTTCGCTAGAAGATCAGACATTGCTTTTTGTGTTATTTAACAATTTCTTCATCTTATCTTCAGTTAAAAGCTCTTCTTCATAATGAGCGCTTTTATTATCAAGGGGTTTTATAAGACCCCAATTCTTCTTTTGTAATTTTCTGATTCATTGTTTGATTTCTCTGTCTTCCATATGTGAAAATTCTTCGGCATCGATTGCTTTTGAAAGTTGTAAGATTTTTAGGACTTCATTTTCAGTCGATGGAAATTGTTTAAAGTAGCAGACAAATTCTTTCCGGTGTTGATGGATGAATGTTGCACCACGTATGAATGAAATTCTAGCAGTGGACAAATAAAATGGGATCCTTTAAGGTACTGCTATACGCGAAATCACGCTTTACAAGTCTGCGCTCAGCAAGTACCTGCCGTATTAAAAATGATAGACTACGAAATATGACTTGAAAAATGATATGAGTTATTTGGAATGCAGATTGGGAGTTTAGTCGTGATAGGTAAACGGTCTATACAGATGACCGGAAATAATAAAAATTTAGATGGGTGTACTATAAAGTATTTTACTCCTGGACCATGGATTAGTCATAAACAGTACTTGTGTAAAAACAGATTAAAGTATATGAATTCCCTGTTTAAGAAAGGAATTTCTCTATGACAGTATGCAGTCTGTATCATAGCTGGAATAGCGAGGTGTTGTGTCTTCAGGGAAACAAAATCTGTTATTCTGTAATTTTTACTGAAAATGTGTGTTTAAATTTTGTTACCTAGGTAACCTATTTTTAACTCTTTCTATATGAAAATGAAACCAAATACAGACAAAGAAATAAAATTGCATTCCTTCCCTTGGTGCAGTTATTAACAACTTTAACTTAATGGGAGCCAATTTTAAGTTTATAAAATTTTGGTAAGTTTCAGTTATATATTGCAATTATGAGTGCATTACACAATGCATAAAAATGTGTGGTATAATATGTTAAAGAAAATGTATACTCTTTGTATTATTAACAGAACATTCAGAAAGATGAAAAATAAATACCTGAACGAAAGCAGGAATTTATCTTTTTAAAAGTTTAACATTTCAATGATTTTTCTGATGTAGGACTATTCAAATGCCTTTTTGTGATATTCTTGATCTTAATTAAGGTGAAAATCAGTAATTTCCATTTCTAGATCAGTAGAATTGTTAACATGTTTGCAATATTTTACCATTTTTCTTAAATACTAGTGACAAATCCTAGATAACATTATAGTAAAAATGTATATTCGTTCAATTTGTGTAATATTTTCACAAAATTAATTTTGTTCTAAAATGAGTTTATAATACCCTTTAACCCGTTCAGTACAGGCATGTGATCATATGTGCATCAGCAGCAAACATCAAGGCCGGGTATGTCATATTTGAATCGCCATTTAATTCACTGTATCGACCGGGTGTACCACATTTGACTTTTTAGCCGCTAGATGTAGCTGTATGCCTGTTATGGGGTTTATATGGAATGGGATATGGAAAGTTAAGTATGGTTACCTTCATTTTTATGCAATGATTTTTATTTTATGTATTTTGTTTCCGAATGCGAGTGAGATTTGTGGGTGGGTGTTGAGCAATGTAATGTCTCTTAAACGGGCTCTCCCTGCATTGAGGTACCATTTTTATTTTTGGGATATTGTGAGGTAGAGGTTCTATCATTAGAGTATTTTTTTATTATTATTACTCTGATATTTTTCCTCCCTTGTTTTTATTTATTTTATTACTCTTAGATTTTTGGTGCTTTGTGATGAATATTTTTAATCCTCAGCAAAACATACAGGGGTTGGACAAAAATATGGAAACACCTTTAAAAAAACATGTTTCTTTGCTTAATATGGTGTAGGAAACTCGTTGGCATCAAAAACAGCTTGCAGTCTTCTCGGAATGGATAAATACAGTTCCTGTATGTTTGCCAAGGGAATATTATACCATTCTTCCTGCAAAACGGTGGCAAGTTCAGATAACGATATTGGCGGTGGATAACGAGAACGCACTTTCCGTTCCAATGTAGACCACAAAGGTTTGATAATATTCAGGTCTGGTGACTGTGGTGGCCAGGGGAGATGGGACAACTCATCCTCGTGCTCAGAAAACCAGTCATGGACAATGTGAGCTGTGTGAACAGGGGCTTTGTTGTCTTGGAAGACACCATCACCATTGGGAAACAAAGTTTGTACCATGGAATGAACTTGATCGGCCAAAATGTTCACATAAGTCTTGGCAGTCATGTGCCCTGACATAGTTATCATGGGGCTAGCAGAGAACCACGATATGGCTGCCCAAACCATAACAGAACCCTGCCATGTTTCACTCTTGGCAACAAGCAGTCTGTATTATAGGCTTGAGATGGCGTTCTTCAAACGTAAACTTGGCCAGAAGTGGGAAACAATGTGAAAGAAGACTCGTCAGACCATATTACTCGCTTCCACTGCTCTATAGTCCAGGCTTTATGGCTTAAACACCACCTTTTCATGTTACAGGCATTAGCATCACCGATGAGTGGCTTCTCAATTGCAGCACGGCCAGCAATTCCCTGTTTATGAAGCTCCCTTCTAATTGTTTTGGTACTCACAGGGTTCGGTAACACAACATTCATTTCAGCAGTAACTTTTGCAGCTGTGGTCTTCTTATTTTTCGTCACAATTGCCCTTAATGATCGTCTGTCACGATCACTCAGGACACACTTTCATCTGCGCTGTGATTTAGCAGATGATGTTTTTCAGCTTTTCAAATATGCGGAATAAATCTTCGATACAGTACCTCTTGAAACACTAAACACCTAGTCTACCTTGCTTATGGAAGCACCTACCATACGTGCTCCAAGAATTTGCCCACGTTCAAAGTCTGTTAAGTCTGACATAATGCAATGACAACCTCACATAACAGTACTCCGACAACAACTGAACTGTTTAGCACATTTACGAAGTTGTATAGGTGGCGTCAGTAGTTAAAAACACCAGCGCCACCTACATATTTCATTAAAATCAATCTTTCTTTTCAAACATGCATTTCACAAGGTGTTTCCATATTTTTGTCCATCCACTGTATATCTTTTTTTAATGGCAAACGAAAGCAATCTAAACTAAATGTGTAGAATATACACAATCACTAAGTGTTGAGTAATGTAATGGGTCATTTTATATAAACAAATGAATGTAGAATTTGTTTTCAAAACATGAGGAGAGCACGGATATTGCATTATTAAAAGCTTTATTTTACTAATAAGAAATATATAAAAGTAATAAAGGTAAGTCAAGTAAAAACTAATATTGCAGGTAATGTCATGATAGTTAAACTCAGTCCACAGGATTCATGTAATGATGAACATTTAAGTCCTATACACACGCAACATCCACAGCTATTTTAGATAATATGATCAGCTTGGCTACATGGAACTTAAACATCAAAGGAAACCGTCTGTTTCCACCAACTCTTGGAGAATTTACAAGCCATCTGATTGCCTCCGCTCGTCCCCCCGTCTGGACGCTATCTCGCATTGGTCTTGACTGCTCCGCACTGTGCTAAGATGGGATGACGTCACCTTCCTAGGTATTCTAAGTCAGCATTGGTCGTCGATGATTTCTACATGAATATGTTCTGGATGCTCTGGAATACTTTTAATTTATTAATTTGTCTTAATTTTATTATAGGTTATAGTGAAGTAGATGTTCAATTATTAAAGTCTTTTTTATTACTCTTTGAGTTTTCCGGCATTGAGAGGAAGATTTTGTATCGCTTAGTGAAATTTTTTTTAATGGCGATATGAAAGCTCTATCTGACCGTATAACATATACAAATGCTAAACGAGTCAAATTTGCTGAGTAGAATATCAGCAGATATTATATTCCTGTGACTAATGCAAGGTTGGACTTTGTGTACACCTATGTTTCAAAGAATATCATACACTGTCTCATTTTGAAACATTGCTTGCTTTTCGTTGTTTACTCGTTGAATTTTTATGAAACACGGTTTTAATATTTTTTAATTGTGTGTTGTGTTAAATAAAATATGCGATTGTTTGGATATTTCTCCATGTATATTTATTTGTGGGAAAAGGGCAAAATTATATTATTTTAGAAGGAATATTTTATAAAATCTTTAAGGAAAATATAATAATAAAGGTTTAGAATTAATTCTGACAACTACCTGAATGTTCTTCTCATAATGTACCCAAAATTAGAAGACAAATTTCATTTATCCTTTTTTTTTTTTTTTTTTTTTTTTAAGTTAGGCTTAGCATAGTAAATTGCCCGTCCTCACACACAGTACGAAACATCCGGTCCGAGAGAGCACTTCGGTAACAGAAGTGCCCATCGTGAACGGGTTAATTCAAAGACTTTAGTTCTCCCCCTTCCTTGAAGTTTAAGATTTAGTTATTATGTCTGTAAGAATGGCTAAATCATAGAACCAGGTATGTTCAATAATTTCTTCGTAAGTTTCTTTCCTGGAATTTTAAAATTCTACTATGAAACTTATGTTACAGAAGCTGGGATGGAACACAGGCAGCCAGAGAGAATGTCCCTTCCCCGAGTGAAATGTTTCCATCATTTCTTTGAAAGTGACCTTATAATATTTCAGGATCAATCCTCGTACACTAATAAATGTATATAGATTTTTTTAATGTTAATACAGTCAAAAGTCGTTACTCCGGACACCCATAATCCGGAATGATCTATAATCCGGACCTCAAAGCTACAAACTTTCTGCGCATGTGTTGTGCATACAGCAACGCAATTGATAAACAGACGGCGCGCAATGAACTGTAAGTTGATCTGTCAGCACTATCCTTATCTTCAGGGCAGATGTTTTTATTTTGTTTGGCTTATAATGTAGATTTCATCTCGATGTACTCAGTCTTTGATATGATTTAAATCAAATTCCTCGTCATTATAAATATCACGAATATAAATCAAATAGTTTTCTGGTTGCAATTTTCTACTTTCGACTATGCGTAATGTATGCTTTACGCATGCGCGCGTTGAAAGAAATATTTAATAAAGTAAACAAATAAATATTAAGCTTTTTTTTTTTTTTTTTTTTTTTTGTTTTTTGTAAATTTTGATACCCTTTAGATCATAATTGCTGTTTATTTCATAAATTACGGTTTCATATTTTTCATTTTATAATTTCTGCATGCCATCTTACCAGATTTAAACTGATGATCTATAATCCGTAAAAATCGATAATTCGGAATCGCTGAAGTCCCGACGAGTCCGGATTAAAGACTTTTGACTGTATAATGCGTGTTTGATTCTTACAATATTTTGAGCTATTATATCACTAATTCTGTATGTGAATTAAGACAGTTTAATATAGAACACCTGCTTCCAGGCTAAAAGTAAAGTATTTGAATTATGTTTTACCTGTCGTCTGTTTTCAGACGCAGGTTCTATTCTACAATATATAGAATTTCTAGGTATTGCACATCTCAGATAGCTGACATAATTTCTTTCTTATGTTTAGGTTTTATGGTACAATAAGTTGAGCATCCCTATATTAGTATATGACTTTTGTTCATTGGAAAGAAAAGGGAGTATGTTTGTTTTCTTGAATTTTTGGTCAAAGTTTTAGTATGTAGGTAATTGCAATAGCTCTTCCACAAAATTGCATTTAAAATTTTTGCAACATTTTAAAATGCTGTATCATTCAATTGTATTTGATGTGTTTTGGCTTTCTGTATTAAAGCTGGGCTGAAACCCGGGCAGCTAGACAACATATTCTTTCCCTGAGTAAAAATTAATTCTGTTAAAAATACTTTTATGTCATTAAATGAAGAGGTTAGATGAAATATTCAAATCATCTAGCTTCTACATTTAGTTTGACAGTAAAACGTCTGAAAATAATATTAATTCTTTGGTGAAAAATATCTTTATTTATACCAAGTTTTGCAAATCAATCAAAATCTCAGAATAATATATAAAAACTGTTACCCTCTAGCTGCATTCCTGAAAGTAAGCATTAAGTATTTAACAAATAGATTTGATCATATTTTATGCATCATGCAGACTATATTTCCAGCTCTTTCATTAAAGTGCAATTTATTTTCAGTGTATGAACATGAAATATCTTCTAAAATACTGTACAAGCCCAGTCACTTATTCGAAATTTAATTCAGTTTTCATATAAGAATTAAAATTTGCCAGACAATTGCTTTCTTAACAGTTGTAATTTAACACTTTTGACTTTAATGTTTCAGAAATTTGCTAAATCGAGTTTATCTTTGTGTGACCTTGCATCAAAGGCACCGATAATAAATTTGTTTTGGCATTCACTGGTTAAATTTTTAAAGAAAACTTATTGATGTAAAAGAAGGAACAAATTACACTTATCTCGGTAGTCTGTCTTATGATATTGTCTTAAGTTATTGCATCTTATGGTTATTTATGGTGTCTCATGATATTGCAGTA
Source organism: Stegodyphus dumicola (assembly GCF_044657685.1). Classification (NCBI taxonomy): domain Eukaryota; kingdom Metazoa; phylum Arthropoda; class Arachnida; order Araneae; family Eresidae; genus Stegodyphus; species Stegodyphus dumicola. Next base: position 145,976,944 of record NC_140780.1, read on the forward strand.
ACTTAAAGTGCATTTCATAGAACTTGTTGTTTCTTAAGTTGCATAACCTATTTTCATAACTTCTTGTGATCTTTATGTTTTACTGTTCCATGTTATCAAATATATATAAAAGTTAAATTTCTAATTAAATATTCTTCCATTCACAGCACAGTGATATAATGTGTGTTCGCATTTATTATACAGTTATGATCATTATTCATTATAGAGTTTTATATATTTATTATATGTATTTAATTTATATCATTATGTATTATATAATTTTGCTTTTAGAATACAGTAAGACCCCGCTTAACGCTGTTTCGGTTTAGCGCTCTTTTATTTCAACACGGGGATTCCACGAAATCGCTCGCAGCATACGGGGATTCCACGAAATATTATGCAGCGATAGGTTTCAAATACATATCCGAAAGAGTGTACTTGTATTTCTTGTTTGGTGCGGTATTGTACAGACATATTTTGAAGGGGTAAATGTGGAAGATGTCGAAGAAATAATTCAAGAAGCAGCGGCTAGTCTTTCTAATGATGAGCTCAAGGAATTAACTGAACAAGAAGAAAACAAAAATGTTGACAGCAGTGATTCAGAAGAAGAGCAAAAAGAACTTTCGATGGCGTTTGTAAAAAGGAGTTTGTCTACCATAACTGAAATAATGGATCAATTCATTGAAAATGATCCGAATTTTGACAGGAGCTCAAAAGTAAGGCGTGGTGTTAGAGATGCTCTATCCGTTTATGAAGAACTTTTAAGAGAACAACGCAAAAGAAAAAGGCAAACAACATTAGATGCTTTTGTCACAAAAAGGCAGAACACTGAAAACGCGGAAGGCTAACTAAATATGACTGACTTAGAATTTTATTTGTTTTTTTTTTAAGAATATTCGTTTTGTTATTTATATTTTGTTTTTATTTTTGCAAGAAATAATAATGTGGTATTAGTTTGGGCTTTAAGAAATAAATGTTTGGTTTTATTTTTATTAAAAAAACATACTTTTTAAATTTAATACCTAACCAATTTCCTAGCCATCTTCCCCTAACCCCAATATTTACATGTAAAGATAGCCTCGTTTAGCGCTGTTTCGCATTACGCTCTACTTTGATGGAACGTATCCCCCGCGTTAAGTGGGGTCTTACTGTATATCACAATATATAATTTGAATTGCTTATAGAACTATTATGTTTTTCATATGTTAATGAGATCTGTGTATCTTTTAGGTTAATTAATTTCATAAAGGAATTAAAATAAAATCATACCCTTTTAATGCAATTCACATTTTACTATAAAAAAAAAAGAATTTTTTAAAGTCACATTTGATAACAATATAAAAAATGTTGACAGAAACTTTAAAATTATTCCTATTTTTATTGGCAAGTTTAAATATTCTTCACAAAATTCCATTTCTCAGCACACACCATCACAATTAATTTAATGAGTTTCCAAATAAAAATTAAATTCAGTATGTCGCAGAGTAAGTACCAGAAGTAGAACTGCATGAAACACACAAGAACATATCCATATTTAGCCAATCACTATTCATTTCTAACTGTTAATGATTGAATAAAAGAAAATACAAGTATAAAGTTCTATGAATAAAAGAACAGTTACACTAAAGAAATTTTTTTTAATATACATTACATCTGAATTCTATATAATTATTCTTTTGTTTTTCACTTGCTCTTGACATTAGTTGATGACAGCTGATTCATGTCAGAAATATTGTTCCTTATAAAAAAATACACACATAAATTTTATGTTTTATTATATAGAAAAATCTATGTACTCTTCTGTTATAGGGACTGGATTCAGAAATGTATGTATGTGTGTATGCACTTTTATATGTGTGTTTATATACAAACATACATGCATACGTACATATATACGTGCATATGTGAACGCATTCATACATACATTTCTGAATTCGGTCCTGATAACAGAAGTGTACCAAATTTTGCCGCAGTTGTTAAATGAATAGTCTAAGGTAAAATGGGTATGGTTTATTTGATTACAGTAAAGTTTGCTCAGGCTCATCTATACCTAAGGGTTTAAATGATGCCCTTGTGTAGTGCTTTCGATTGAAAACTGGCACACATTAATATTACATGTGCATAATCAGCTATGAAATATGCACCAAGAAACTGAAATTGTCAACAGTAATTTAGTATACTTTATTCTGTGTTACATACGAATAGTACATTGTTTTTGGACAAAGCTATATAAAGCATACACAATCAACCTCATTCAAATACTAAATATTTAAGTATTTTCTGATTATCCAATTCACATGGATTTGACATTTTATAAAAGTGTTAGGTTTTTTTTTATGCATTCCTGGTACACGTGCGACCAAAGACAGTGCATACAAATGGTTATGATTTTATAGTTAACCGTTATTTTGCTGGCAAATGCCTTTTTTATTATAATTATTAGAATTCTGGAGTCTATGTACTTATAAGAAAGAAAGTGTCGTCTTTCTTTAAAAATACAATGTTTTCTGTAAGAATAAAGAATAAAAAATGTGCATTATATGAAATTGTACTTTTTAAATGATCAAATTTCTACCAAAGTGCTTTTAATATTCTGTGATGGATGGAATTCTCTTATGAAAATTATGTTATGGTACTTGAAATGGTTTCTTGTTTGCTTAAGAATTTTAACCAGATAATGAAGCTCTTACAACAAATTTTATCTGATTAATGTAATTTATGCCTTTTTTTTTAAATGAAAGGGCTGTTGTATATAATGATTGTAGTTGTTTATCTAAGAGGTGTGTTATATTTTCCCATGAAACTGTTATGGCATACTAAAATTCATTTGATAAATATTTTTTTTTTGGGGGGGGTATTATATTTGTGTTGCAAAGATATTAGGGTATATTGATGATTATCTTCAAACTCCTAATATTTTTACTCAACCTTCGACCATTTTGGGCAAACAAAAACTGATAACAATGTATGTTAGCTCCAATAATGGATAAACATGATATCGAAACATACTCATAAATTCTCGTTGGTTTCTTATAGCACTGAGAAATTTTTAATAAACCACTTTTACCTCTTGATTATCGAACCAAATAAATTTCCCCAAATTTCCACAAGTTTCAATATATAATTTTTCAACGTTTATTATACGCTATAGCTGTATAGTTTCTGTTGATCATGTAACTCAAAAAGAAATATATGTTTTTCCAAATATATGTCAGAATAATTTTTGTAAGAACAATATTTCCATCAATCTTCTTGACTGACAGGAAAAAACATGTGTAGATAATGTGTGAAGTTATTATAGCATAGAGAAAGACATGGCACCAATTTTACAACAAATCTGAAATTTTTTTTTGTGTGTCTTTGGTTACTCTAAATGCTATAATTTATTCAGGAAATTTAAATAATTCTTTGGCATAATGTAATTTATATCCTCTATGTTGCTACAATTCTGTTTCAGTACAAGACCATTATGTCAGTGTAAGATTTCGTAAGTGGAGACTTGGTTTCTAATCTTTGTGTAATATAATACGGAGAAGCTCTTACTGTGAATTTTGATATGTATAATTTATTCTTGTATTAGATTGAAATGGACTCGGTGTTTTCATTTAGGATGTTTCATATTCAAAGAGTTAGTTCAGTGTTTCATATTCAAAGATGATGAAGTTCATACAATGTTATTAATTAATAGACTTATCACAGAGACATTTTTAATAGACTTATTCTTAAATTTTTTGTTCAGACATAATGTTACTAATTAAAAACAGCATTAGAAAAGCAAATCTGGTTAAAAGAAAACTTCAGTTATTTTTAAAATTGATATTTTATATTTAAATGCTTTTGTTAATATAAAAACAACAATAAACGCATTTCAAAATAATAAGGTTATTAAGAATCCTTAGGAAAATTTGGAACATTTATAAAGGTTTGCAAGTTGAAAACATCGATTTTGTTATCGATCACATGGATTTGACATGTTTTGAGTATGCTCCTGCTGGATTGGTAGAAGCTTGGTGATCCTGTTATGAACAAATCTTAACAGATAAAGATATAACATGTGAATATGGAATCTAAAGGAAAGGTAAGGTTAGATTAGGGTCTTTGAATATGACTAAGCACATTGGTTATCAGCCTGAAGAAGAATGCTTTATGAAGAACTTTATAGGGGAAACTCGCTTGTATTCGAAAAAAAAAAAAAAAACTGCACTGCGTGTTCACCCGGATTTGAGCTGAGATTGTAAAGAAATCTAAAGAAAATGCTTGTAATATTATGTAATCAAAAATTAACTACACGTTATATAGCAGGATTGCTTTATAGTACTGAGTACTGAGGTAGAAAATACTTAATCTGCTCTTTTTTTTTTTTTTTTTTTTTTTGAAGTGTTTGGTAATGGTATTATTCATTTCATGTATTTTCTATAATACATATAGAACACTAATATTTCTTATACAAGTGTCTTTTTTTCATTTTTAAGTGCTTTGCTTGTTGATATTCTCAAAATTGCATCTGATAAGTAGTGCTATTATGTATATAATAGCCAGTGCTTAAATTGCATCAGAGCCCAGCTCCGGTCATTTCAATTTTTAAAATAAATTACAATTCTAGCTGGAGCGCACCGGAGCCCTAACTAAGATGAGGTCCGGTACTTCATTTTACAAAACTGAACTACAATTTCAAGGGGAAAAAAGTAGAATTCCTAACGTTTTAGTTTAACAATAAGCAGATCTTGCAATACTCAATTTCCCTAGAAATGCGAACTAATGAGAACATGAGACGTTCAAGTAAAGTCCCCTCACTGACATGCGGAAACATTTCCCTTTAGGAATGGCAATAAATTTGGGGGACTTGAGTAGGAACACGTAAATTTCTCGCCATGCTATCGTATCTAGTGTATTGTTATCGATGGTTAGAGTTAGTTATCCTCGCAGGAAGGAAAATTTGTGTTCTTAAATGTGCGTAAAGTGACAGCGAGTACAATAAAAGTGAAATACTGCAATAAATGGCTCATTGCTTCTATACATCGTCTTGTCACAGTATCCACAAGTATAACCAAATACGGGGAGCGAAAAGTGTAACCAGTAACTTTACATTCATCTTTAGGATTCAGATTGAGGACTCATTTTATCCGTGACACACATCCGTTTAAAACAGACGGACAGACAGACAAAGTACACAGATGTCTTGTTTTGCACCCGCTAAGTCTTTCTGCACCGATGGGCGAAAAATCAAGCATAGGTGCGAAGGAAAGGTATATAGAAAGAGGGGCAATTTCGTATTTGAGGAGAGTAAAAAGGAACTTCGTACATTTTGTACGAGTTCAAAAAGCCAGAAAGAAAAGATGGGACAAAATAAAATTTAAATTAAATGGCCCAAAAATAATAGAGGGGGGAAAAAAGGGCCTATAGAAAGAAAAGGAAAAGAAGTAGAAAATACCCTAAAATACGATTGTGTCCATGAGTGTAGTTAAGGAGTTCATCTGCAAAAATTCGTGTCTTTAAGAAGCAAACTTTAGCTAAGTTAAAAAAAAAAAATAAATGAATGAATGAATGAATTCCTACATGGTAATGTGTATGCCGTTATCTTGAGACCTAACAAGAAAAGACATATATCATCACAGAGATGTACATAATATTTTAACTAAAGTAACATTAAATATTACCGTTCCCAAAAAATTCATGTATATTTCATAAAAACAGTAATTGACAAAATCATAAATCCATACACAGTGTGAGAGCATTTCAGCAAAAATAAATTACACAGTTTATTTTTCTTAAATATTAGTTAAATATAAAATTAATTTATTAATTTAACCATTGTAATTTATTATAGTACAACTTTAACAAGTTCCGTCACACTGTATTTTTATTTGCTCATAATTCTAAGTTTGAGACCTGAAAAAAAAAAAGTCGGGGATCTTAGTTACAAAAATCACAATCTATACTCATCGTTGGTCAAGAGATCCCCATTTTTTCCCTCTCAAGAAATTCCTAAGCACGAAGAGGGGGGGCCTCCGAAGGGTGTGAATTGCTGATAAGAACGGACTACTGATAAGGAGTGTGGCGTCTCTACGGAATAGTTACGAAGAAAAGAGCCACATGACTTGCTACTATTACTATTGTATAATGCTAGAATCTTATGAAAAATAATAAATAAAAAAATTTAATTGCACTCTAGTGATAGAGAAACATATATTGTATAGAGAACAGAATGTTACTTATCTGAATATTCCGTGTCAGGGCCTCTTTTGGATTTCTCGTGTTGATAGTAAACAGCTAACAAAACACCTGAAGTTTCGATGAAGCGAAGTTTCCTTTTTTCAATTTGATGAATGAGACATTGCATAGGAAAGGTGCATTAAACTTTTTTAGAGAGTTGAAAATATTTACTGAAACAGTTATTTAAAAAATTTCGGAGCTATATTTAGACACTGCCTCCAGCTTTCGTGATCGCAGCGCCAGCCACATCCGTTTAATGGCTATAATTATATCAACAAAGAGCCGCGGTCAAAGAAAACATTCTCTCTCACCAAGATTTCCCTCATTTTTTGTTTCCACCCTCTCATACGCTAACACCATCATTCTCTTTTGCCCTGTTTTCAGCATTATCTGAATTTTCATCAGCTATACTTTATAAATTTTAATTATTACTTTATATTATTTTGATAATATTTAATTTTTGTGATGATAAAAGAAGTTTTTTCACCCTACGATCAGAGCTTAAATTGGGCCGGAGCTCCCCGGATCCCGGCTGCATGTTCCTAAAACGTACTCGCCGTACCCCCTGCTGTGACAATGCTGAATCACTATTGGCTGATCGACTTGCTACGTAAAAAGTCACTTGTTTGGTCACGTGACAAGCCGATTGCATGTATTCTGAAGTGTCATGTAACCGCTGTAATTTGTAGTTTGCTCTATAAAACGTAATAAATTTTGTATGCATATACAATTCTGAATTAATAATAAATCACTAAAAGGTACAGCTGGTAAAGAATATAGAACACAAACCTCTTCGGACATAACGCTTGAAGTATTTTATTTGGACGGCATAAGATATGTTTACTAGGAAGACTCATTCCAGCAAGCAAAATATATAACTATGTAAAAGAAATTTCGTTACCAGAGCATAAAAGTATCTAATCTTGTACATTAGATTTTCAAATATCAGAAGTTGTGAAATAATGTAAGAGAATTTTGATTTAACATAAGAGATTCAATTTTGAGGGAGTTGGAGATTGACATGAAGGGATTTTTTATTTATTTTTAATAAAACAAGATTGGTTTTGTATTTTTAAAAATTTTTGGCAGAAGAACAATTTAATCTTTTAATATTTCATTGGTATGTTAACATTTTCTTGAACTAAAATTAAAAAAATGGAGGTCTGTTAATATTTGCAGTAATAACCTATATTCTGAAAAAGAATATTGTTTTCGATTATTTAAAAATATAGAGCAACTTCTGATGATGTCCGTCTTTTAAAAAGGTACAAAAAGGCAAACTAGAACACTACTTTGTCATTGTCACCAGTAATGTATCAAAAAACATCGTTTCAGTTTTGGATGGGGGTATTCAGTTGCATACTAAGTTATGTGAATCATAGGAAAAAAATAAGCATTCAAAAACTTGGAAACAGTCATTATGGTATTTCTAGGCACAGTTTGTCATGATGAATTAATAATTTCAAAAAGTTGTGTAGTGGATTTGTCATTCGAAAAGCACTTTATAAGGTTGGAATGTGCTCAGAATATCATGATATGCCTTGAATAATAAGAAGAAATGCTTACCATCAAGGGTCAGAATTCAATAGAGCCAGGATTATTGCCTATAGAGAGTGTGGATTATCGTTATATGTAAGTGGATTATCATTCTATATGAGCCAGGATTGTTGCCTATAGAGAGTGTGGATTATCGACCGTTGCACTAGTCGAAATCCAACCACTGTTAAGCGAATATGGCATGTATGGAATGCTGAGGATTATACTGAACGGCATGCAGGATCTCAATGCCATCCCATTATTAATACCCGAGAGGACAGGCATATTGTGAGGTCAGCCCTCCAAATTTACAACCACATCACAGACCATTAGTCAGAAAATGGGCATGTTTGCAGCGTGCCCAGTATCTGCTCGTATGGTGTGTCAACGTTTGCATCAGCATGGACTATCAGCACGGTGTCCATTACTTTAGCTTTCCTTGACAATGCAGCACAGAGCGAAACGGCTACTGTGGTGTGTCCAACAACAAAGCTGGATATAGAAGGGGCACAATGTCGTCTTTTCAGATGAGTTCCGTTTCTGTGTGCATTATTCTGATGATCGTATAAGTGTCTAGAGGCTCCAAGGAGACCGCACATCGCCTGGTTGCATTCAGTATCGGCATAGGAACCCTAATGTGATGGTATGGGCAGCCCATGAGCACATGGCACACACATCTCTAGTTCGGATCGATGGTAATTTGAATGCCAGATCGGTACATTTCTGACATCTTACGTCCAGTGGTTGTGCCCTATCTTTGAGACCTGCCAAATGCAATCTTCCAACAGGATAATACAAGACCACATGTTGCACGTTGTGTTCTGACCTTTCTAGATACGCAGTGCATTTGATTGCTGTCCTGGCCTGTACGGTCTCTAGATCTGTCACCCATTGAAAACACCTGCTCATGGTTTGCTAAAGACTGGCCTAGCAACCCTCTCCATTTAATACGATTCCTGAAGTGTGGCAGACTTGAATCAGAATGGAATGAGATGCCGATTTCTGTCATTCAAGCGAAATTCTACTCAGTGCCTAACCAGATAAGGGCCGTTTTACCTGCCAGGTGGAGCAGTTGTTTCGACTGATTTCGCAGCCTTGTAAACCCCCAAACTGCTTACAAATTTAATCATTTTGTCTTCATGCCATACTATTTACGTACAACAAATATTTTTTTATTTGCTTTATTTCATGCTGTAGCAATTTTAATGGCTATTAGTGTATTATTGATTAACAGTTATCTAAGAGACTTCAAGAGTAAGTACTTTACATAGTTTATAAAACTATTGCATATTTCTGTATAAAAAATTATTGATGCAGGATAGATAGCTCCTAAAGACTTCATGCAGCCATTAATGGAGTTGACAGCACATTCATAATAGATAATTTTCTTTTATACTTTTCCCAACCACCAATAGATTGCAAATAAAAACAAAGTGACTTACAATTACAACATAGCAAAACTGTCCTGAAGTAAACATTAACAATATAAACAAAGCCAAAATAATTATATTCGCATAATATGTGCATCATACTTTGTTACTAATGAATATCAGAGTGTCTTGGATCAAATTAATATTTGAACAGATGAAAAATTAAGTTTGACACTATCATAAGCAACTGCAGTTTTTCATTATCATAGTGGCAGGGATATCTTTGAAGATATAATTAATAGCATCATTACAACAAGGTGAAGTATAGTAAAACCACCCTCTACTAGACAGTTACGGGATTGCTATATATGTGTACAGTGGTTCTCTGCTTCGAAATCAGGAACTCTCTATTAATGGGGTATATCTGATAATGTGAAGTGTGCATTGCTGGAGGCTCGACTTACATTATCATCATGTTGGGAAAATATTTTGCATCATGACATAATTTATGTGCATGATAAGATACATAAAACTGTTTTGAGTGATATCAGCTGTAAATTTAGAAAGACGCTTGGTACACTCCCTTATTAAAGTGGCTTTTCCATAGGTCTTAGGCATTGTTTAAGATTACATAAAGCAGTCAAGTTGATTCGTGATGAATTACTAACTCTCATATTTTATTATACTTATGAAAGCTACAGATCGTGTTTAATAAAAAGCACCAGAAATAATCACTGTCTTATTGACTAGCCATTTAGTCGCTCTCATACCATTTGCCATTGTGCATATGCTACTAATGCCTTAGTAGCATTGCTCAGTCAACATCATGATACTCATGAAATTTTCTAAGGGATAAATCAAACAAAAATGTAAGCAAAAGTCTTCTAAAAGATTATCTTCTCTAGAAAATACCAGCCAGATTTAAGACAAAAATACAGCATGTCTTCTGAGAAGAAAATAATTACTTACAAAATCATGTTTGGAACACTAATAAAGCACCTAATTATATATTAAAATTTCAAAACAAGATTTACACAAATGATATTCAACTAAGTCTTGCATATCTATTATTTGGCTTCATAAAGTAATATATTGTCTAAAATGAAGTAGTAATATAAAAACATATTAAAAACAATATATTTTTCTTAATGATGATTATTTAAAATTTCTTAATAGAATGGTTTTTCTGAGTAAATGAATTAGAGTTTAAAACGATAAATCTAATAGTGCTATAATAAAGCTTTGTAGGACTAAGGCTATATTTCCTGCTAATTTGTACTTTAGATTTTTTTTCTGCTTTGTGGAACTTTTCTCTTCTTCATAACATCATGCTTTTAATGTACCTTTAAAAGCCAATTAATTAATTTTGACAAGTATTTTGCTTGAGAGATGCTCTCATGGAAGCTACTAAATGATATTTGTCTCATAGCTGCTTTTCCGATTAGAAAATACATGATAGACCAAACCAGCCATGACCTGCCTGAGATCAGCGTACAAATGTTTTGTGTCTTTAAATATGAAGCTAGGTTAAGTGATGTATGTTTAGTAAAACTCCTAATCTTTATAATAAAATATATCATAAATATATTATACCTACGTAAATATGTATCACAGAACATTTGCTTAGTTACAGATAGGATAACTTCTCTTGTTGATGTTATTTTGCACAGATTTTTTAATCAACATTGTCTCTGAAGTAATGTGCTATAGCTCTGTTTTGAGATTTAGAATGATGTTAGACAAAACTGGACAAAATTTATATTTTCCTAGATACAAATTTTCCAACTTAATGGAAATAATGCTTACTCATCACATGAAGTAAAATTCTGAGAAGAAAAAAAAACTTATGAATGCATTTTAATGAAAAATTAATAACAAACAGCAATACAGTCAAAAATCGTTAATTCGGACACCCACAATACGGAATGATCTATAATCCGGACCTCAAAGCTAAAAACTTTCTGCGCATGCGCAACGCGACGCATGCGCATAGGCGTTTACGCGTAAGACCTTTATGACTGCGAATATGCATGTGCGCATGCGCATAATACGTTTACGCATGCGCGTTTAACGTATAACGAACGGTATAAGCTAAGCTAAAATTATCTAATTCAGTTAATGTTGCAGATAATGTTGTTCTTAATCTTCGAATTGGATCCGGGTTATTATTTTTTGCAGACTGTTGGAGCAGTTTTATAAAAGTAAGCTTGAACTTTCGATTATGTCAAATAGAATTTCCGATATATATTTACTAATACAGTAAGACCCCGCTTAACGCGGGGGATACGTTCCATCAAAGTAGAGCGTAATGCGAAACAGCGCTAAGCGAGGCTATCTTAACATGTAAATAATGGGGTTAGGGGAAGACGGATAAAAAATGGTTAGGTATTAAATTGAATAATTTTTTTTAATAAAAATAAAATCAAACATTTATTTCTTACAAAAATAAAAAAATATATAAACGAATATACTTTTAAAAACAAATAAAATTCTCAGTCAGATCATTCAGTCTATTCTGGGTTTCCAATTTTCTGCCTTTTTGTTAAGAAGGCATTATGATAGATTGGCTTAATGGCATATTGCTTTCAATTTCGTAGTCAATCCATATAGAGAGTCGTTTTTCCACTTCCTCTATAATGTTATTTCTAGAACGGGTAATTCTAGTTGCAGAGCTTGACGTAGTTGCAGTTGCCAATGACAGTATTTTTTCTTTATTCTTAAAAATTGTCCTTATTGTTGAAGTTGCCAAATTCAATGCAGCACTAATTTGAGATTCACGTTCACCAGAATCTAATCTTCTAATCACTAGCATTTGAGTTCCCAGTGAAATGCTTTTTCTGGTTGCTTTCTTTTCTTGTTTTTTATTATCACCCATGATAAAAAATAAAGATCATAATATTTGTCACTGTATTAATCGTTATAGTGTTATATAAATTTAAACTTACAATAATGTTAACAAATGTTTCAAATGATAAAAATGCGTCCACCAAGCAAGAAACACAACTACACTGTTTCGGATATGTTATTTGGAAACCTAGCGCTGCGCACAATTTCGGAGAATCCCCGGGTTGAAATAAAAGAGCACTAAACCGAAACAGCGCTAAACGAAACAGCGGTAAGTGGGGTCTTACTGTACGTAAAAGATCTATTAAGCGAAAGTATGTTTCGAAATCCAAAATGTGTTTATCAATTTCACGCTGCTCTGCGTGGGGGGGGGGAATGCCGCGCACTTAATTGGAAGTTGATCTGTCAGCACTATCCTTATCTTCAGGGCAGATGTTTTTATTTTATTTGGCTTATAATTCCTTACTAAATGTAGTATTTCATCTCGATGTACTTCGTCTTTGATATGATTTAAATCAAGTTCCTCGTCATTATAATTCGCTTCCAATAGTGAAGAAAGTGACAGAGAGGTTATTGAAAATGAAAAAATTTCGATTGACAAATTAGTCGGTATTCTCAACACAGCAATTATAGGACTTGAACAGCGGAACTTTGTAACTAAAGAGAAATTATGTCTGTTTAATAGAATTAAAGAGAAAGTATTATCACTTGAAACAAAGCAACTTAAACAACTTACATTGAAAGAAATGTTTAATAAAGTAAACAAATAAATATTAAGCTTTTTCTTTTTGTAAATTTTGATACCCTTTAGATCATAATTGTTCTTTATTTCACAAATTACGTTTTCATATTTTTAATTTTGTAATTTCTGCATGCCATCTTATCAGATTTAAACTGATGATCTATAATCCGGAATCGCCGAAGTCCCGACGAGTCCGGATTAACGACTTTTGACTGTACCAGTTTCTAGGAAATGATGATTTAAGTGAAAGAAATATTAATTAGAAAATATGTAAACTGACGTTTAACATGTATGTTACAAAAGTGCATAAACGCTAACAAGTTAGGTAAAATGTATTTCATCAAAAAGTAAAATCTTCTATTAATGATTTACTATGAATAAATTATTAGTAGCTATGTGTTTGAGAAAGAGTATGAAAATCATCAGTGCAGCGAATATGTTCTACTGATATTATCACTTAACACACTTACCATTTGACTGTTAAAAGACAAAAATATGAAAATTTCCACAATTTGTTTGCAGAATGAGTGTGGATGAATCTAAACAACATAGGAACATTTCTTTAGATCAGTTCTCAACCGGTGGTATGCAAAGAAGCAAAGTATTTTTAACTTTTAAATTAAAAAATTAAAATCCAACATCCTGATTGAGTTTTTTTTTCGAACACTCGTAAATTTATGTGATTTGAGCTTTGTTCAGGAGTGGTGGTGGTATTAAAGGTTTTCAATTTTTTTAGATGGTATGCGTTATTCAAAAGGTTGAGAACCGCTGCTTTAGATTAAATATTAGAAGAAAATGATAATTGCAGTTTGTCTAATTTGTAGATTTCCATAGTGATTAAATTTTTTTGGGTTAACATTAATATAAATAACTGTTGTAATCATAAAACACTGACAGCTATTAGAAGCATAACCTTACAGAAGACAGTAGGTAAAATCATATTTATTATGCAGATAACTTTTAATACATGATTTAACTGTACATGTGTAAGCAAATCAGTTAGACTTGAAGTACATGGTTTAAAAAACAGTTAAACTTGGAATATACGTCCTCGTACAGCCATTGCATGAAGGTAAACAGATACTTAGATGTGCACCTAGAATATGTGAGAAAATGAGATTTCAATTATTACCAGTGTTCAGCTGATGTAGCCATGGGTAGACTGTGGTGCATAATCATAGGCCTGATATATTCAGTAGATAAGAGATCTGATGAAATCATAGATCAAGGGATAAATAGATCAGTAAAAAAATGGTGGGTATTTAAAAGTTGTTTTTTGTTATGTGCCAGACATTCCTTGTTGATCACTAGTTCCTGACAACCTCTAAAGTTAGACAGCAGTGAGCTTCGAAAACCTCAGAGTAATAGTAAATGATTCATCAGATTTTAAAAACACTCCTTTTTCATAAGTAGTATACATACAATAATCAATTTATGGAAATGAACTAGAAACTAAAAAATTACCTCGCGTGCTACAGACATTTTATGAACATTGATCACATAGCACACTTCCAAATGGTTATTGATATCACATTTTTTGTACCCCGAGTTTTCATACTGCATCATCTATCACATTTGAAGTCTTCCATTGGGCAAACATTAAGGAGTGCATTTTTTTACATAATGTACTGGTAATACATTATGTACAAAATGTACCTGGTGCTCACATAACATACACAGCAAAACATTTGTTGTACGTAAAGAAAATTTGGATAATTTCTCATTCTTTATTTGGATTCAATCATTATAATATGCATAATATTTTCAATATTAGAATTTTTAAATCTGATAAATCATTTGCAGTAGCCCTAAACAATGGCACCTGTTCAACTGCACATTAAACATGGAAGCTGTTTTTTTTGGGGGGGGTGTTTAATTTATTTGATTACAGTATAGTGTGGCTAAGGGTAGAGATACTTTCAAAGAGAAATTAGCTCATACATATTTCATATATGCGGAAAACTATGAAAACACACATGCAGCCAACCTATTCGTCAGAATGTGAACACAGGTTGAATTATCAGTACTCAGCTACTTTACTGCTAGTGAAGCCAGAGCTAGACATTTTATTACCTAATAAAATAACTGCTGCTTGCAAATTATGCTTTCCAGTTCCTGCCAAAATTCTAAAAATTTTGACGCTCCTATGTCTTGCTGCCCATTGCACTCATACAGGTTGCCTTGGCCACCGATGAGCATTAAACATGAAGGCAACTGGGATGTAATGGACCATACGATTACACTTGGTTTCAGAACTGTATGGAGATGCATAATGCATGACATAATGTGGCATTTTGTTGATGCAGACCATTGATGTGATTCTTGATGGTGTTGATGTATTAAGATTCATCTGGAAAAAATGAATTTATGTAATTTATCCTTGTATTTGCAAAGTTCTATGCACAACTATAGCTGTAGTCACTTATAATGTTCTAACGAGGGTTTAGTTAGGTTATTTGAATATGGCAAAGCACCTAAGGGCTGCTTATTTTTTCTACCAAAGTTAGCTGAAACAATGGTCACTTTAAAAAAACTACTTTAATTTTTTGCTATGTAGCACCTACTTAGTTCTGAACTGAAGAATAATATAACTGAAACAGCCATACATACAGATTATGTTATCTTAATCAATGAGTCAAACTAGTGAGTTCATTGCTTAAGCATTCACCAGCTTTAAGAAAACCAGATCAAGTAGGATATTGCTTTTTTTTTTCCCTTTTAACATAATTAAGTATCAATGTGCTTTAAAAATGATAATTCAAATTGTGACAAAGGTACCTATTGATTATTTACTACATCTCAGATTTTTAGAGGTAGTTATTTCCCAGCAATGATGTCTGTGTGTTTTCTTCGGTGGTAAAGTGCCAATAAATAGTATTTAACTGTAACAGTCATGTATAATCATAACTGACTTCTGATAATTGTGTATGTAATTTTATATTTCATTTTTGTTAGCCATTTTGCATTTTATAAATATGGGTCTTTTTGATTTGCTAAAAATAATGAAAACAGAAAACTGTTCGTTTTTTCTAGTTTCAGTCTGCTATGTCATGGGATAGTAAAAATCTCATAGAATGAAATAATAATCATTCCAAAAGCATATTGCAGTACTAGTAAAGTTCTGATATATGCAAATAAATCATTATGTTAAAGAAAGGAAATTGGTTTGAGGGAAGCATAGCTTATTAATTTTTGTTCATCAGAGTTCACAAAGTGTATAACTTACTCAAAATAATTCTAAAATTTTGAATTTTGGTACTTTCTAATTTTCTGAACCTCACCAGAATGCTGTGAAAAATTATTCATGGTCTAAACCATGTTGCTAAGAAAAATTTATGTGGCTACACATGTCACTAAAAATCATTTATGTGACAACCCAAGTATACACATAGCATTCTCCCAGACAGCACTTCTCCAGATATTTTCACCAGTGTGGTTGAAGATTATGATCCCTCCTATGGGAATTTCAGTACTTCAGCATTGCGGTGGACCACATACTGCGGTTTCTGTTGTTTCTGGTAAAATCTTTGGCAATGTAGCTTTCTGCATGCATTCAACATAAAAGGCATCACATGCCCCTCTTTCCTTTCTCATTTTAGGATTCTGGTGCCAAAATTTTGCAATTTTCTGATTTTTTTTTAATTAAAAAGATTTATAGGAAGAACAACGGTGAAAAAAAGCCTAGAAATGTGCGTGTCTTGTATTAAAGAATGTAAAACAATAGGTGGTGGTGGATGCATCGTTGAAATAAATTTAAAGATATGCAAACATCCTAACTCACCAACAAGTTTGCAAATGATTTTCAAAGTTGCCAATGGGTTCATGACTTACCACATCTGTGGTAAGAGTGTAAATTCCATATATTTTATGGCTCTTGTTAAAGATGGAATTAAACACAGGAATTTTAATTTAATAACTTATAATATTTAAACACAAAAACTTATTTCTATGTTTCCCTTAATGGGAGAGCAAACATAAATATTGTTGCAAAATTTAGTTAAAAATATTAATGGTAAATTTAAAATACATTTAAAATGCAATTTGTCACAGTTCTAGATCCCCATCTTTAGAAAAAGGAAAAAAAAGGTAATGAAGTAGAAATAGATAATGGAAATGACACTGTGTATTTTAAAATATAAATGAAAATTTGGGATAATCCAAGCAATGTTTATGTGTGTAAAAGGTATATTCCTTACTACCTTATGCATACTAAAGGTACCTGATAGATTTAACTGATAACAGTTACTTTTGAAAGAAGAATAATATTAAGAGCAATTCAAAGGTTGTATTTAATTTAAGGGACAGTAGGCAATGTAGGCATATATATTTTGCTGTAAATTGACTGGCAAATGTTATTCAGTAAAGGAAAAGATCCCACATGTGCTTTCTCTATACCACTACTTTAATCTAGTCCATCATTAACAATATTTTTCCTGGGATTCCATCTCAGGGTAAAATTGTAAGCTTTGTAATCTTGTTCTTAAAAATGTAGTTGTATCACGATAAAACATTAATAAACTATGTTAAATATTGTTTTTCCAACATTCCATTAGCAAAATAGAATAAGGATATAACCCTCTCAAGCAAATAACCCATTTTCCTTCCTTTGTAATGATCCGGTATTTCTCAAGGTGTATTGCATAAAGTAAAAATATATATTAACATATGAATTAATTCAGTTGTACATAAAATCACCTCTGACTTTTTAACTGATTTTTTTAAAGGATTAAAACATAACCGATGCACGCCATAAAAGGATTTTTATTACACGGGCTCGAGAAGCTTTACCACGTTACAAAACAAATGACGCCGAAAGCTCTATGTTACGTTTGTATTCTTCTAACCAATAGCAGCGAAGCAGCTATCACAGCAGGAGGTACAGCGAGTACGTTTTAGGAACATGCATCCCGGCTCCGATGCTTCTTAGTTTTTGCAAAAAATCATAATTCCAGCCGGAGTGCACCAGAGCTCTAAACAAGAAGGATGCTGCACTTGTAATTGAATATTGTAATTGCAGCTTTTATGTAATTGAATAACAATTTCAGTAGGAATTCTATCTTGAAAATTTTATTTTTAGCAATAAATTTATATTAAAAATCGCTTATTAAATTGAAATTTATCTGTTTACATTTAATTTAATTTTAAATATTTAATTACTTTAATCTTTAATTATTAAATCTTTCAATAAATAATTAACTAATTATCTAATAGCTATCAATTAAATTGTAAATAATTATATATAATTATTGATTAAATAGCATTTAATAAACAATAATTAAGTAGCTATTAATTAATTTGATAATAATTGACTATTGAGTTTTAAAATTATTAATTAGTTTAATAGTCGTTTTATTTATTTACTCTTGTTCCCTATTTGCTGACGGTCTTCCATAGGGCTCCGGCACTTCTAATTTTAGAAATTAAGCTAAATAGCTATATATTATGTATAAATTATAATATAATGTATGACATATAATGCTATGTATTATGTGTGCTATTATGTATGTATAAATACAATAAACGCATATATAGATCAATATATTTTTAGTATATAATGATTCAAAATAAATTTTATGGAAAAAAAAAACACACTTTTGACAGCAAAGAATTTCTGGACATCCCAAGTTAAATACATATGAAATCATTTGCTTACATTCAGTGAACGTTAATATCAAAACAGCGACACAATGCTTACAACAGCCAGCAATTCCTCCTTTACATGAACAAGAAATTAAAAAAAAAAAAAAATTATTTTTCCTTTTCCAATAATGAAATGTCCGTCGATTTCAAGCGATCATTACACTATACAACTTACCCTTCAATAGGAAGTCAAAATTTGTACATTGGGTTTTTCAAGTAAAATTCTGTGCTTTACCAAATGATGCGCTTTTTAAAATTCTCTCTGCTTCAGTAATATAGCGAGAATTTACGCATCCTTGAACAAAATCAAACATTTCGCAAAAGCTAAGCAACTCCATTTTTGGATGGACGAAGTCAGATCACAAATCAAAATACCGGTTTTTATCCGCCATACCTACATGCGAATTTAATCGCGGATAAAAAGATAAGGAAAAGTAGTAGAAAATATCATATCTAGAGCTTTAGCAACTTTCCACACAGAATGGTCGGTGTGCGAAAGACTTTCAATGAAGTTATCCCAGCAATTGTTTCTGTACTCTTGGATAAGTTTTCTGAGGTTTCGATTGGCAGCATTAAATCTTCTTTTGTCTTGGGTGGAGTGAGAACGTTGATAAATTTTTCTTAGTCTATTTTTCTCTGTAATTTTCTGTCTAATATTTTGTGGGACCGTATAATTAGTCTGTTTTGGAATAAATTTGGTGTGGTTGATGGCTTCGTTGATTTTACTGCTAAGATAGACTGTGGCATCATGAATTTCGCTTTTATTAGTCATTTTAGTGGTAGCAGATATGTTTTCTTCAAGGTGTTAAGCATAGTTTTCCCAATTAATGCGGCACTTTATAGGCGGAAGACCATGCTTTAAGCCATACAAAGTGAAGCGTACTGGTAGGTGATCTGAAGAAAGTTCATTATCCACTTGGAGAAAAGGTATTTGAGGAACATTGAAGGTAATTAAGATGTCTAATACATCAGAAGTATTTGAGATTTGATGAAGATGCGTAGGTTCATCTGGACCATAAATGTTGATATCAGGGTTGTTGATGATGTAATTATTAAGAATAATTCCGTCTGGATTATTTCGCCTGGAGTTCCAGTTAGCGTCCTTACAATTTAGGTCCCCCGCAATAATAGTTGGATAACTTGAGAATATAGTCAAGATCTTGAGTGTTGAGGCTATTGTTGGGTGGCTTATAAACAGCAATGTTGAGATATTCTTTATTATCACTGTTCAAAATAGATACACTTGCTTCAAAGCTCATAAGGGGAAGAGGGAAAATGGTACTGTTCAGACATTTTTTCATGAGAATAGCTGTACCGCCACCACGATTATGAAGACGGTCAGATCTATAGATGTTGTAGTTGGGAATTTTAAATTTGTCATTTGATTTGAGGTGGGTTTCACTTAATAAAATTACATCCAGACTGTGCTGGTTGATGTAGTTTTGAATTTCAATTTTTCGATTTTTAATACCATTACTATTATAAAACATAAACTTGGCATAATTAATATGTTGCATGGTATTTGGATTAGCCGTATGGGCGTAATTATTGGCCGATGCTATTCGCACCACCTGTGCGATTATCCGCTTAAGCTATTCGCACCAACATTAACCCCGCATGCGCATTGAGTTGTAAAAGGCAGGTTTCTAAAATGGCGTAGTTTATCATTTTTTAAGCGTTGGCGACTTTCAAAAGTTTAGAATGGAAAATGGGTTCCTTTTCTTATAAAAAGAAGGAACACATTTCTTTTTATTAAAGTATATATAAAAAAGGCAGATTTTTATGTTCGCAATGTATATCCTTTTCCTGAACGGTTTGAATAGTTTAAATGACTGATTTAAAGGGGGGGGAAATCGTGCTGACATTTTTTATACTTCTTAGAATACATTTAGCTTTAAAGATGTGTTTTGCTCAATCAAGCCTTTAATTCATTCCTCTTTGAAAAATTTCGTCCGATAAAAGATACTAAAAATTAGACAGCGGATTTCTGTGTAAAAAATTTAGACATGAAATAAGTTAAAAGCGATTATATGAAATATTAAATGAATTATTCTGTATGCCTGCTTATTTTTTTTATTTAATTCCTTGGCATTTTCAGGACGCAAAAAGTACTTCAAAGAACTTTGAAATATTAGTACAAACACATTAATCAATTAAATTGAAATAAATAATGGGATGTAATTTAAAAGACAGAAAAAATTAATGTAAGAGATTTAGATTTAAAAATTTGCACACAGAAATGATTTATCAGATTGTATAAGGTTTTATTTCATAAATAACTTTGATTTTGAAATATGGCATTTGAACCTATAAACATGAGTGGATACTGAAAAAATGATGAATAAATAAGAATATTATCATTTTCAGTCAGTTTTCTTATTGAATAATAAATTTTGACAGTCCTATGCTATAAGAATAGGTCTAAGTTTGCATAAAAATTCCTCTGTTAAATAAAAGAATTTAAGTAATTTTTGTAGCCTTTTTGTCAAGACACTAAAGATTTTTTTAACTAATTACTTGTCCTCGCTTGCAATCAGAACCATCATTAAATCCCTATTTTATTTAATCATTTCCTGAACATTATCATGTATATAGATTGACTTCGTCTTTGTAACTGATAATTATTACTTGCAAATTATTCTCTTGCTGGTGAACTACTAACAAACCTTTCTATTGCTGAGTTAGGGTTAACAACCTTTGCTCTCACTACCGCCTGCCTTACGGAAATCGGCGTAAAATGCGGCCGATGCTATTCGCACCAGCGGTGCGTTTAGCCGCTTAAGCTATTCGTACCACCATTGACCACGCATGTGCACTGAACTGTTAGATCCATAACGGATTCGACGTACGCGAACTGCCTAAGAGGTGTAGTGAGCCTTTTTTTTTTTTTTGAAGGTGGGTTACTACCTTGGCGTAGTTTATCATTTTTTAAGCGTTGGCGACTTTCAAAAGTTTAGAATGGAAAATGGGTTCCTTTTCTTATAAAAAGAAGGAACACATTTCCTTTTATTAAAGTACATATAAAAAAGGTTAGATTGTTCGCAATGTTTATCGTTTTCCTGAACGGTTGAAATAGTTTAAATGACTGATTGGGGGGGGGGACAAAATCTTGTTTACATTTTTTTGATTTTCTTAGAACACATTTAGCTTCAAAGATGTGTTTTGCGTAATCAAGACTTTAATTCATTCCTATTTGAAAATCTTCGTCGGTGGAAAGATAATAAAAATTAAACAGAGGTTTTCTGTGTAGAAAATTTAGACATGAAATAAGCGATTAAATCAACTATTAAATGACTAATTAATCACATAATACTGGTTAATAACAATTCTGTATGCCTGTTTATTTTTTTATGGAAATATTTGGCATTTTCATGACACATCAAGTACTTCAAAGAACTTTGAAGTATTAGTTCAAGCACATTAATAAACTAAATTGAAATAAATAATGGGATGTAATTTAAAAGGCAGAAAAAAAATTAATGTAAGAGATTTAGATTTAAAAATTTGCACACAGAAATGATTTATCAGATTGTATAAGGTTTTATTTCATAAATAACTTTGATTTTGAAATATGGCATTTGAACCTATAAACATGAGTGGATACTGAAAAAATGATGAATATATAAGAATATTATAATTTTTAGTAACTTTTCTTATTGAATAATAAATTCTGACAGTCCTATGCTATAAGACGTCTAAGTTTGCATAAAAATTCCTCTCTTAAGGGGACTCATACACCTTAAAACTCATAAAATGTTCGAATAGGTGACTGTTGCAAGAATCTGGATAACTTATTTATTTTCAAACAATTACTACCAACTTTTACAGCTGACTACATAATATAGCTGCTTTATGAAACAGTAATCAGAAAGTTTGTGTTGCGACAAATATTTTTATAATTTATTCCGCTTTGTGACTACATTTTTCGCCATGTTTCCGCCATACCTACATGCGAATTTAATCGCGGATAAAAAGATAAGGAAAAGTAGTAGATAATATCCTAAAAATATTATTGTGTCCATGGGTGTAGTCAAAAGGAGAGGAAGCTGTGATCATTTGCAATAAATAGTGTCTCACAGTGAGTATGTTTGCTAAGGCTGAATAGATGTGATGATGGGGGGGGGAAAGGTTATTTTTGAGATGCTTCGTATTCATGGTATTGAACATGGACTACAAGGCAATATTTATGCTTTCATCCTGAGACACACGCAAAAGACCCATAACATCAGACAAAAATATATATTACTTTAACTAAAATAACTAAAGACAATAAACATAGATCGGTGGTATTTATTAATATATTTATCATAATTTATTACAAGTTTATTTATTGTCAGTTTGCTATCATAATTTATTACTTGTTAATTAATGCTAGTTTAACACATTGAAGAAAACAGTATTTATAATATCTAATAATTCTAAGAATTTATTTAAGGCAATGAAGAAAAAGACATTAAACAGATAGCAAACAACAGTTTGAGAAAAAAAAATCGATGAGGTATAATATTTAAAGGCAAAAAAATATTTAAGCGATCTCGGGGAAAAAAAAAAAAAAAAAGATCGGAGAGCGAAGTACCGCATAGCGTAACCTAATATACACGTCGCTCCGCAAAATCTCCATTTTCCCTCTATGGAAACTGGAAATACCTCAAAACAAGACAGGACTAAGGCCTTATACTAGTAGATAGGGCTTAACCTGTATAGTAGGGCGGGCTCAGAAGGGAGAATTGTTGACAAACGAGACTGATAACGAAGTTAGCACCTGTTTGGAATTGTTACCACAAAAAGAGACGCAAGCAATGAGCAATTTCAAGCATTATTTAACGCTAAAAACTGGTGAACAATTATATTAATAAATTTAAAAGCACTTAGATTTGATTTAGTTTAGATGAAAGAAGGATACTTATCTCAAAATTCCATGGTTTCTTCGTGTATTCTCGCAGTGTCCACTCTATCACTCTCATTAACATCGGAGCTAAAGTAGGGAAAGAAGAGTTTAAAGCTTTCGCTGCGGAGTTAGATCTAACCGTTGCGAAAGATGTGAAAATTGTTATTTTAACCCTTTAACTGCTTAAGACGTGTTTAAACGTTTTTGGAATTCTTTAAAAATGCTTAAGACGTCTTTACACGAATTTCAAATGCCCGAAAAATGCTTAAGATTTGTATACACGAATCCCGAATTTCGCGAAGATTGCTTAAGACGTATTTAGACGATGCGATCTGGTCTTCCTTCCCCTACCTTTCTGCAGGCGGCTGTCAGTTGACACAAAGGTGTTAATAGGGTGTGAAGTCTCTTTGAAAAGAGCGCTTTAGGAAAAAGTCCTTAGAGTGAAGTATCTTTGTCACACAGCAGGTATGTATTATCTGTGTGCCGACTAAAAGTTTGCGAAAGAAGATAAATCGTTTTACAACTGTTTGCCTTGTGGTACTTTATACAAATGAAAGTCAAACAGGATCCGACGTTGTTATAGTACATTGCCGAATTTTAGTAGAAACAAGAAAAAATAAGAATTGTAACGGAAGACGCCTTTATGCCTATATGTTATAGAATCAAATATTTTATTTTTGTATTGAAAAATGATTACAATTTCTGATGCGGCAGGAAAAAATATAAAATGTTGCAACAAGCTTTCTTGTTTGCCTTCGTATTTCAAATGCGCGTTATTATAATGGTATATTCTTCTTTTTACATTCTTAAATGTTAAAACTGTACTTTCAGCATGACTGAGTTTTGTACTCGTATGTGTGGCTCTATGCTCCGTAGAAATGGCGAACTGACATATAAAAATTATATGAATGTTGAAAGGAAGATATTCTACTCGAAACTTCAACTAAATGGAATAAATGAATACGCCGAAGGAATTTCTAGAAATATTGGTTTTAAAAATTTTATTATTAAGATTTTAAATACAAAATGTTTTGAAATCTAAAGAAAAATATATGTAATCCTTGAAACATTTTTGGAAAGAAATCTATCGATATAAAATCTCTTAAAATTAATGGAGTGTAAATTAATTAAAACAGTTAGTGTACGGAAGGGTTAGATATACTGCGCACAAAAATTACAGTCAGAAGATCAATTATTTAAAGATATAAATTAATTACATTAAAAGAATTTAAAATAAATTAACATCTGTCCAAATGTCAATGCTAACAGCAATAGCACGAATGAAAGTTATTCTTTAAATTCCGAACTTAGTTCATCCGTCGGTACGCAATGATTGTGTCTTTGCGGTTACTTTTCTTATAGATACTACAAAAGGCCGCCAACGAAGTAGCGGTAAAATCGTTGAATACTAATAGTTTGAAGCGGGTTCCAATCCTGATGAATGGATTGCCTGCATACCAGTTTTAGCGAATGTTTGTTGCGCATGTTTAATGTGAATATGAGCCAATTTTAGTTAGCTTTTCATGATGACGTGCCTTGACTACGAGTCCTCGCTCGGGTTGTGTTTGGTTTGGCTTGTTAGATTATTAAGCACGTGAAGGGGATTTGTCTAAGGGGAGGTATGCTTTCGTGACAGATTTTCTAAGGGAAACAATCTCGCACTACAAAAAGTTAAAACCATAAAAACGCCCATGCAATCAGCTTGTTCACGAGGGTTTGAATGCAGGTCAAACTACCAGTATGTTAGGAGAAGCGATTCCAAGAATGTTTAATTATTTTATTTAGTTTGTCATAAGCTAAATAAAATAATTAAACATTCTTGAAATCTCTTCACATTACTGAAATGGCAATAACTTCGAATTATACTATGCTACCACTTTTCCTCTAATATGAAATTTTGAACTTTTCCGTTATCGGACAGCCCACCAGCGACTGAGCGGAGTCTAACGGAACAACTGGTGGTTCTGTCCGGGGTTCGAATCCCGGCAAACGAGCTGGTTGCCAAGATGATATTCTTAGTTTTCCATATGTGTAACATGTATGCAAGCCAATTTCCGTTAGGCAGTCCTCGAACGAAGGCATCCTTGACCTTAGGCAAATAACCATCGAGTACTTTGCCATAATCAAATAAACCTTTATACATAACATGCTTCAAATATTTTTATGTTGAAAAGTTCATGCGCCAAAGTTGGCCCCCGTTGAATGAAATGTGTTGTTTATTTTTTCTTTGTTTTTTATAACAACAATGTTCTTGTTTTCAGAATCTGAATTATCAATAAAATTCTTTTAATAATATGCGATTCTTTTTTTTTTTTTTTTTTTTTTTTTTTTTTTGTTTAATGAAAAATTAATTTAAGCGACAAATCTCTTATATTTAGAAAATTTTTCTATTTTCGAAACGAGTTGCTGTCAAAAGCGCACCTTCTCGTTGCTGCATATATTTATTTAAAGCAAACTGCTTGGCGCGTGTGCTTTTATATTTGAAAAGATTCAGAGAATTTTCAACAGGGAAATAAAGTTATTAATTTTACTGAATTTTGTGGATTCTTTGTGTTTTGAGGTAAAAGTCAAACCATCAGATATGTGATAACTTTAAAATAAGGGTATATATAATCAGGATTTTGCGGCCAGACATTCCCAGCGAAATACATTACAAAAAATTATCTATGTAGAATTAATGTATATTCCGTTTAGTATTTTAATTTATCAGTGTTATTACAGATAAGTTTATCAGTGTAAGTTATATCGAGTTTTAGTTGTGTTCGATATAAGAATTTTATTTGGTTTATATAAATCCGATTCGATTAATAATATTATATTTATTAAATACTATTTATTAGGTTTCCAAATCTGTCAAACCCAATCAATGGCCTCCTGGCTAAGATATCTGATTATCGCTATTTCGACTCGTATTCGAACCCAAACAAACGAACTGGTTGAATTTTGTGATTTCCCCTATGTGTAACATGAACATGAGTACGTTTTACTTAGAAAGTCGTCCATGGAGACATTCATTGCCTTCGGCTGATAGATCTCGTTTCCTTTGCCATACTCAAAAAATCTAAAAATTTTTCTAAAACACTAAGAGATGCATATAACAAAATAAAATTAAGTAAATAAGAAAATAAATTAAGTAAATGCATATAAAAAAACTGAAGTAAATGTATATAACGAAAAAAAAAGGAGGTAAAAACAAATTTTCAATACAGTAGTTTTTAAATTGCTTGTTTTCACATTTTATTTCATTTTTATGTATGTACTAATATACAGTGTATGTGTGCAAAAGTGTGCTTGTTCGGCATATCCATATATATTAATTAAATAAATCTGATTTGAAAATGCATGCACTAACGCGCTATTCTCGTAATTTGAAAAACACTAAAGTATTGTCTGAGAAAAAGTATTTATAAAGAAAATTAAATTTCGTCTTCTTACTCGGTGCTGTGTAAAAAATTTAAATAAGCTTATTAATTTTTTTCTTCTTTATTAAAAAAAATTAGTTTCTTTTCATCTATATATGAAAAATAACAAAATCTTGCTGTCAGAATGGAAATTCTTAAAAATATAAAACTCGTTTTCTTCGAACAAAAGTTTCTGAGAAATTTCTCTAGGTCAGCAGGTAGTAACAGGACCACTGACTGCTTTGTTTGAAAAACCCGATGAAGTGGATGATTTTACCCCCAAAAGGTTTTCTTTAACAAAGCAGATGCGGTCCAAATGGCTTTTCTGAAAAGCGTTCGTATTTGAATAGCTTGAAGCTTGAAAGCTTGAGTTGGAAGACTTATTGTTTCCGAAGCAATGAGTCAGACAGGAATAAAATTTGTTATAGATATTTCTCTCTCTTTGTGAGTTCTTGAAATCTTGGAATGGGTGAAAGTTTATTTTGTTTTACATATATAAGGAAATTGCATGTAAAGCAAAATAATTCAAGGCACATGTTGTATGTTAATCATTGTACGTCCCCTCAGCTCTTCGGTTGGGTATTAAGAAAAGAAATTCCTATACTGCTTTTGTATTACTTGTATATCGAAAGATTTGAAAAAAAATAGCTTCATATGAAAAGTTTTTCTCCGATGAACGAATGCAGCTGAAACATGTTTCTGTCTTCAAGTATATCCACAAAACATGAAATAGTATTGTACTCTTTTGTATTCTATTGCATTTTTATATTACTTCGTGGTAAATTTTTTGGTTCTTAAATTTCTCTCTCTCTTTTCTTATAATACACAAGTACTCTTTCAAATATGGCTGACCTATGAACCTAAATTTTTATACTATAAAATTTTATATGAAAATTAGCCGTAATCATTAGACACAGCTTTGTGTATATTATATTCTTGAATACATGCCTGCAATTAATACTAAGAATACTATTGATAAAATTCGTGATATAATTAATAATGAAAAAACTGTTTAAGCTAAAAACCGATTTGAATCTTTTTTTTCATTATAGGGTAACATGAGCCAAACAATTTTCGTTAGAAATATACAATTATGCTAACTTGACCCATCAGATAGAAGATATTTTATTATCATCATCGGGGCTATGATAAAAGACTTTTTACGCTTAAGATTTTGGATTATGATAAAGCACAAAGGACGTATTTGTCTAAGGGAAAGGAAGTCTTCGGGGTAGATTTTTTTTTGTGGGAAACAAACTGTTAATTCACAATCAATTGTACTTATGAAAAACCCGTAAACCCCCATGCAGCCGCTAGAATTTACCGGTGCTCAGCTATCTTACCGTTTGGAGACTAGTTGGCTTTCTGAACTTACGAAATACCTATCTGAATTTGAATATTTGCATAAAAAACGAGCAAAATAAAATGACACATTGTAAATAGTACATTTTACTGAAATCAAACTTTCTTTGAAAAAGGAAAATTAATTGTAAGGAATAAGATGGATGCATTTAATTAAACGGCGGGCAATAACAGCGCTGATCGTATGTTTCGTATAGGAAATCATTTTCTTCGTGTTATCGTATAACGGAAAATATCCACAGATTATATTTTACAGTTTTTAAGAAGTCATGGGTTATCTGCTTTAAGAGAACACCTTCGTGGGCAATTTTCTAAATAAAATTGAATTCACGTTACGCATCGAGAAAATCATAAATACCACAAGCAGCTAAACTGTTCGGTTGCCAACAACAAAATACCAACATCCAGCAATCTTATTCACTCAACTATAGTGAACTTAAACTAATGTTTGTATATTATTAGTAGTATTAAAATAACGAAAATATTTATTCTAATAAAAATTTTTGTTTGAATATCCTCCCTAGTAAGGTATTTCCTTTGGTTGGAGATTTGTCAACAATAAATGCTATGTTTAAGCAAGACATTTATTTAGAGCATAATGCTTCAAAAATGTATGCTGGGATCCCTAGAAAAAAAAAATATCGCCGGAAAATATATCTCCGAAAAAATATTTAATTATTCATATTCTTATGATTAATTATTAAATAATTAATAACTTTTATAATTATTAAATTAAATGCTTATTTATACTTTACCAAATGTACAGCAACACTCTTTCTTTACAAATATACCATATTGAATAAATTATATTGTAAGCTAATAAGTAACAATATTGCTTTGTTTAATTAAGATACAATAACAAGCCGAACAAACATTAAATTGGAAGTCAAACAACAAAAATCAGCTTTATATTTTCAAATTTTCACAATCTAATTTTCATTATATCTTATCTCGTTCATTTGCGCTTTTGCAGCTGAAGATGATGGTTCGGTAAAACCATCTTTACTAGTCCTGTGAAAATTTGAAAATATAACGCTGATTTTTGTTCTTTGACTTGTTCTTTGACAAATTAATTGCTTTGTTTGTTATTAATATGTCTCATCTTTCCTATTTCAGATAAAATTTACTAGTGTTTCTTGGACAGGAAAGCAAGAATTTTTAATTTGAATCAATAAATTTATGATACACTGAAAACGGTTTCATGTTATAATTCCCTTTCTGAATATCTTGAATGTATATAAAAAAGTAAAATGCAAATTTAATATTAATATTATCACCCTTAAAAACACCCAAATATTTCGTTTTTCGTCCTCTGAAAACTACGTAATAATTACGGAAAAAAGAAATTATTTAAAATAATTATTAGTTCCCTGCAAATATAGAATTATTAGTTGCCTGAAGAATATAGGAAAATGCTGAAGGTTTTAAAGATTTTTAATTAATGACAAAACTACAGAAAATCGGAAATAATACGAAATGTTTCAGCAATATCTCAGAAGGAATGAAAATTGCACCAGATATTTGTCAGAATATAATTTTAGTGATAGCAGTTTAATCAGTCTGCATTGAAATTCCGGTGATAATCAGTGACATACAGATTTAGGTTACTTAGGTTAAAAATGCGTAATAATTTAAAATTTAACCGGGTAAATTTTAAAACCAATTTATTTGAAAACTATCAGCTTCGCTGCGAGCCTTCGTCTGGCTTTTAAATGTACCGGAAAAATGGCTGAAGGGAACTCCAAACGTTAAATTTAAAAACTGCGTAGGATTTTACTCTGCAGAACAACTTCATAAAAAAGTTATTACGCATAACAAAATTACAATGAAATAAGCAATGTCACTTAATACAAATATTAATTATCCTAATAAATAAATTAACCAAATTCCCTTTGCAAAATCTTAAGAACTCAAATGGTATAAAGGAGGTTAATAACTTTGTTTCCTAAAAAACTCAGTCAAAACTTTTCAATATCTTAAAAACAGTGAAATGAGCAATAAATAAAATAAAGGAATGCAAAAAAACAAAAAATTCTGAAAAGCAAAGTATAATTAATGATATTTTATCTTATGTTTTCAAGCGAAAAAATTACAATGAAATAAGCTATATCTCTTAATACAAATATTAATTATCCTAATTAAAAAATTAAAAAACTTTCCGTAGAAGAACAAAAAATCATGCAAAACTTTTCAATATATTATAAACAGTGAAATAAGCAAAAAAATAACATGAAAGCAACTCAAAAAACATAAAATTCCGCGCAGAATTTTACTCCACAGAACAACTTTATCAAAAAAAAAAAATCAATAAAAATATATTATATTTATATAAAAATGACAATGAAATATGCCAATCTCTTAAAAACAGTGACATAAGAAATACGATGAAAAATTGTTGCCAAACCCATATTTCTAAAAGAATGAAACTATTCAAAATGATGCGATTTCATCAAAAATCTATCAACAACAATAAGACAGGAAAATTGTTGCCAAAATCACATTTTTAAAGATGTGAGATGTGAGAAATGTACTCGGAAGCTTCATTTAAAAAAATCTTTTAAAAATACAAGATATTATCATTTTTCCAAAATTCTTTTTGTAAAAGCATTCGCAAGGATGAAAGTTTAACGTGTCCAAAAATCAAAGAAAAATAAACTGTACATTTTTAAAAATAAACTTTTTTAGAAAAAATCCAATTGAAAAAGTGTTAAGCTCCCTTTGTTAAATAAATTCGTATTTAATCGATTTATTGAAACACGAAATTTATTTTAAGTTCGTAAAATAGCTAAGTGCCTACGTTTCATGACGATATGAAAATGGAGTGTGTAGAGTAAAATTTCGCTTTCCTATATCCCATTATGTTTCAAAATGACACAATTTCGTCACAAAACATGAAATAAAAAAAATTCGAATACGAATTTCGAAAAACTCGCTTCGAAGTGCACTGGCTCTTGTGTAGATGTACCTATGTACCAAATTTCGTAGCCGTGGGTCTATTAGCTTACGCGCAGCGCGAACGAAAGGCGCACACACACAGAGAGACTTTTTCTTTTATTATATGTAGAGAAGATATGTAGAGATAAGATTGTTTAAGGGAAGGAACCTTTCAAGTTTCGCAGCTGTAGCCTGCGGCATTAAGACGATCATCACGGAGAGTCCAGCCTTTTGCAATTCTCTTGAGAGCTCACAGCTACCGAACAATATATGGCAATCAATATCACTTAGCGGAATCACTGAAGTAAAATTCTGGGAGGGATGGGAAATAACAAAAGAACTGCTTGACAATTTTCAGAGGTTTAGGGTTATTTTCGCGACATTTTACGGGAAGTTCGGTCCAAAACTAGCGACAGTTTTAAAGGAATTCGCAGATAATTACTCGACAGGCTAAGGGTTAAAAACTTTTATAAAGAAATAATAAAGTTTTGAAAACTTATCAAGAGTTAGTAAAAGCGTAGTTGATTACGCGCTTAAGCAAGGGGAAAAAACTCAAAGCCAAAAACAAGTCACAAATTGCGTTACAAAAACTTGAAAACGAAACAAAGGTAGAGTTAGATCAAATCAAACTAGCGCAGTTGGAGAAAGAACTTCAAATCGCGAATATCAAATCGAGTTGTCCCAAAATACGTCGTCTTCCACAGTAAAGCCATCAAAAGACAGACATCAAAGACCTAATCCCTGATATCTCAGTTGATGAATTTGAGAATGCTGAAAAGACACTTTGTAGGTTTGGAACAGAAAGAATCATTTACATGCATAAAAGACTCCACTGTTCGTGCGTTGAGACTAATCGTAGACGAAATGGAATTTTCAGAGCGAAAACGGACGTCCTACAGCGTTAAGATGAAGAAAATTTCCAATATCCTCTCATTTTACCTTTAAAACACCCTCTTGTTTAGAGACTAATTTATGAGACACATGTAGAACTCCAGCATGCTGTTGTCAGCATTTTAATGGCAAATTTTAGAGAAAAATTTTGGATATAAAATCCAGAAAAACTGTTCGAAATATTATTAAATATTATCAGGAAATGTGTAAGATGTAAAAGATTTGCTACACAAAGAGTAGTAGTCGAGCCAGGATTTCCACCCGAATTCAAACTTAGAGAAAGGGCCGTTTTTGAAGTCGTCGATGTAGATCTAGCAGATCCTCTCTATCTCCGTGATGGATCTATAGCTTGGATAGTCTAGATTCATTGCTAGAAGAGGTAGACCTTATGCAATATATTCCAACAACGGAACTAATTTGGTACGGACTAACAGTGTTCTTAAGAAAGTGAAGTAGAACGCCATATGTTCAGCTGTTTCTATTTAAAGGACACGATGAAAATTCAAACCTCCGACTGCTACCTGGCGGGAGAGGCTTGTGCGAATGACGAAAGAAAATTTTTAAGAAGAATATAAGGCCGAACTTTCTTAAATTACGAAGAGTTATATATTATATTATGTGACTCTGAACAAATGATTAATACACGACATATCACATACGTATCAGAAGATAATCAAGATCCTTCACCATTGACCCCTGTGATGTTCCTCCATGAATTGGCGTCATCAGGAGTTCCTGATATTGACTGCGTAGACTACCAAGAACTAAACCGCTGATCCAAATATCGACAGAGAATAAGACGTGATCTAAGAAACAGATTTCGTAGTGAATATCTTGGTCAGTTGAGACAACATGCGATAAAGAGGGAAAAATATCAACAGTGTCAAGTAGGCGATGTCGTTCTGTTGGAAGACGCCGCACTCATTAGCGTTTAGCCAACATAATCGAGCTTTTTCCCAGTATAGACGGAAAAGTTAGACTAACGAGGGTCAAGATAAGAAATGAACTCTGCTTCCTCCAGTGGCCCGGCTTTCCCCGTCGGAGATCTCTATTCCCGAATCTGCTGGTCCTCTGTTCCACGGCAGCACATCTCGAGATAGAAACAACCCTACGACTGGTCAGGCTGATTGTGTTTCAGAACCTGCTTCAAGTCCTCACGTGATAACCAGAGCTGGAAGAGTTGTTGGTCTCCCTCATCGACTGGACCTGTGTGTATTGAGTTCCTCCGTACCGTCGGAACTCAATGGTGGGAGGAGATGTTACATCTAAACTCTGGACTGTCAGCGCCGTTACATCTAAAATCTAGAATAATCAAAACAAAAACGTACATAGAACTCTGATTTGCATTTAGCTAGAACCAGAACAAGAACTAAAAAGATTGTATGAAGGAAAGAGCGAAATGTTCATCTAAACGTAGTCTATTAATTGTGTATAAATATAATCTATTTATGTTTCACAGAAGTCTAAGTGTCAATATTTTGAAGAATCTTTGAATTTAGATAGTCCAACGATCAGTGTTAAGTTTAGGATTATATATCTTTAGATTGCCAATGTTCGTCTTTGGTGTTCGTGAATAAACGTTGTGTGGTATAACGCTCCTCTGTTTCTTAGAGATTTACACATATTTTGTTTATAGTGCCTGCAAACCGGGATTATTACGAATCAGAAAATCGACAGACTGAATAGTTCGAAAATGGAGGGCGTTCTTGAAAATTTGAAAAAGAAACGATCGGTTATAAGACAATTAACTACGAAACTGATAACCAAAGTCGAAACGAATTTAGGAAATAATATTCCGCTAAATGAGAAAATTGAGATAATCGAGGATTTATATGAACAGTTAATTGAGAAAATCAACGAACTGAAAAGTTTAGATTCAGAAATCGAAACGAAAGTAACTTCGGAGGAGATTGAAAATGAAGTTACCTTAAGCCAAGAATACCAGGATAAAACTGTTATATGGAGAGGAAGAATGCAAAGATTTTTGAAGAAGAATTCGGAATCTTCTAGAACAGTTCATCAGAACGAAACGGCTAATGTTGCACTTCCAGTTGAAGCGAAAACAGTGAAGTTGCCACGTCTGCAAATCGGAACTTATTACGGAGATTCGTGTAAATGGTTAGACTTTTGGAACCAATTCGAAAATACAATTCATAATCATAGTGGATTGAGAAAAACTGAAAACTTTGCGTACCTAAAATCCTTACTTGGAGGTAATGCTTTAGCTGCCATTTCCGGTTTCGCTTTAAGTGACCAGAATTATGATTCCGCAGTAGAAATATTGAAAGAACGTTTTGGAAGACAAGATGTTGTTATCACCTCGCATATGAATAAATTATTATCCCTTGAACCAGTGGGAAACATTTCAAATGTTAAAGCACTGCATAAGCTGTACGATGAATGCGAAGTCAACATTCGAAGTTTAGGATCGTTAAACGTTACTTCTGGAAGTTATGGAAATATTCTCCGTCCTATCATTTTGCAGAAATTTCCAGAGGAATTAAATTTGGAATTTAATCGAAGTCGAAATATGGAATCAGGATTTGATATAAAGGAACTTATAGAATTCTTAAAAAAGGAAGTTAACTGTCGAGAAGCTGCAAGTTTAATGAACTCTGCGAAAACGAATCAGAAACCATACTTTCGTCAAAATGAACAACGCACGAAAGTTTATCCGAATTATAAACCGAAAGTTCCGACTGCTTCAGCTTTATCAACAATTGGATACAAATGTATATTTTGTGATAAAGAAGACCATACGAGATATAAATGTACTGAGGTGAACTCTGAAGAGAAACGCAACATTTTGAAACGTACAGGAAAATGTTTTCTGTGTTTTGGATGTAAACATTTAGCTATCAACTGTAAGAACACACAGTTTTCCTGCAAAAAGTGCCGCGGTAAACATCATGAAAGTGTGTGTGTAAATCCCACATCAGCTGTCTTCAATGTAAAAAATAAGGAAACCGAAACATCGGCAGAAATTGTTCAAAATTCTTCTGCCAAAACTGGATCTAATATTATGCTTCAAACGGTGTATGCTGTGGCTGAGGGCAGAAATAAGAATTGTATTGTGAGATGTCTTCTTGACGGCGGTAGCCAAATCTCTGCAATTCGAGAAGATTTATCAAGAAAATTACAGTTACCAGTGAAAGGAGAAACTGTTTTAAATCTGCATACCTTCGGTGAAAAGAACGGAAAATATTGGCGTCGAAAGAAAGTTGAACTTACTCTCCGCAATATTAATGACCCTGAAAAATCCATAAATCTCGAAGTCATTGAAGTACCAGTCATAACAAATGCCGATATACGGGTACCAGATGTAGAAATGAAATCCAAACTCCAGGCATTCGGCGTCATAGTCTTTGACACTACAATCTCAAATCCCAACCAGATCCTTTTGATCTTTGCCGCCTGGTAAAGTCCACTTGAAACAGCGGGTGCGGAAGGTTGATCGTGGCGAGGGGAAACCGGCAGAGAGTGTGGTATTCATTCTTGCTCTTGACTGTTGCGGTGTGCGCTTCAAAAGTAAAGCACTTTTGCTCTGCTTATTTTTGTAGCTCTTATTTAATATATTACAATATTCTTTTAGCTGTTATTTAAAATTTTACACTTTTCTTTTCAGAATTTACGAGTTATTTTTTTCAGGTTTGACAAGTTAATTCTTTTTTTCAGGTTTTCCTTTCAGATTTGCGGTGTGCGCTTCAAGTAAAGCATTTTTTTCTCTGCTTATTTTTGTAGCTCTTATTTAATATTTTACAATATTCTTTTAGCTGTTATTTAAAATTTTACAATATTCTTTTCAGAATTACGCTTTTACTAACTCTTGATAAGTTTTCAAAACTTTATTATTTCTTTATAAAAGTTTTTAACCCTTAGCCTGTCGAGTAATTATCTGCGAATCCCTTTAAAACTGTCGCTAGTTTTGGACCGAACTTCCCGTAAAATGTCGCGAAAATAACCCTAAACCTCTGAAAATTGTCAAGCAGTTCTTTCGTTATTTCCCATCCCTCCCAGAATTTTACTTCAGTGATTCCGCTAAGTGATATTGATTGCCATATATTGTTCGGTAGCTGTGAGCTCTCAAGAGAATTGCAAAAGGCTGGACTCTCCGTGATGATCGTCTTAATGCCGCAGGCTACAGCTGCGAAACTTGAAAGGCTCCTTCCCTTAAACAATCTTATCTCTACATATCTTCTCTACATATAATAAAGGAAAAAGTCTCTCTGTGTGTGTGCGCCTTTCGTTCGCGCTGCGCGTAAGCTAATAGACCCACGGCTACGAAATTTGGTACATACGTACATCTACACAAGAGCCAGAGCACTTCGAAGCGAGTTTTTCGAAATTCGTATTCGAATTTTTTTTTATTTCATGTTTTGTGACGAAATTGTGTCATTTTGAAACATAATGGGATATAGGAAAGCGAAATTTTACTCTACACACTCCATTTTCATATCGTCATGAAACGTAGGCACTTAGCTATTTTACGAACTTAAAATAAATTTCGTGTTTCAATAAATCGATTAAATACGAATTTATTTAACAAAGGGAGCTTAACACTTTTTCAATTGGATTTTTTCTAAAAAAGTTTATTTTTAAAAATGTACAGTTTATTTTTCTTTGATTTTTGGACACGTTAAACTTTCATCCTTGCGAATGCTTTTACAAAAAGAATTTTGGAAAAATGATAATATTTTGTATTTTTAAAAGATTTTCTTAAATGAAGCTTCCGAGTACATTTCTCACATCTCACATCTTTAAAAATGTGACTTTGGCAACAATTTTCCTGTCTTATTGTTGTTGATAGATTTTTGATGAAATCGCATCATTTTGAATAGTTTCATTCTTTTAGAAATATGGGTTTGGCAACAATTTTTCATCGTATTTCTTATGTCACTGTTTTTAAGAGATTGGCATATTTCATTGTCATTTTTATATAAATATAATATATTTTTATTGATTTTTTTTTGATAAAGTTGTTCTGTGGAGTAAAATTCTGCGCGGAATTTTATGTTTTTTGAGTTGCTTTCATGTTATTTTTTTGCTTATTTCACTGTTTATAAGATATTGAAAAATTTTGCATGATATTTGTTCTTCTACGGAAAGTTTTTTAATTTTTTAATTAGGATAATTAATATTTGTATTAAGAGATATAGCTTATTTCATTGTATTTTTTTCGCTTGAAAACATAAGATAAAATATCATTAATTATACTTTGCTTTTCAGAATTTTTTGTTTTTTTGCATTCCTTTATTTTATTTATTGCTCATTTCACTGTTTTTAAGATATTGAAAAGTTTTGACTGAGTTTTTTAGGAAACAAAGTTATTAACCTCCTTTATACCATTTGAGTTCTTAAGATTTTGCAAAGGGAATTTGGTTAATTTATTTATTAAGATAATTAATATTTGTATTAAGTGACATTGCTTATTTCATTGTAATTTTGTTATGCGTAATAACTTTTTTATGAAGTTGTTCTGCAGAGTAAAATCCTACGCAGTTTTTAAATTTAACGTTTGGAGTTCCCTTCAGCCATTTTTCCGGTACATTTAAAAGCCAGACGAAGGCTCGCAGCGAAGCTGATAGTTTTCAAATAAATTGGTTTTAAAATTTACCCGGTTAAATTTTAAATTATTACGCATTTTTAACCTAAGTAACCTAAATCTGTATGTCACTGATTATCACCGGAATTTCAATGCAGACTGATTAAACTGCTATCACTAAAATTATATTCTGACAAATATCTGGTGCAATTTTCATTCCTTCTGAGATATTGCTGAAACATTTCGTATTATTTCCGATTTTCTGTAGTTTTGTCATTAATTAAAAATCTTTAAAACCTTCAGCATTTTCCTATATTCTTCAGGCAACTAATAATTCTATATTTGCAGGCAACTAATAATTATTTTAAATAATTTCTTTTTTCCTTAATTATTACGTAGTTTTCAGAGGACGAAAAACGAAATATTTGGGTGTTTTTAAGGGTGATAATATTAATATTAAATTTGCATTTTACTTTTTTATATACATTCAAGATATTCAGAAAGGGAATTATAACATGAAACCGTTTTCAGTGTATCATAAATTTATTGATTCAAATTAAAAATTCTTGCTTTCCTGTCCAAGAAACACTAGTAAATTTTATCTGAAATAGGAAAGATGAGACATATTAATAACAAACAAAGCAATTAATTTGTCAAAGAACAAGTCAAAGAACAAAAATCAGCGTTATATTTTCAAATTTTCACAGGACTAGTTTCGATGGTTTTACCGAACCATCATCTTCAGCTGCAAAAGCGCAAATGAACGAGATAAGATATAATGAAAATTAGATTGTGAAAATTTGAAAATATAAAGCTGATTTTTGTTGTTTGACTTCCAATTTAATGTTTGTTCGGCTTGTTATTGTATCTTAATTAAACAAAGCAATATTGTTACTTATTAGCTTACAATATAATTTATTCAATATGGTATATTTGTAAAGAAAGAGTGTTGCTGTACATTTGGTAAAGTATAAATAAGCATTTAATTTAATAATTATAAAAGTTATTAATTATTTAATAATTAATCATAAGAATATGAATAATTAAATATTTTTTCGGAGATATATTTTCCGGCGATATTTTTTTTTTCTAGGGATCCCAGCATACATTTTTGAAGCATTATGCTCTAAATAAATGTCTTGCTTAAACATAGCATTTATTGTTGACAAATCTCCAACCAAAGGAAATACCTTACTAGGGAGGATATTCAAACAAAAATTTTTATTAGAATAAATATTTTCGTTATTTTAATACTACTAATAATATACAAACATTAGTTTAAGTTCACTATAGTTGAGTGAATAAGATTGCTGGATGTTGGTATTTTGTTGTTGGCAACCGAACAGTTTAGCTGCTTGTGGTATTTATGACTTTCTCGATGCGTAACGTGAATTCAATTTTATTTAGAAAATTGCCCACGAAGGTGTTCTCTTAAAGCAGATAACCCATAACTTCTTAAAAACTGTAAAATATAATCTGTGGATATTTTCCGTTATACGATAACACGAAGAAAATGATTTCCTATACGAAACATACGATCAGCGCTGTTATTGCCCGCCGTTTAATTAAATGCATCCATCTTATTCCTTACAATTAATTTTCCTTTTTCAAAGAAAGTTTGATTTCAGTAAAATGTACTATTTACAATGTGTCATTTTATTTTGCTCGTTTTTTATGCAAATATTCAAATTCAGATAGGTATTGCGTAAGTTCAGAAAGCCAACTAGTCTCCAAACGGTAAGATAGCTGAGCACCGGTAAATTCTAGCGGCTGCATGGGGGGTTTACGGGTTTTTCATAAGTACAATTGATTGTGAATTAACAGTTTGTTTCCCACAAAAAAAAATCTACCCCGAAGACTTCCTTTCCCTTAGACAAATAGGTCCTGTGTGCTTTATCATAATCCAAAATCTTAAGCGTAAAAAGTCTTTTATCATAGCCCCGATGATGATAATAAAATATCTTCTATCTGATGGGTCAAGTTAGCATAATTGTATATTTCTAACGAAAATTGTTTGGCTCATGTTACCCTATAATGAAAAAAAAAGATTCAAATCGGTTTTTAGCTTAAACAGTATTTTCATTATTAATTATATCACGAATTTTATCAATAGTATTCTTAGTATTAATTGCAGGCATGTATTCAAGAATATAATATACACAAAGCTGTGTCTAATGATTACGGCTAATTTTCATATAAAATTTTATAGTATAAAAATTTAGGTTCATAGGTCAGCCATATTTGAAAGAGTACTTGTGTATTATAAGAAAAGAGAGAGAAATTTAAGAACCAAAAAATTTACCACGAAGTAATATAAAAATGCAATAGAATACAAAAGAGTACAATACTATTTCATGTTTTGTGGATATACTTGAAGACAGAAACATGTTTCAGCTGCATTCGTTCATCGGAGAAAAACTTTTCATATGAAGCTATTTTTTTCAAATCTTTCGATATACAAGTAATACAAAAGCAGTATAGGAATTTCTTTTCTTAATACCCAACCGAAGAGCTGAGGGGACGTACAATGATTAACATACAACATGTGCCTTGAATTATTTTGCTTTACATGCAATTTCCTTATATATGTAAAACAAAATAAACTTTCACCCATTCCAAGATTTCAAGAACTCACAAAGAGAGAGAAATATCTATAACAAATTTTATTGCTGTCTGACTCATTGCTTCGGAAACAATAAGTCTTCCAACTCAAGCTTTCAAGCTTCAAGCTATTCAAATACGAACGCTTTTCAGAAAAGCCATTTGGACCGCATCTGCTTTGTTAAAGAAAACCTTTTGGGGGTAAAATCATCCACTTCATCGGGTTTTTCAAACAAAGCAGTCAGTGGTCCTGTTACTACCTGCTGACCTAGAGAAATTTCTCAGAAACTTTTGTTCAAAGAAAACGAGTTTTATATTTTTAAGAATTTCCATTCTGACAGCAAGATTTTGTTATTTTTCATATATAGATGAAAAGAAACTAATTTGTTTTTAATAAAGAAGAAAAAAATTAATAAGCTTATTTAAATTTTTTACACAGCACCGAGTAAGAAGACGAAATTTAATTTTCTTTATAAATACTTTTTCTCAGACAATACTTTAGTGTTTTTCAAATTACGAGAATAGCGCGTTAGTGCATGCATTTTCAAATCAGATTTATTTAATTAATATATATGGATATGCCGAACAAGCACACTTTCGCACACATACACTGTATATTAGTACATACATAAAAATGAAATAATATTTGAAAACAAGCAATTTAAAAACTACTGTATTGAAAATTTGTTTTTACCTCCTTTTTTTTTTTTCGTTATATACATTTACTTCAGTTTTTTTATATGCATTTACTTAATTTATTTTCTTATTTACTTAATTTTATTTTGTTATATGCATGTCTTAGTGACAGATTTGGAAACCTAATAAATAGTATTTAATAAATATAATATTATTAATCGAATCGGATTTATATAAACCAAATAAAATTCTTATATCGAACACAACTAAAACTCGATATAACTTACACTGATAAACTTATGTGCAATAACACTGATAAATTAAAATACTAAACGGAATATACATTAATTCTACATAGATAATTTTTTGTAATGTATTTCGCTGGGAATGTCTGGCCGCAAAATCCTGATTATATATACCCTTATTTTAAAGTTATCACATATCTGATGGTTTTACTTTTACCTCAAAACACAAAGAATCCACAAAATTCAGTAAAATTAATAACTTTATTTCCCTGTTGAAAATTCTCTGAATCTTTTCAAATATAAAAGCACACGCGCCAAGCAGTTTGCTTTAAATAAATATATGCAGCAACGAGAAGATGCGCTTTTGACAGCAACTCGTTTCGAAAATAGAAAAATTTTCTAAATATAAGAGATTTGTCGCTTAAATTAATTTTTCATTAAACAAAAAAAACAAAAAAAAAAAAAAAAAAAAAAAGAATCGCATATTAATAAAAGAATTTTATTGATAATTCAGATTCTGAAAACAAGAACATTGTTGTTATAAAAAACAAAGAAAAAATAAACAAAACATTTCATTCAACGGGGGCCAATTTTGGCGCATGAACTTTTCAACATAAAAATATTTGAAGCATGTTATGTATAAAGGTTTATTTGATTATGGCAAAGTACTCGATGGTTATTTGCCTAAGGTCAAGGATGCCTTCGTTCGAGGACTGCCTAACGGAAATTGGCTTGCATACATGTTACACATATGGAAAACTAAGAATATCATCTTGGCAACCAGCTCGTTTGCCGGGATTCGAACCCCGGACAGAACCACCAGTTGTTCCGTTAGACTCCGCTCAGTCGCTGGTGGGCTGTCCGATAACGGAAAAGTTCAAAATTTCATATTAGAGGAAAAGTGGTAGCATAGTATAATTCGAAGTTATTGCCATTTCAGTAATGTGAAGAGATTTCAAGAATGTTTAATTATTTTATTTAGCTTATGACAAACTAAATAAAATAATTAAACATTCTTGGAATCGCTTCTCCTAACATACTGGTAGTTTGACCTGCATTCAAACCCTCGTGAACAAGCTGATTGCATGGGCGTTTTTATGGTTTTAACTTTTTGTAGTGCGAGATTGTTTCCCTTAGAAAATCTGTCACGAAAGCATACCTCCCCTTAGACAAATCCCCTTCACGTGCTTAATAATCTAACAAGCCAAACCAAACACAACCCGAGCGAGGACTCGTAGTCAAGGCACGTCATCATGAAAAGCTAACTAAAATTGGCTCATATTCACATTAAACATGCGCAACAAACATTCGCTAAAACTGGTATGCAGGCAATCCATTCATCAGGATTGGAACCCGCTTCAAACTATTAGTATTCAACGATTTTACCGCTACTTCGTTGGCGGCCTTTTGTAGTATCTATAAGAAAAGTAACCGCAAAGACACAATCATTGCGTACCGACGGATGAACTAAGTTCGGAATTTAAAGAATAACTTTCATTCGTGCTATTGCTGTTAGCATTGACATTTGGACAGATGTTAATTTATTTTAAATTCTTTTAATGTAATTAATTTATATCTTTAAATAATTGATCTTCTGACTGTAATTTTTGTGCGCAGTATATCTAACCCTTCCGTACACTAACTGTTTTAATTAATTTACACTCCATTAATTTTAAGAGATTTTATATCGATAGATTTCTTTCCAAAAATGTTTCAAGGATTACATATATTTTTCTTTAGATTTCAAAACATTTTGTATTTAAAATCTTAATAATAAAATTTTTAAAACCAATATTTCTAGAAATTCCTTCGGCGTATTCATTTATTCCATTTAGTTGAAGTTTCGAGTAGAATATCTTCCTTTCAACATTCATATAATTTTTATATGTCAGTTCGCCATTTCTACGGAGCATAGAGCCACACATACGAGTACAAAACTCAGTCATGCTGAAAGTACAGTTTTAACATTTAAGAATGTAAAAAGAAGAATATACCATTATAATAACGCGCATTTGAAATACGAAGGCAAACAAGAAAGCTTGTTGCAACATTTTATATTTTTTCCTGCCGCATCAGAAATTGTAATCATTTTTCAATACAAAAATAAAATATTTGATTCTATAACATATAGGCATAAAGGCGTCTTCCGTTACAATTCTTATTTTTTCTTGTTTCTACTAAAATTCGGCAATGTACTATAACAACGTCGGATCCTGTTTGACTTTCATTTCTATAAAGTACCACAAGGCAAACAGTTGTAAAACGATTTATCTTCTTTCGCAAACTTTTAGTCGGCACACAGATAATACATACCTGCTGTCTGACAAAGATACTTCACTCTAAGGACTTTTTCCTAAAGCGCTCTTTTCAAAGAGACTTCACACCCTATTAAGACCTTTGTGTCAACTGACAGCCGCCTGCAGAAAGGTAGGGGAAGGAAGACCAGATCGCATCGTCTAAACACGTCTTAAGCAATCTTCGCGAAATTCGGGATTCGTGTATACAAGTCTTAAGCATTTTTCGGGCATTTGAAATTCGTGTAAAGACGTCTTAAGCATTTTTAAAGAAATTCCAAAAACGTTTAAACACGTCTTAAGCAATTAAAGGGTTAAAATAACAATTTTCACATCTTTCGCAACGGTTAGATCTAACTCCGCAGCGAAAGCTTTAAACTCTTCTTTCCCTAATTTAGCTCCGATGTTAATGAGAGTGATAGAGTGGACACTGCGAGAATACACGAAGAAACCATGGAATTTTGAGATAAGTATCCTTCTTTCATCTAAACTAAATCAAATCTAAGTGCTTTTAAATTTATTAATATAATTGTTCACCAGTTTTTAGCGTTAAATAATGCTTGAAATTGCTCATTGCTTGCGTCTCTTTTTGTGGTAACAATTCCAAACAGGTGCTAACTTCGTTATCAGTCTCGTTTGTCAACAATTCTCCCTTCTGAGCCCGCCCTACTATACAGGTTAAGCCCTATCTACTAGTATAAGGCCTTAGTCCTGTCTTGTTTTGAGGTATTTCCAGTTTCCATAGAGGGAAAATGGAGATTTTGCGGAGCG
This sequence comes from Stegodyphus dumicola, assembly GCF_044657685.1. Classification (NCBI taxonomy): domain Eukaryota; kingdom Metazoa; phylum Arthropoda; class Arachnida; order Araneae; family Eresidae; genus Stegodyphus; species Stegodyphus dumicola. The sequence continues at coordinate 146,020,833 of NC_140780.1, forward strand.
ACGTGTATATTAGGTTACGCTATGCGGTACTTCGCTCTCCGATCTTTTTTTTTTTTTTTTTTCCCTGAGATCGCTTAAATATTTTTTTGCCTTTAAATATTATACCTCATCGATTTTTTTTCTCAAACTGTTGTTTGCTATCTGTTTAATGTCTTTTTCTTCATTGCCTTAAATAAATTCTTAGAATTATGAGATATTATAAATACTGTTTTCTTCAATGTGTTAAACTAGCATTAATTAACAAGTAATAAATTATGATAGCAAACTGACAATAAATAAACTTGTAATAAATTATGATAAATATATTAATAAATACCACCGATCTACGCTTATTGTCTTTAGTTATTTTAGTTAAAGTAATATATATTTTTGTCTGATGTTATGGGTCTTTTGCTGTGAGTCTCAGGATGAAAGCATACATATTGCCTTGTATTCCATATTCAATACCATGAATACGAAGCATCTCAACACTAACCTTTCCCCCCCAATCATCACATCTATTCAGCCTTAGCAAACATACTCACTGTGAGACACTATTTATTGCAAATGATCACAGCTTCCTCTCCTTTTGACTACACCCATGGACACAATAATATTTTTAGGATATTATCTACTACTTTTCCTTATCTTTTTATCCGCGATTAAATTCGCATGTAGGTATGGCGGAAACATGACGAAAAATGTAGTCACAAAGCGGAATAAATTATAAAAATATTTGTCGCAACACAAACTTTCTGATTACTGTTTCATAAAGCAGCTATATTATGTAGTCAGCTGTAAAAGTTGGTAGTAATTGTTTGTAAAATAAATAAGTTATCCAGATTCTTGCAACAGTCACCTATTCGAACATTTTATGGGTTTTAAGGTGTATGAGTCCCTTTAAGAGAGGAATTTTTATGCAAACTTAGACGTTCTATAGCATAGGACTGTCAGAATTTATTATTCAATAAGAAAAGTTACTAAAAATTATAATATTCTTATATATTCATCATTTTTTCAGTATCCACTCACGTTTATAGGTTCAAATGCCATATTTCAAAATCAAAGTTATTTATGAAATAAAACCTTATAGAATCTGATAAATCATTTCTGTGTGCAAATTTTTAAATCTAAATCTCTTACATTAATTTTTTTTCTGCCTTTTAAATTACATCCCATTATTTATTTCAATTTAGTTTATTAATGTGCTTGAACTAATACTTCAAAGTTCTTTGAAGTACTTGATGTGTCATGAAAATGCCAAATATTTCCATAAAAAAATAAACAGGCATACAGAATTGTTATTAACCAGTATTATGTGATTAATTAGTCATTTAATAGTTGATTTAATCGCTTATTTCATGTCTAAATTTTCTACACAGAAAACCTCTGTCTAATTTTTATTATCTTTCCACCGACGAAGATTTTCAAATAGGAATGAATTAAAGTCTTGATTACGCAAAACACATCTTTGAAGCTAAATGTGTTCTAAGAAAATCAAAAAAATGTAAACAAGATTTTGTCCCCCCCCCCAATCAGTCATTTAAACTATTTCAACCGTTCAGGAAAACGATAAACATTGCGAACAATCTAACCTTTTTTATATGTACTTTAATAAAAGGAAATGTGTTCCTTCTTTTTATAAGAAAAGGAACCCATTTTCCATTCTAAACTTTTGAAAGTCGCCAACGCTTAAAAAATGATAAACTACGCCAAGGTAGTAACCCACCTTCAAAAAAAAAAAAAGGCTCACTACACCTCTTAGGCAGTTCGCGTACGTCGAATCCGTTATGGATCTAACAGTTCAGTGCACATGCGTGGTCAATGGTGGTACGAATAGCTTAAGCGGCTAAACGCACCGCTGGTGCGAATAGCATCGGCCGCATTTTACGCCGATTTCCGTAAGGCAGGCGGTAGTGAGAGCAAAGGTTGTTAACCCTAACTCAGCAATAGAAAGGTTTGTTAGTAGTTCACCAGCAAGAGAATAATTTGCAAGTAATAATTATCAGTTACAAAGACGAAGTCAATCTATATACATGATAATGTTCAGGAAATGATTAAATAAAATAGGGATTTAATGATGGTTCTGATTGCAAGCGAGGACAAGTAATTAGTTAAAAAAATCTTTAGTGTCTTGACAAAAAGGCTACAAAAATTACTTAAATTCTTTTATTTAACAGAGGAATTTTTATGCAAACTTAGACCTATTCTTATAGCATAGGACTGTCAAAATTTATTATTCAATAAGAAAACTGACTGAAAATGATAATATTCTTATTTATTCATCATTTTTTCAGTATCCACTCATGTTTATAGGTTCAAATGCCATATTTCAAAATCAAAGTTATTTATGAAATAAAACCTTATACAATCTGATAAATCATTTCTGTGTGCAAATTTTTAAATCTAAATCTCTTACATTAATTTTTTCTGTCTTTTAAATTACATCCCATTATTTATTTCAATTTAATTGATTAATGTGTTTGTACTAATATTTCAAAGTTCTTTGAAGTACTTTTTGCGTCCTGAAAATGCCAAGGAATTAAATAAAAAAAATAAGCAGGCATACAGAATAATTCATTTAATATTTCATATAATCGCTTTTAACTTATTTCATGTCTAAATTTTTTACACAGAAATCCGCTGTCTAATTTTTAGTATCTTTTATCGGACGAAATTTTTCAAAGAGGAATGAATTAAAGGCTTGATTGAGCAAAACACATCTTTAAAGCTAAATGTATTCTAAGAAGTATAAAAAATGTCAGCACGATTTCCCCCCCCCTTTAAATCAGTCATTTAAACTATTCAAACCGTTCAGGAAAAGGATATACATTGCGAACATAAAAATCTGCCTTTTTTATATATACTTTAATAAAAAGAAATGTGTTCCTTCTTTTTATAAGAAAAGGAACCCATTTTCCATTCTAAACTTTTGAAAGTCGCCAACGCTTAAAAAATGATAAACTACGCCATTTTAGAAACCTGCCTTTTACAACTCAATGCGCATGCGGGGTTAATGTTGGTGCGAATAGCTTAAGCGGATAATCGCACAGGTGGTGCGAATAGCATCGGCCAATAATTACGCCCATACGGCTAATCCAAATACCATGCAACATATTAATTATGCCAAGTTTATGTTTTATAATAGTAATGGTATTAAAAATCGAAAAATTGAAATTCAAAACTACATCAACCAGCACAGTCTGGATGTAATTTTATTAAGTGAAACCCACCTCAAATCAAATGACAAATTTAAAATTCCCAACTACAACATCTATAGATCTGACCGTCTTCATAATCGTGGTGGCGGTACAGCTATTCTCATGAAAAAATGTCTGAACAGTACCATTTTCCCTCTTCCCCTTATGAGCTTTGAAGCAAGTGTATCTATTTTGAACAGTGATAATAAAGAATATCTCAACATTGCTGTTTATAAGCCACCCAACAATAGCCTCAACACTCAAGATCTTGACTATATTCTCAAGTTATCCAACTATTATTGCGGGGGACCTAAATTGTAAGGACGCTAACTGGAACTCCAGGCGAAATAATCCAGACGGAATTATTCTTAATAATTACATCATCAACAACCCTGATATCAACATTTATGGTCCAGATGAACCTACGCATCTTCATCAAATCTCAAATACTTCTGATGTATTAGACATCTTAATTACCTTCAATGTTCCTCAAATACCTTTTCTCCAAGTGGATAATGAACTTTCTTCAGATCACCTACCAGTACGCTTCACTTTGTATGGCTTAAAGCATGGTCTTCCGCCTATAAAGTGCCGCATTAATTGGGAAAACTATGCTTAACACCTTGAAGAAAACATATCTGCTACCACTAAAATGACTAATAAAAGCGAAATTCATGATGCCACAGTCTATCTTAGCAGTAAAATCAACGAAGCCATCAACCACACCAAATTTATTCCAAAACAGACTAATTATACGGTCCCACAAAATATTAGACAGAAAATTACAGAGAAAAATAGACTAAGAAAAATTTATCAACGTTCTCACTCCACCCAAGACAAAAGAAGATTTAATGCTGCCAATCGAAACCTCAGAAAACTTATCCAAGAGTACAGAAACAATTGCTGGGATAACTTCATTGAAAGTCTTTCGCACACCGACCATTCTGTGTGGAAAGTTGCTAAAGCTCTAGATATGATATTTTCTACTACTTTTCCTTATCTTTTTATCCGCGATTAAATTCGCATGTAGGTATGGCGGATAAAAACCGGTATTTTGATTTGTGATCTGACTTCGACCATCCCAAAATGGAGTTGCTTAGCTTTTGCGAAATGTTTGATTTTGTTCAAGGAGGCGTAAATTCTCGCTATATTACTGAAGCAGAGAGAATTTTAAAAAGCGCATCATTTGCTATAGCACAGAATTTTACTTGAAAAACCCAATGTACAAATTTTGACTTCCTATTGAAGGGTAAGTTCTATAGTGTAATGATCGCTTGAAATCGACGGACATTTCATTATTGGAAAAGGAAAAATAATTTTTTTTTTTTTTTAATTTCTTGTTCATGTAAAGGAGGAATTGCTGGCTGTTGTAAGCATTGTGTCGCTGTTTTGATATTAACGTTCACTGAATGTAAGCAAATGATTTCATATGTATTTAACTTGGGATGTCCAGAAATTCTTTGCTGTCAAAAGTGTGTTTTTTTTTTCCATAAAATTTATTTTGAATCATTATATACTAAAAATATATTGATCTATATATGCGTTTATTGTATTTATACATACATAATAGCACACATAATACATAGCATTATATGTCATACATTATATTATAATTTATACATAATATATAGCTATTTAGCTTAATTTCTAAAATTAGAAGTGCCGGAGCCCTATGGAAGACCGTCAGCAAATAGGGAACAAGAGTAAATAAATAAAACGACTATTAAACTAATTAATAATTTTAAAACTCAATAGTCAATTATTATCAAATTAATTAATAGCTACTTAATTATTGTTTATTAAATGCTATTTAATCAATAATTATATATAATTATTTACAATTTAATTGATAGCTATTAGATAATTAGTTAATTATTTATTGAAAGATTTAATAATTAAAGATTAAAGTAATTAAATATTTAAAATTAAATTAAATGTAAACAGATAAATTTCAATTTAATAAGCGATTTTTAATATAAATTTATTGCTAAAAATAAAATTTTCAAGATAGAATTCCTACTGAAATTGTTATTCAATTACATAAAAGCTGCAATTACAATATTCAATTACAAGTGCAGCATCCTTCTTGTTTAGAGCTCTGGTGCACTCCGGCTGGAATTATGATTTTTTGCAAAAACTAAGAAGCATCGGAGCCGGGATGCATGTTCCTAAAACGTACTCGCTGTACCTCCTGCTGTGATAGCTGCTTCGCTGCTATTGGTTAGAAGAATACAAACGTAACATAGAGCTTTCGGCGTCATTTGTTTTGTAACGTGGTAAAGCTTCTCGAGCCCGTGTAATAAAAATCCTTTTATGGCGTGCATCGGTTATGTTTTAATCCTTTAAAAAAATCAGTTAAAAAGTCAGAGGTGATTTTATGTACAACTGAATTAATTCATATGTTAATATATATTTTTACTTTATGCAATACACCTTGAGAAATACCGGATCATTACAAAGGAAGGAAAATGGGTTATTTGCTTGAGAGGGTTATATCCTTATTCTATTTTGCTAATGGAATGTTGGAAAAACAATATTTAACATAGTTTATTAATGTTTTATCGTGATACAACTACATTTTTAAGAACAAGATTACAAAGCTTACAATTTTACCCTGAGATGGAATCCCAGGAAAAATATTGTTAATGATGGACTAGATTAAAGTAGTGGTATAGAGAAAGCACATGTGGGATCTTTTCCTTTACTGAATAACATTTGCCAGTCAATTTACAGCAAAATATATATGCCTACATTGCCTACTGTCCCTTAAATTAAATACAACCTTTGAATTGCTCTTAATATTATTCTTCTTTCAAAAGTAACTGTTATCAGTTAAATCTATCAGGTACCTTTAGTATGCATAAGGTAGTAAGGAATATACCTTTTACACACATAAACATTGCTTGGATTATCCCAAATTTTCATTTATATTTTAAAATACACAGTGTCATTTCCATTATCTATTTCTACTTCATTACCTTTTTTTTTCCTTTTTCTAAAGATGGGGATCTAGAACTGTGACAAATTGCATTTTAAATGTATTTTAAATTTACCATTAATATTTTAAACTAAATTTTGCAACAATATTTATGTTTGCTCTCCCATTAAGGGAAACATAGAAATAAGTTTTTGTGTTTAAATATTATAAGTTATTAAATTAAAATTCCTGTGTTTAATTCCATCTTTAACAAGAGCCATAAAATATATGGAATTTACATTCTTACCACAGATGTGGTAAGTCATGAACCCATTGGCAACTTTGAAGAGCATTTGCAAACTTGTTGTGAGTTAGGATGTTTGCATATCTTTAAATTTATTTCAACGATGCATCCACCACCACCTATTGTTTTACATTCTTTAATACAAGACACGCACATTTCTAGGCTTTTTTTCACCGTTGTTCTTCCTATAAATCTTTTTAATTAAAAAAAATCAGAAAATTGCAAAATTTTGGCACCAGAATCCTAAAATGAGAAAGGAAAGAGGGGCATGTGATGCCTTTTATGTTGAATGCATGCAGAAAGCTACATTGCCAAAGATTTTACCAGACACAACAGAAACTGCAGTATGTGGTCCACCGCAATGCTGAAGTACTGAAATTCCCATAGGAGGGATCATAATCTTCAACCACACTGGTGCAAATATCTGGAGAAGTGCTGTCTGGGAGAATGCTATGTGTATACTTGGGTTGTCACATAAATGATTTTTAGTGACATGTGTAGCCACATAAATTTTTCTTAGCAACATGGTTTAGACCATGAATAATTTTTCACAGCATTCTGGTGAGGTTCAGAAAATTAGAAAGTACCAAAATTCAAAATTTTAGAATTATTTTGAGTAAGTTATACACTTTGTGAACTCTGATGAACAAAAATTAATAAGCTATGCTTCCCTCAAACCAATTTCCTTTCTTTAACATAATGATTTATTTGCATATATCAGAACTTTACTAGTACTGCAATATGCTTTTGGAATGATTATTATTTCATTCTATGAGATTTTTACTATCCCATGACATAGCAGACTGAAACTAGAAAAAACGAACAGTTTTCTGTTTTCATTATTTTTAGCAAATCAAAAAGACCCATATTTATACAATGCAAAATGGCTAACAAAAATGAAATATAAAATTACATACACAATTATCAGAAGTCAGTTATGACAGTCAGTCATACATGACTGTTACAGTTAAATACTATTTATTGGCACTTTACCACCGAAGAAAACACACAGACATCATTGCTGGGAAATAACTACCTCTAAAAACCTGAGATGTAGTAAATAATCAATAAGTACCTTTGTCACAATTTGAATTATCATTTTTAAAGCACATTGATACTTAATTATGTTAAAAGGGAAAAAAAAAAAAGCAATATCCTACTTGATCTGGTTTTCTTAAAGCTGGTGAATGCTTAAGCAATGAACTCACTAGTTTGACTCATTGATTAAGATAACATAATCTGTATGTATGGCTGTTTCAGTTACATTATTCTACATGCAATAATGTGTTTTCTTCACCCACAGAATATGACTTTATATAATATTAATATATTTAATGTTTGGCAATGCTATTTTTAGTTCATATTTTGTAAAACTAACATTTTTTTTTATTATTATTATTAAAAGACTCTAATATAGAAAGCGAAGAGTGGCATCATTTTTCGAAATATAAAATCTACAGCGCGCGAGACTGTTGCCACTCGAAAAAATGAATGCGAAAATTTAAGTTTTCGGAGATTGTTATTAATATTTCGGCTGATGAACGTTGTGGGATGATGAAAATGGTCCAAATGGCTTTCCACGAGTTTTTGGAATACAAGGGAACGAAACTCAACTATCCGCCGTTCCGGAGGATATGATGTCACAAAAATACAAACAGACAGACGCGCACAAATTTCAATAGAATAGATTGTTTGGAATTTGCAATAAAATAGGTTCTCGGTTTTATATTTTACTTACTGTTGTGTTGTTCAAAGGTAATATCTTAATTAATGCACACAGAACCGATGAAAGCTTGATAAAATTTATTTTACCAAAAGAAAGACCTTACAGTTCTGGAACTTTCCACAAACATACTCGTACAGCTTTTCGCAGTATCATACAGCGCAATCAGTAGTTAAAATTTCAAACTACTAAGAAAGTTAACGCCATGCAAAGCGTATCGAAAAGGCGAAGCTCTGTCAAATGTCTAAATACTCCGAATTCAGCTCTAGACTAAAATCGAGAAAATGACGCTCTCTCTGTTCTCGACAGTTTTACGCCGGGCACTGAGAAATCTCTAGTACCTTCCACTTCTCGAAATTACTGGAAGGCATATAAGAGCTGGATACGGTTGCGTGATGACCACTACACCACAAAAGCATGCTAAGAGGGCGGTCTGTTCCCAGGTATCACTTGAAAGCTCCTGTTGTTGTTACTTATGCTCAGTTGCCGTAACATCAACCAAAGCGCACGAAATACCTCGTGGCAAGGAACGGCCCGCCCCAAATTTTGATGGAGAGCACACCGGGGGAACGGGTCCGAGGGTCTCCTACCCTCTCTCTTTCCACCAAACTACACGAGAGGACTTTCGGCTTGCCGCATAATTAGACTGCCGCCATGCCGCACCGACACTATACATTTACAAACTGCCATGCCTTCCAATCTCCGGGATTAGAACCCGGGACATTCGGCAGTCAGCGACGCTAACCACTAGACCATTTCTTCCATGTTGTACTTGAAAAATAAATACAGAACAAAATTAAAATTGGATCCTAATTTATGGTTAAAACTAATCGAACTGAGACCAGACGTAACGAAATTGATCTATCTCAAACAGGGCCAAATCTCGCACTAAATTTTAGAATTAAAGTATTGTAACTTAAATTTTGCTAATTAAAATGGCAACCAATTTTTAATCTAATATTTTTTGTGTGCATATTTAATACAAATATCCAATAGGTTGTGCAAATGGCAAATATAGATTAGATTTTTTTTAAATATTTCTATTGAGATATAGAAAAAAAAAATCATTTCTTGATTATGCTTATTTTCAAAATATTTTGATTCTTAGAGCAGACGTATGAAAATAATTTAAATACTTCCGCCATAAGAACAGGACCGAAACAGTCTTGATCCGAAAGAAATATTGACCTTGGGTGAATAACTTAAAAGCACGCTAAATTATGTATTGCAAAGGGGAATTTATCATAAGCGACAAAATTATTTAAATCTGAATTAATTAACTCGCGTTATTGTCTGCCCAGATAAATATTTTATACACGTTTTGTAACAATTAAGTTTTGTTTAATCACGTTTTCATTCCCGATTAGTCCGAAAAGTGTAAAATCCCGATTAGACCAGATAATGTGGATTGCCTTGTATGAGTGAAAATACATATAAAGAAGCATCTATAATTATTTCGTAAAATTTATTGTGAAGAAAATTTTCGGTCTTAACTGCATTATTAATTATTGTGTTATTACGTTATTAATAACAGTGTTTGAGAAAGAAGGTCCTTTCGATACACAGTCCCGCGCTCTGGAAACAAAAAGTTTTTTTTTCCCCTTAAATCCTTCTTAGAGTGTTACCATTGCTAGCTTTTAAATCGTTTAGTTTTTTTAATCAAAAATTCGTTGACGTGTTGCAAAATATGAAATCGATAACAAAACAAATTTCAAATTCAAATTAGGGCTTCCACATGCCCATATTCTACGGAAGATTACGTTATTGAAATTTTTATGGCTCTAGGTACCATTGTTTTATCACAATGCGAGAAACATACGTACCTTTATGCAGATTCTTCATTATTTAATTTCTTTAAATATAATACAGGAAAATAATATGTGGTGGCAACGATTTAAAAAGTGATACAGCCTTTTAAAGTTTTCGACGCAAAATTCCAAAACGAAATTAATAGTCCTTGTGAGCAAATTACTCCTTTGGACTAAAAAAAAAATAAATAAATAAAAGAACAGGGGCATGAACTTTCATCACAGACAGGAGATCAAATTTTTAAAGTTGTTTTGCAGATTATTTATTTTTTATTTAATTACTCATTTCGTGCTCCGTCGTTAGGTACTTCAAGGCAAGGATTAATGCCCGTGAGGTACATTCTAAAGGAAACTGGCTAGTATCCACGTTACAGATGGGAAAACTCCGAAAATAATCCGTAGCCAATACGTTCGAGGTGCTCGAATCTGGAACGAGTTACCAGTTTGCAGCGGTTTTTACAGCTGGGCCGCTCGCTGTATTTTCCCAACTTAAAACATAATTTGCAATGCTTTCTTAACGATTAAAAGGTGTATTTAATATGGTGTATTTAATTATGGCAAAGCACACGAGGGCTATCTGCCTAAGGGGAGGGATGCCTTTGTGGAGGACTTTCTAAGGGAAACTGGCTCGTATACACGTTACGCATGGGGAAAACCACGAAAACGCCCATGCAGCCAGCCCGTTCGCGGGATTTGAACCTCGGACCGAACTACCAGTGTTCAGCGAATTTCCTTTACTTGCATACACACACACACACACACACACAAAAAAAAAAAAAAAAAAAAAAAAAAAAAAAAAAAACGTAAAAGTTTCAATTCATGAAGCAAAAATATATTTTTAATTTATTCTTTAAAAATATTGGAAAAATTTTCACCTTTACCTTAGCATATCTTTTTACAAATCCCTTTAATAAGAAAAAATAACGAAAGAAATTAACTCATATTCGATGATTGATACCTCGGTCCAAATTTATTGTAACCTTTTCCAAAAGCATATAAGGTATTTCTCCCGCTTTCCTAGCGTGCCTTCGTGGTGTAGTGGTCAGCACACTGAGCCTGTATTTCAGAGCTCCGTGGTTCAATTCCCGGCGAAGGGTTTGCTTCATCTTGCCTGCTTCCAATTAATTCTAATGTCTCTACAGTGGCGCCCGAACTAAAAGGATTCTACACACCCAGGATTTCACAATTGGGTCCCCTTAAAAACCCCAGTCGCCCTTTAAAAAGGGGAGTATATAAGGTATTTATCCCTCTTTCCTAACGTGCCTTCGTGGTGTAGTGCTCAGCACACTGAGCCGGTATTTTAGAGATCCGTGGTTCGATTCCCGGCAAAGGCGTTGCTTATTTTTCATCTTTCCTGCTTCAAAAAAATCCTAATGTCTCTACAAGCATAGAGTTTATATGGATGTTAATAAATTAAGGATTATTTCTCCATCTAGTTTTCTTAACATGTTTATTCCAGAATATTCTTTCCACACTGTAGCGCTTAACTTTATGAGTTTTCCATAATCATTCAATTTCTGTAGCTATGGTAACATTGCATACCTTCTGATAAGGAGTTATATTTTTAACCACTGTATTTTAATTCCTGTTGACCATCAGTATATTATTCACTTGTTTCACAAGTGCAGATATTTATTTTCTACGCAAATCTACGTAAAATAGCAATAAAACTTCAGTTATGCGGTGCTCCTGATCGATTGCTTGTTTCAGATAGAATGAAATTAAGCTTAATGTTACTGTTAATTAGCTTGTTATTAATTTAATTGTACGTTTCTAATTAATTATATGTTCAGATATTTCCAAGTATATTACACAAACTTTTGCATCCCAATTTTTAGTTTTTGGTTAAAAAAATAAGCTTTTATTTACTGAGAGGCCTGATTAATTACATTAGTTTGCAGTACTGTTATCTTAATTCTTTCCTTCTAGATAAATTTTAGAAAAAACTTCTTAGCATAATAATTTAAATTTTTTTACAATTCATACGTCAGTGTTCCAAACGCATAGTAATGTTGTTATAATAGATTTCATGCTAAGCTTTTTTTAAATTTAACTATTAATTTCTGCAAACATTTACATGATTACTTTAATTAACCAAAAATATTTCTAGCACACTTTAACACACTTTCATTCGGAATAATCTTTTGCACGGCAGTGAACTATATTCAATTTTCCAGTCTAGTTCAGACATCTTGACTATTATTGATGCAATTTATAAAAAATATAATTGGTATGCTTTATAATTATTTAATTCATAATACTATTATAATACTCTTTGCTCTAATATTGTAGTTAAAGAAATGTTTGTAATGCTGATATGTATTTTACCAATACCTTTAATTTTCTTTGTTAGCTCTTTAATTTATTACTGTTATTCAAGTAATTAGCGTGCTTGTTAGATATTCTTTACTTGTTCTTCTGATTGTAGATATAAATTGTATTCCTTTATTTTTATTTTCCTCTTGGCTACAATTGGCTTCGAAAAGACTTCAGACTTAAAAAAAAGAAAGAATAGGCGAATGGACTTTGGTCGGAGAACTGAAAACAAAGGGGGATCAATGAAACAGATTTCGAATCTTGTTTAAGCATCGAAATCATTTTTTTATAGTACTTACATTTTTTACTTCTTGATTTTTACATGCGTATTTTATTACTAAGTTTTATTCTTTAAATGCATTGAATCAAAAAGGAAAATTTTTATGATATTCATTAGACCATTTAACAAATCTTAAAATATGTGACAATTTAAATTTTGTGCCATTGTATATTCTTATTTTTTCCTATTCTTAGGAATTATTTACTGAAACATTTCGAAAACAACTGCACCTGTAGTTCCAAGAAATTTTGCTGTCCCATAAAACGGAGCGCAGAATTAGCCATGTTCACCATGACCTGTTTATTTGTTCGTTTTCCAAGAAACCCGGAAATGGAGGCTGTGAAAAGTTTCTAAGCTTTTTGTTTAAAACGCTTTTTCTGACAACTATGGATGGGCCATTTAGCTTCAAAGCTCTTGACTTCAAAGACTTCTTTATTTCTCTAACTAAATTTGCCGCTGCTGTACACAAAGGGTCATCAATGACTGTTATAAATGATATCAATCTCTGCCATGGGGATGCAATGTTAAGCATTTTAAAGAATGCTTGGTCTATTCGGTATTCAACGTGTGTATTCAAATGTGTATTAAATTATTTATTACACTTCAGCACTATTTGCGAACCGATATTTCAAAGATATACTAAATACTCTTTCGGGAGCGCCAGAAGTTTTTCCGCGAGGCCTTTGTAGATAAAAAGATACCGATTTTCCACAAAATCAAGACAGCAGGCAGCAGGTCATTTTCTAATGTTCATTATACAATGATTAATAATTTCGTTTTGAGATAGATTTTGCACTATTAATTAATGGAATATTAATTATTACAATTACAATTAATGCAGCTGTAATTGCAGTTGCATGCAAAGTTGATGCTTTAAAAATGTCAAGATTTATAGGACGAAACAATAAAAGAAGCAGTCTTAAAAATCAAATTTTGGCCTTTTTACGACTGACATTTTAACAGTTCTGTTTTTATATTTGTGCTTTTCTTTCACAAAAGTAACTTCTATATCAAAATTAGAATTTACAGAAGATTAGACCAGAGTTTATCAAACAATTCTGGATCCCTGTTTGGTTTCCGTATTTTTATAAAGCCATCTGCCTCTTTCATATATGTATTCATATTAATTAAAAAGTACGATTTAATTAGTTTTAATGTAATTAATTAAATTAACATTTTATTTTCGTTTTAAATTCGTTTATAAATCGTTGCAACCATATATTATCCCCTGTATTATATTTAAAGAAATTAAATATTGAAGAATCTGCATAAATGTATGGAGTGGACACCAACTGGGCGAATGAAAATCCTCCCCGTTCTGCTATAGTCCAAATGCGCGAATCAAAATTTATTTCCTCCCTTTGCCTACAGGGTTACAATTTAACTTTTCAAAGCCAATTGTAGCCAAGAGGAAAATAAAAATAAAGGAATACAATTTATGTCTACAATCAGAAGAACAAGTAAAGAATAGAGCTATTAGCTCTGCCAAAGTCTCGCAGCATTCATTATAATTCAAAACATATTTTAGCTTTTCAATATCAGCAAATTTTATCTTCAATAAAATCAACTAATTAGATTAATGCTTTAAAAGTTACAATTTATTGTTACAGGAAATTATTCTGAAAATGGTGATTACATTCGATTTTAGACAACACACGCATTCTATCAGAAAATGCTACAGTTTGAGCAGCATTGTGACAAGAAAGTACCTGTTACAATGTTAGTAGCGTATATGTATGTAAGAAAAATCGAGAATATGTAAAAGATTAAATTAGCAGCAAAAATTAATTCCCTTCTGTATTATAAAAATAGTAACCTGTATTTGCACTGCGTCATTTCGATAAAAATATACGTCATTTGACATACGTAATTCTGGTGATGTAAATGGAACTAAAACTCTGCAGCTGATAATAATTTTACAGAAGTATTAACTATCCAATCAAAATGCATTGAGAACCAAAACTAATTCAGTCATACACAGTTTGAATTAAGATGTCAACCTGAACATAACGCACTTGCTTTAACCTTCCAACACGCGCGCTGTGCGCAAAGTTTACGACAAATTCGGTTTTTAATGCACACTTCTCGCATATCACAGCTGAGACGTCTGAATGCCATTTCTATTCCTCCTCTCAACCCTTCCCCACATCATGTAATGTGCCAACAAAAAGTTATATGAGTTTTTTTTTTTTTTTTTTTTTTTTTTTTTTTAACTGGGGTTTTGCGTTACGTGGCAGCTTCTTCGTAAAAGTTTCGACACGCGCATGGTCGTAGGTGAAAATTCGGAAAGTATTTTTTTCTCCAATATTTTGTAATTTTGTTCTATTAGTTGATGTGTATTATTTAAATTTGTATAAATTTGACTCTATAATTTTTATATCAGTTTTTCATGGCAACAAAATATGTGCAACCAGCTGATTTTGCTCGCATTATTTAAGAATTATTTGATGAAGAAAAAGAAGACTAGGAAACCTTTGGATGCCAGAATAATAGCGATCTGTGTGAGGAAAATATCGAGATAAATAATATCAGCAGTAAATCTGAACATTATATTTCAGATGATGATAGTAATAATGATATAGAAAAATGGAAGGATGATGATATATTCTATGTTAGTAAAGATAAATCTTCTAAGTGGCAAAATCAGAAGTATACAAACTGCTCAAAGACGAATATTGTGAGCATTAACCTGGCTTACAACACCATGCTAAGGATATAAAGGATGAAATAGGAACATTTTTGAAAATAGTTGATATAAATATGCTTGATGAAATTTTGGAATGTCAAATAAATATACAAGTTTACTAAAAGGTAAAATACTCAAGAGATAGAGACTGCACTGAGTAGAAATGATGGCCTACTTTGGATTGTTATATACCATAGGAATAAAAAAAGGACACCATGCAAATGCGAAAGAATTGTTCTCAAGTGATGGCACTGGAATTGAAATAACGAGAGCTGTGATGAGCTACAAGAGATTTTAATTTCTGACAAGTTATCTTCGATTCGATGATAAATCAACAGGACAGATGAACATTAAAACTAACTTGGATTTTAAAATATAGTTATAAAATAATAAAGTTTTAAATTTCTATAATAAAATACATCATTTCTTTTCCACCTGACTAATATAAGCATTTAAAAATAATTTACTATCATTTAAATGTGACATCATTTGTAGTTTACAATAATAAAGTTAATATATTATGTTTTAACAAATTTATTACCAACATTCACTCATTTCTGTCATATTTCGTGCCAAAAATTGTATAGTAACAGTTTTCGTGAAAAATACGACGTGCGCGTGCTCGTGTAAAATTGTCAAGCGCGCGTGCTGGGAGGTTAAACGCTTTGGCCTAGCCAGACTGCTGCTTCCTTCTTGATGCAAAGTTATAAAAAATGTAAGCTTTTCGGATTAGGCACAATTAATGTGCCAACTTGTTTGTGGCCTCAACATGTTTGCTGAAGTAACTGTACAAAATATGTAAATGTAGCATTTCTTTTTTAGTATTTGTGCATAGTTTCCTTCAAATGAACCTTAATGGGAATTTTTTTCACAAAAATTTAAAAGTATTAAAATGGCCTCAAATTAAGGTGTAACTGGAATTATAATTAATTCGTAATTGTGATTAGATTATATCATTGCAATTAGATTATGCACTTACAGCATAATCGCATAAAGTAATGAAATTAGAGTTCACAAATACAATATAATTACAATGCAATTACAATAACTTATTAATACCATAATACAATTACAATGTAATTTAAATCGGGTACTACAATTGCATACCCTCCACTCAAAAGGAGGTACTGATAAGCCTGGAAGTCATTATCAACAAAAAGCCTGTTCAGGACAGTTTGCTGACAATTTCCACCGGGCGGAAAGTACGTTCTTCAGCCTGGGCAAATCATAACAATAAAAATCATTTAGTCTCATGATTCACTACATTTTAACATACTTTTATTAGAAGAATAATTAGAACCGACATGACAAATATCTTCGAAAAATAACTGTCAAATATCTGTATCCATTAATTGATCGAGTTAAACACTTTTAAGTATATCAGAATAACAGTTCTGTATACCTTAAATACACAAATTATGGCAAAAGTTAAAGTACTATTCTTAGAAGAAGCATATGATATTACTCACCAGATGCAAAATTATAGTACATTTTTTGCCATAAATACTGTTTAATTACACAGTAGTAAAATGTGTAAAAATTAATGATAATAAGTTTATCAGAAGTGAATTAATTTTGCAAAAAAACTTTCGGCACTTGAAACTTTTCTACACCTGGGGGGGGGAAGAGGTCTAGTAAAATTAGATTTGTTTTAACTTGACCAAACACCTTCTATATGTGGATCACTAAAGAAATAATTACCATGCTTAAAAACCAGATGCACATACCAGTTTTCCCCCTTGTTACGTTTTACATTGAGAAATAACAAACAGTATTTCGCAATGTAAAACGTAACAAGGGGGAAAAACTATATGTCATGGTGAAAAATACTATTTTTTAAACATGGTGAAAAATACTATTTTTGAAGTTTTGTTAAAATGAAAAAATGCACATACCAGCTTTCATTCAAGCATTACACTGAGAAATAACATGCAGTATAACAATGAAAAATTTAGATAAATTGAAGTAACACATACCATCTTTTATTCATGTACTACTAAAATGAACAAAACTATTATGCTTAAAAAACAGATACACATAATAACTTATTTTGTCCGTTACCCTTTACACTGAGATATAACATGTAGTATGACAATGAAAATTACTAGTTTTTTTGAAATTAAGGAACATGATTTTTTAAAGTATAACTCCACTTCCTGCACTGAATAGTCAAATTTCAAATGCATATTTATGAATGTTCACTGAAGCAGCACAATGACCCAGTTCTTCAAATAAAGCAATATGGAATAATATTATGGGAAAATTTATGCATACTTTTTTCTACTGCATGTCGTCTGATATGATCACACATGTGCCTAAAAGTGTATCTAAAAGAAAAACAAAGCTATATTTCAATATTAACAAAAAAAAAAAAATTTGTTTACAGATTAAAATTCATTCATTTTCAAGTATTATAAGAATCACGCATGAAACAAATCTGCTTTCCCATACTATTAAGTAAAAGTTAACTGAAATTTTATACTGGAAAATATGCTATATTTCTATATATTACAAACAAGAATAAAATACCATAATAATATACTCATAGCCTAGGAGAAAGTAACACATACAACATCAAACAAAGAAATTGAAATTTGTATAGTCATAACCTAGGAAAAAGTAATACATATTACATAAAATACACAAGTTATTCAACGTAAAACACACATATCTTCTAAAATCTCCTTTGTGGGTTTATATTTCGATTATTAGTAGAGGATACAGGAATAAAGTAATTTGACTGATATTTAGCATATAACGACAACACATCACACCTTAATGCTCTAAGACCTTCAATAGTTGCAACATTCTTTGATAAATTCTCAAACAATTTCATTGTTTCCTGTCTAATACTTTCGCAACTTTCAGCATTTTGTTCACTCGTTATTTCATTAACTATCGCCGAACGTTCTTTGGCATGCCTGGAATCCCTCTCAGTCACATCAATTACCAAATTATCTGAATGAAACTCATCATTTTCTGTCACACCAGATCTCTGAACTTCAGTTACCTGGTTGTGACATACGTGATGAGTATGCTTACAAATACTGAAACGGATACTATAATCAATACAAGTACAGGAGAATGCATGAATACAAATATTACAGTCATCACACTTTATGCTACATGCACAAGGATCATGAATCCGAACATCATAAAATGTAATTTCTCTTGAAATAACAGCCTTCGAAACTGACCACTGTTTCTTAGGCTCGATTTCAATTACCTGATATTCAAGCATACTCATACTCTGTCTGTGTCGCTTACGAATTTCTGTGACCCTAGTTGTCAATTTATGACGTTCAAAAGATATTTCACGATTCATCAGTTTCCTTGCAATAGCATTTAACACCAAAGATAAAGAATAATCTAGTCTCTTTATCACCTTTGCGTTACCATGTTCATACTTAAGCTGCTTGTGCCACCTTTCAACTTTCATATTTGTATTAACCCCTAATCCAATTCGATAGCAATAGGCCCATTTCTCAGGCTGAGACATATAATTTTTGTAGAAATATTCTCCAAAAGCTTTTGTTTCTTCATTAGACAAACAGCTGGTGACAAAGATATCCGAAATTCTTTTGAAAGACACTATGTCAATTTCGTGCATTATTTGCACTAACTCATTTGCAATTTTTAACCTTAAGTCACTGTTTTTTATTTTAGATAAGTTTTTATTCCATGCTCTGCGAACATGCCAGCTACACAAAAGACACTTATCAACTTAACCCAAAACTTGACACCATGCATTATAAAATGCCGGAGCATCGTCTGACATGAAAACCTTAGGTTTAAGATTAGGAACTCTATCTTTAATAGCTGAAAAAAATAGTATAAAAGTTTGTGTTGTTATTTTTGATGAATACAAAATAGCAACAGGAAAACCTTCATGATTATCATCATTGACAAGTACAGAAGTTAATTGAAATCCATACTGATTCATACCATGAGTAGAGTCTGTCATAATACAGCTGCTGTTTAATTCCAGCAACCTAAGTTGGGCACCATTCATAATATCAAGGGATGATGTATCAAGGGATGATTTCCTTAAAAGGAAATCATCCCTTCATACACCTTGAAAACCTGGCAGTTCGTCAACAACTTTCTTGTGCAACAAAATTGGACAACCAGATTCAGCTTTCATTTTCTGCACTTTTAAGTCCACCGATACTGCATCATTAGTGTCAAAAACAATTTCATTATTTACCTGAATACCTCTAGAAATATTTTGTAAATCTTTTAAGTGAGTAACACCAATTCTTTTTGTTGGTGAATAACTACTTTGAATGGACATTAAAATCTTATATTTTAGTCCTGATATATTCTTATATTAGGACATTAAAATCTTATTATAATAGTATATAAAATATTCTTAGTGTTATTAGTTTAACAACATAAGAACTCTGTAGTTATCAGAAAAATACAAATGGCAATCTAAATAGGAACACTTGAAAAAACAGTAATATTTAGATGATTTTTAAATTGCATCAATACACAGAGTCATTATCATGGTGTGTATATATAAATATGCTGTAAATAGCAGCTGTATAACTTAGCGCATAATATTCATAACAAAAAACCAAAATTATTGTACAGAAATATATATCAATAATGCTGTATTTAAAATCAACCAAGCATAAGAAACAGTTTTGAAAAAAAAAAAAAATACTTTTCAGTTTCTTCTGTACCTATGAAAAATAAAAATTGGTACTCGAAGTAAGTATTCCCAAACCAGAGTTTTTACATAGAAAAAAAGGTAATTAATGGAAATGTTTGTTACCCAAAAAGTAAAAAATCAAACTTTAATAACGCCCAGTAATTAATTAAGGATAAAAACAGTGCTGAATATATATGCCTTATTACTTCTGAAATAATAATCAAGTTAAGCACGATAATAAACAGAAAATTAACTTGCAAAATCTGAAAGGAAAACCTGAAAAAATTTACTTGTAAAACCTGAAACGAATATTGTAAAATCTTAAAGTAGCTCACAGATAAGCAAAAGATATAGTAAATAACTTGTAAATTTGAAAAAAATAATAACTTGTAAAATCTGAAAAAAAAAAATTAACTTGTCAAACCTGAAAAAAATAACTCGTAAATTCTGAAAAGAATATTGTAAAATTTTAAATAACAGCTAAAAGAATATTGTAAAATATTAAATAAGAGCTACAAAAATAAGCAGAGAAAAAATGCTTTACTTGAAGCGCACACCGCAAAATCTGAAAGGAAAACCTGAAAAAAAAAAATTAACTTGTCAAACCTGAAAAAAATAACTCGTAAATTCTGAAAAGAAAAGTGTAAAATTTTAAATAACAGCTAAAAGAATATTGTAAAATATTAAATAAGAGCTACAAAAATAAGCAAAGCAAAAGTGCTTTACTTTTGAAGCGCAGACCGCAACAGTCAAGCGCAAGAATGAATACCACACTCTCTGCCGGTTTCCCCTCGCCACGATCAACCTTCCACACCCGCTGTTTCAAGTGGACTTTACCAGGCGGCAAAGATCAAAAGGATCTGGTTGGGATTTGAGATTGTAGTCAAATTATCACAAGCGTCTAGCCCCTCAGACGCTAGTTTCCTCCTGGTTCCTCCCTGAACATCTGCGCAGGTTACTGCGCAAGTCGTCATTTTCCTGAAGGCGCCTCGTATTTACTATCATTTACTCTGCTCTTTGACTGCTGTGGTAGCGTGTAATCGCTGATACAGTTCTCTTTTTTTTATTTTGCTTCGATTATTATAGCTTCTGCACAAAATCAAGAAAAACTGCCCATTTCAGGGCCAAATACTTCTGTTTCCTCAGAAGGTGTTTTTTATTCTAAATCGAATCAAAATCAGGAAGGAATAACCGTGTGCGTTAATACCAATTGTGGTATGTCTGATAATTCTGATTGTGTTGCGAGTGATATGGTTCATTGTGCAAATGATTTTAGTATAGCTGAGAGTAATTTTGTTTGCTGTGATTGCTTAAAACTTTCAACTATAGATAGAATTTGAAACGCCATGCATATAAATTTCATTACAATAATACTACATTAATTGAGTCTCTGAAAACTAAGTTCTAATAGTATGGTTGATTGTGCAAATAATTTTAGTGTGACTGAGAATAATTTTGTATGCTCTGATTGCTTAAAAACGTACCAAAATAAATGCAGTTTGAAATGCCATACCAACACATTACACTCTAATAATACTACATTATTTATTCTTTAAAAAGTGGTCGATCACCAAGCTACAAATGGGAGGACTGCTATCTGAAATTTAGTGACCCCAAAAATTGGAAATATCATCAAAATAAAATTCATACTTCTAACAGGTAATTATGTGTGTCCTGTATGTTATGCTAATTTTGAAAAGCGAGAAATAATATTTCATTTCAATAATGTTCATGATGTTGATTTGAATCATACTGAGCTGGAATTTAATTCATTTGATGATTTTTTGGCATAGAAGGCAGAAATTGAAAATAATACGAAGTCAAAATTTCTTATGGAGTAAGCATATTTAATATACATGGTGTAATGCCACTGTTCAGGAAATTTTATATCAGAAAGTAAAGGTTTGCGTCACTTAAAAATCCTTGATAACAATAAAATAAATGCATATTGCCCAGCTGAATTAAAAGTAACAGAACATACAGATGGCAAATGTGTAGTGTCATATCAGAAAAATAGGGCCAACTAGCGGCCGAACGGTAAAGTCGCTGAACACTGGTAGTTCGGTCCAAGGTTCGAATCTCGCGAATGGACTGGCTGCATGGGCGTTTTCATGGTTTTCCCTATGTGTAACGTGTATACGAACCAGTTTCCCTTAGAAAGTGCGGTAAAATCCTAGTATACGGTGCAGCTTTGGCGCGACTTTGAAAATTATCGCCAACACCAAAAATGATCCAAAGAACGTCTATATATATACTATACACACATACTATATATACTATATGATTAGTATATATTATGTTTAACTGTATGATTTCTTCGAATGACCCGTTAACTACTCATCGTATATGTCCCGTTTTTACTGCTCATCATAAAGTCACCAAAAGTAGTCAAATCCCGTGTGCACCGGATACTAGGATTGCTCCACGAAGGCATCCCTCTCCTTAGGCAGATAGTCCTCAAGGCTTTGCCATAATCTCACTCACACACACACACACACATATCAGAAAATACATATTGGGCATCGGAATGATTTAGGTCACTTATTTTTAACAACAGACGAAATAAAAAATATTGCATCAAAGATAACAGCAAAAATTTCTCTGGATAATCTTTTAGATGAAATTAGAAATTCTATATGAGATGCTGGGCTTGAGAAGGTTCATTTACTTACAAAACAAGATTTACATAACATAAAATCTTTCAATTTGTCTTCTAATTCTGTTAAACATGAAAATGATTTGGTTTGTGTATATATGTGGGTACCTGAAATGCAAAATTCTGAACATCCATGCATTTCATTTTATAAAACCCAGGGATCAACATAGCATGAGTGAATATTGTACACAATATTCATTTCTAAAAGGAAATGATTTTGTTTTGATAATGATGACAGAAGCACAAAGAGAGATACTGAAAAAATTTAGTTCTAACTTGTATATGTATTGATGGTACACATGGGGTGAATGCATACAGATTTGAACTCGTAACTTTACTTACAATAGATGATTAGTGCCAAGGATTCCCGTGTGAATTTTTAATTTCTAATCCAGCCAGTGCTATCATTTTTTTTTTCGTGTATTAAAGAAAATGTTGGGCAAATACAACCACAAATATTTATGTCTGAAATGGGTTTACTACAGAAACGTCTTTTTTGTGCATGGCATATTGATACAGCCTGGACAAACAATTTAAAAAAAAAAGAAAATCAATGGTGTTGAAAAACAGGCAAAAATATATAAAATTATTAGATCTCTCTTAGAAGAACAAGACATTCATACTTTTCATACACTGACAGAAGCAGCAATAAAATTACTTAAAGAAGATCCTGACACTATTGAAGTTGTAAATTACTTTGAAACATATTATTTATAACATACATCTAGCTGGGCATAGACTTCACAGTGGTCAGACAGACAGACAGACAAAGTAGACAGATGTCTTGTTTTGCACCCGCTAAGTCCGCTTGCTTGTTGATATTCTCAAAATTGCATCTGATAAGTAGTGCTATTATGTATATAATAGCCAGTGCTTAAATTGCATCAGAGCCCAGCTCCGGTCATTTCAATTTTTAAAATAAATTACAATTCTAGCTGGAGCGCACCGGAGCCCTAACTAAGATGAGGTCCGGTACTTCATTTTACAAAACTGAACTACAATTTCAAGGGGAAAAAAGTAGAATTCCTAACGTTTTAGTTTAACAATAAGCAGATCTTGCAATACTCAATTTCCCTAGAAATGCGAACTAATGAGAACATGAGACGTTCAAGTAAAGTCCCCTCACTGACATGCGGAAACATTTCCCTTTAGGAATGGCAATAAATTTGGGGGACTTGAGTAGGAACACGTAAATTTCTCGCCATGCTATCGTATCTAGTGTATTGTTATCGATGGTTAGAGTTAGTTATCCTCGCAGGAAAGAAAATTTGTGTTCTTAAATGTGCGTAAAGTGACAGCGAGTACAATAAAAGTGAAATACTGCAATAAATGGCTCATTGCTTCTATACATCGTCTTGTCACAGTATCCACAAGTATAACCAAATACGGGGAGCGAAAAGTGTAAGCAGTAACTTTACATTCATCCTTAGGATTCAGATTGAGGACTCATTTTATCCGTGACACACATCCGTTTAAAACAGACGGACAGACAGACAAAGTAGACAGATGTCTTGTTTTGCACCCGCTAAGTCTTTCTGCACCGATGGGCGAAAAATCAAGCATAGGTGCGAAGGAAAGGTATATAAAAAGAATCTGTCTGATATCTGAGACCCGACGAAGGAGGCTTACCCGGATATTTACCGGCCTCAAGGCAAATACTCTCGACACACGAGTGGTATTGACGAATGAAGGGTTATTGTAATTGGCTATTTATCGCCGCACTGGTTATTTTTTGTTATCATACTTTTACGTATGTTGTAATTGCTATGTGAATGAGTTTGGGGAAGTTTTTACAAAATATTTACGACTCTTCTCTTTAGTGTTATAGTATAGTAGCAAGAACTTAAGATTATCATTATACATACGCTTGCATTAAAACTAATCAGTCTACTCAAAAAATGCATTAGATATGTGATTTTACTCATGCATTATTTCTTCGTACATACACAAATAGAAATATATATTTCTGGCATATATGTATATAATATTTGGAGTGTGCAGTAGTTTTTAAAATGCATGAAATTTATGAAATCAGATTGAAATCTGTGTTATATTTTATTATCTATTTAATGGAGAGATACTTATTACTTATTTATTACTGAATTAATGGAGAGATACGTTTTATTATATTACGGTTTTATTGTCAAGTGGAGTAATCTTTGAAATATTATAAAAACTGTATAATGGATTGTTTTGCTAAGCAAGTTTTTTCCGAACATTACGCTCTGTTAACTCTTTGTTGAATATGTCCACTGTATTATGAAAAGAAACCTGCATTGTATTAAAAACATATTTCCCTAAAAGATTTAAGGAAGACAATTATTATTCATTTTCTCAAATACTTGTTTTTATATATTATGTAATGAATGTGGAATTTTTATGATTGCAACCTTTGAAATCAATCAAAAATAAATATTTAGGTCAAAAGAATTGTGTATGTAAAAAAACTTGTCCACATATATATTTTCATGTTAACAGAATTTGTTTTTATATATAATGAACAATTATGTCAGAGTTCATCAATGCAGAGATTCCGTGTTGATTTCTACAATATTTGTCCTTACAATCGTAAAACTGCATATTTGCAAAAGTATAGATATATTTTCTTTGAAAATAAAAGTAAGACTGTTAAGTAGTGTCTTAGATATCAATTGTTTTATCTTTATTTACAAATTAGGGCCTAATCAGCAGATTACTGAGAAAATTTAGATGACTAAAAACTAAGGAATTTTGAATGCGAGAATGTTAGATAATTTTAGATACAGATTTTATTGCTTATTACTATATTTAACTACACTTATTATTGCAGCTTATGTAAAATTTACTGTTTCTGTTTAAAAAGTTGTTCTTTTTTACATCTTTTCACTTTTATGAAGAAAGTTGGAAAGCAGAATTATGGTGCAACATTTATTTCATATAATGCCTGCAGAAAAGTAGGACCAATTATGATGTAACAGGAAAAACAAGGAAACCAACAATTTTAAGGAAGTATCTGCAGATATCAATTTTAACAGCTAGGTATATTATCCTAAACATTAGTCAAGGTGTAACAAATTTTTAACTTTTTGACCCATTTGGGCACCTAAATTATAGACATAGTGATCTTATAGATTCAAATAATTAGATATTAATAAGTGGTCTTCAACCTGTCTCCTATATCTTGCACAACCAGATATTTCACAACTCACTTTACATTTTCACTGCCATCTCCTTTACAGTTTCCAATGGACTCATTTTTTTACACCGAATATATATGTACTTCTATCTACATAATCTATGTAGTCATCATATGATTGTTTCTTTTATTTATGTTTTATTTCTTAAGAAATTGATATGATTTTAAAAAAGGACAACATTTATATTATAAGAAAATGATTTAATGAAGGTGACCCTTTTCTTTTTACAATGAAAAAGAGGACAAAAAGCGAACAAAGCAGGACATTTGCGTCTTCACAAAACTTTTTTAAAGCAGTCACACGAACTGTAAAACGACTAAAATACAAATGAATTGTTGTTATTATTACTTCTACATCAATTGGCATGGCAGATGATGCCATGTTTATTGCATTTGACAAAATATGTGTATTACAACCAATGCCTAGTGTTTTCTTTTAGAGTAAATCTGATAATTTTTCATAGACATTATTTACTCCTTTTGCATCTTTTCCCACCAAAATTTGTATTTGTATTATCTGCTGTTAGTGCAACAACTTTATATTTCAAATTGTTTTCATTTATTACTCTGTATAGATGGTTCACCAAAATTTCTTCGCCCTCAATAGACTTTAAATTAAAAATTTTTATGTGAGTGCTCTTGTTAACATTATAATATCTTACTAGTATTGGATACAATTTTGTTTCATTATGATTCGATGCCTCAGATAAAACTGTTATAAATACTGCATTTTTCAAGTCTTCTGCAAGTATATTGTCACAATTATTATACTCAGAGTATAATAATTATACAGTGAAAGGAAATTTGTATTTGCATCAGATGTAAATGTGAACTATAATATTATAGACACATTAAAATAAACAAAGTAAAGTGCGCAAAAGTGTGAGGGTGCATGACAAGTGTGGCTGCGTGATGTTTTGATATGCCCAGAATGTGCTGTCTGTGCATTTTATAATCATGTTTTTTCGAACTGCACTATCACCTGACCATTGACATGTAACATTTCGAAGCAGCATCTTTAACTAATACAGAGATAAACAGATTAGTTGTAAAATATTGAAAAGGAAGACAGTTGGCAGGACACTTCTTGAAGAAGGACAGAGTCTACCAAAGGAGGACAATTGGTCTCCTTGCATGGTGGTTCGCATGTAACATTCTTTTCATTGTTACCTCCTGGGGCATAGCTAGAGGGGAGTGAGGGTAGACATATGTCCCTTGGCTCCCCCCCCCCAAGGGGAGCCAAACTGATGTTACTAAATTTTAAAATTAAATATTTTCCGTTCTTAGCAAACAAAAAGGGGTGCGAAAACTTCAGCTGGGCACTGAAAACCTTACCTATGACTTTGGTTACATTATCAGCTTTAAGATTTTCCCCAGGCAGATTATTATAATTCTCATACTGTCTTCGGACTAGTTGTAAGACATTTTAGCTCTGTGTATTCCTAAGCATATTTCATTTGTGATAAAATTTTCGTGGTGAATCATTTCCATAAGTTTCTTCAGAGTATCAGGTATGAGTCAACATTTCAGACATTAGCATCTGAAACACAAGCACAGAAGCTAACCATACAGAAATAAATGCCAATGATGATTTAATAGCTGTCCTTTTTTTTAAAAAGAAAAAGGATTCTATATAATATCCTTTAATAAAGGTTAGTTTTTCTATATAAATTCACCTTAGCTGCTTCATTACTTTTTACCATTTTTTTTTATTAAAGATTTTACAGCAGTGCTGTCCTTTTGCAAAGTGGAGATCTGTATTAAATTTATATTTTTTTAGATATGTACTGTTAAATATAATTTAACAGAAATTCAATTATCCTTCATCCTCTCAACATCAGTTTTTACTATTCACTTATATATTCTGATGGACAGAATGAAACCCCCAAAAGGCGAAAAATAAAAATAAGTAATAATAAAGAAAAGGATTTAAAATAAGCCATATTGTGATAAATGTGATTATTTTGTCATTTTATTTATAATAAAGGAATAAAATACTGTTTTAAAAACAAAACAGACTATGGAATGAAATTACATAGAAAAAAATTTCCATAAAAAATGACAAATGGTCAAATCAATAGTCATGTTTTTCCTGAATATATAAACCTTCATATCCAGCATATAAAATTTTAATAGAAATTTCTATCCAGCAGTAAGAAATGGTATTGACCTAAAATGGCGAGGATGAGTCATGTTAAAGATGTTTGATATTTATTGTATTTTGTGTAACGATTGTAAGTTATATATTTCTTAAATGCAACTTATATCATAAGAGCTTGCTTTTGTTTGCATAAAGGCACAAATCCACACACTATTGGACGTACATCCATTTTGATGTTTTCAATGAAAGCAAAAATACCAATCTGCAGTTTGAAAAATTAATCTGGCTATTTAATTATGATCTGTACGTTACTTATAATAAGTATAACATATAACACATATGAAATTTTATTATTGTACAAAATCTTTGGTAAAACAATTTTGGAAACTTCTGAAAGTTAACAGTAATTCTGAGAACATAAAAAAGCTTTATTATTGAGCATTAATAATATGTAGTTATTTTCTTGTTTGAGCAATCTAAAAGCTATTAAAAGAAACAGAAATTGAAAAATCATCAGGAATCATTATATCGTTATCTTAGGGAGATTTCATTACATTTAATATAACTTATGTAATAGTTTACTATTTATATATGTATATGTGCTATTTCATCACTGTGTGCTAACATAAGTTGTCAATAACAATTATTAAATGCAGTGGTTTGTGAAATGGTTAGAAGTTTTGATTTCACTGCTTATTTATTTATAATTATTGATCATTTTTAACAGTTACAGTGAAATCATTGGGGCAACCACTTCCTGAAAATGAGTAATGTTTCTATTATCATAAATCAAACTTCACAGAATTTATTTTTAAATATTAAACTTTAAATATCTCTATAAGATGATGGATTCCATGAAAGATAAAAGCCATGGATGCCCTTCTTGCAGAGATTTCACTGTGTAGATATTTAGTTATTGCTATTTCATTACTCATTATTTGCTTCTGCTCTCTCACATAAACTATATGCATGATGCTTAAAAGATTTTCAGAAATATGTTTAATAAAAATTTATAATTTTAATCCAATAGTATATATTATTAATTTTTTTCACATTTCAGAAATGTTTAATATGGAATTTTTATTTACTTTCTCAAGGGGGGAAAAAACTTAGCATCATGATGTGTTAATGAAATAAACATCCTGAATTTTTTATTCATACATAATTTGTCAATGCATGATCTCAATGCAAGTTCTCAGATTTAATATTTAAAAATTATGGAAATTTTTAACTTTTTTTAAAATAAAAATTCTTGTTTTTAATGTAATGAATCTCATTGCTAATGTTGGAAATAAAGATAAAATTGTACCTAACAGATGGGAGATTTCACTGATATGAAGTTATGAAATTATTCCTGTTAGCATAGAGCTTCTGATAATAGTATTCAGACTTACTAATACTATTTCTAATATCTAATAGTTTGAAAAGACAATAGAACTTTGTTAATTCAAAATTTGTGATAATTTAAATTTAGATATATCTTTCCCTGATGAGTTGTTTTAAAAATGGATACTAACTTTTCTTCATAAATCAAACATAACTTTGATAATTCAAAATTTGTGATAATTTAAATTCCTCTTTCCCTGATGAGTTTGTAGAGGCATTAAGTTATTTTAAAACAGGAGACATGAAAAATGAGCAATGCCCTCACCGGGAATCGAACCACGGACCTCTCGAATATCCGCCAAGCATGCAGACCACTACACCACGAAGGCACACTAAGAAGCTTGGAGAAATACGTTGTATACTCCACCTTGTAAAGGGCACTGGGGATTAAGGGATTCAATCGCCAAATTCTGATGGTGGAGAATCGTCATCAACCATCATTTTTAGTTCAGGCGGCACTGTAGAGATATTGTTTTTTTTTTTTTTAATGCAGGAGAAGTAAAAAATTAGCGACGCCTTCACAGGGACCTCTGGAGTACGTGCCCAGCGTACTGATCACTACACTACGAAAGCATGCTAGGAAGCTGGGAGAATTACCTTATACACTTCCCCTTTTAAAAGGTGACTGAGGTTTTATGGGACCCACTGGCCAAATCCTGGGTGTGGAGAATCATCATCCACCACTCTTTTAGTTTGAGCGCCACTTTAGAGACATTATGTATTTTTTGGAAGCAGAAAAGATGAAAAATGAGCAATGCTCTCGCCGGGAATCCAACCACGGACGTCTGGAATACACGCCCAGTGTGTAGACCATTACATCATGAAGGCATGCCAAGAAAGTCGGAGAAATACCTTAAAATTTTTATCAAAAATGGATACTAACTTTTCTTAATAAGTCAAATTTCCTTGGCTGCTGTAATGAAAATTTCAATCAAATTTTCAATTTACTCAAAATTCAGAATTTTGAGTAAGTTTATTTTTCCCCCTACTTTTTCCTATTTATCCTAAATTCATAGAAGTTGTTCTAACTTCTCAGGAGATTCTAATCGATTGAAACCTGGAATGTTAACAAATATGTAGAAGTCTTCGGTAAAAAGTGAACTTCCCCTTTTCGTCCTGACAACCAACTAAAATATTGTAACATGAATACAAGCCAGTATCTCAAAAATCCTCCACAAAAGCATCCCTTCCATTAGCAGATGTCCCTTACACACTTTAAGTTAAATGAAACACTTCGAAAAACTTAAATTACCTTGGTATGTAATTTAAGTTTTTCGAAGGCAGTGTTTCGTAAATATTCAAATTTTTTACACATAACAGTAATATTTGTAATAAATATTTAGAGATATCATGTATCATACAGCATTATTTATTAGGAAAGAACACAATTCTTGGTGTAAGGATGCTAGCATGAGAACACTGCAGCTTGGTTTCTTGATCAATGCTATATCTTTTGGTACCTCTAAATTTCAATAGTAAATTATTAGTGCTATGTAACTCTTGATCACCTTGGCATTAATTAAATCACACTGTTTCCTTTGCTTGGTCCTAATACTTATGTAATGTGCCGTATATGATTTCAGAAAAAAATCCAAGCTGTTGTCAAACTGAAATGAGAAGCAATGATATAAGAAGCATGATTGCCAGTGCCCGACTTAGCCTAAATGGGGACTTTACCAAAAACTTTTTGGGACCCTCCTATGCTTTACTGCTTCAGTAATAGACACACGAACTTTTTAGATATATTTAAATTTTTATAGTAATAAACTTTCTAGCCGATTAAGAGCCCTTCTGTGCTGTGGGGGCCTGGGGCAACTGCCCGTATGCCCTTTCCTTAGTCAGGATCTGATGATTACATAACCTACAAAGTACATATTTGAGGACTATATTTCCCACCTATTTGAGTCCCTACTGCCATACTTTGCTTTCTTCCTTGAAATTGGTATTACACTGCTAGCTGCTCAACTTACTATACCATGACTGTGGCATGCAACAAATGTCAAATTTGCCTAAAGTACTACATGGTGGGATGTGCAAATAGTTAATGATCAGTATTCTAGCGCATGCACACAAAGCAGGTATGAATAACATCTGCATTGTGTATAATTGTAAAGTCACCGCGATTTTCATTTAGAAATCGCAACTGAACATCGGTCGTTTGAGTATTACGCCTACATATTATAAACGAAAAACTCCTACCAGCACCTGTCAGAAATCGACTGCTCCAGGATTGGAGGGTTTATCGGTTCACTAGCGCCTAGAGGACAGCCATATCTTTTCGTCTCGGCTTTTGCGGGATTGTACAATCACTTCACGTGCCCTGAGTCAGGAATTTGGCTCCTCATGTTCAGGACTACAAGTGTCTGCACAGACCGCGCTATGACGTCTGCAGCACCACGAACTGTTAGGACTGCGACCGTTATTGCGGGTTTCAATTGGTGACGCAGCAGAGACAGGCGTACATACCAGTAGATTGACGAACGACGATATTGGACACAAGAGTACCACCCCATCCTCTTTGTAGAGGTTCTGCTTCAACATCATGATGAAACTCGGTTCTGCGTCAGCCATCATGATGGACGTATCCATATATGGAAGTGTAGCAATTTTAACGCCCAAAAGCAGAGTACTTTAACCATCAGCTATGTGCATTTAGAATAATTATATGATCATCATGAAACATGCAAGAGGAATGAGAATACAGAAATGAAAATACGATGGAAGCCTATGAGTCTACTCTTAGTCACCATGCATGATTGGTTTCAAATTGATTGAAGAGCATACTTCGGAACACTCTTTTGCAAAAAATCCAAGCACCATGAAGGAAGTGGTTGTTTTTGATGAAATTGAATATATGTATAACTGATACACAGGTAATAAACTGATTAAAAGGTCAAGGTTATAGTACCTGTTCATGGCTTACAATCACCCATTGAGTGTTCAAGTTAGTAGTTGGTCGAACCTTCTCTGGCGGCAATGCATGTTTGAATTCGTCGAGGCAAGGAATGGTAGAGGTTCCTAATGTCATCCTGCGACACATTCTGCCAAGCATTCATCAGTTGTCGCTCCAGATCTGCGATTTGTTCTGCCCGAATCTGGCGGCCTACCATGCCATAAAGATTAAAATAGTTCCGACCCGGCAATAAGCCATACAGTATTGAATGCTGTGACACCAAAGGGTGTCTAAAAACTATTTAGCGATCACTCAGCCCGAGTCAGACCTTGGTAGTATCATTACGAATCCCTACCGCGCCTGAGCGCGCACTGAACAGAACGGTGCTTCTAGTCCTGTGAAGGCCGCTAATTTTCTCCATATTCCACTCCCAACGTATGCGCAGAATAAGTGAGCAGCGTGGGGGAGGTCAGGTCCAATTAACCCGCATAAGTAGAGCAGCCAACTCATGCATTTCCGCCTCTTCCCTACGTCGACGAAGGACCCACGGAGAGGGACTGATAAACATGGCCCAAGAGCCCTAAAAGTGAACTCCTGACGATTGAAAAATAGACAACTGTAAAAGAGACAACTATTCACTGACGGCAATGAAATTATGCTCTCGGAAATATCTCTTTGCAGTACAGTGTTTTCATTGTACTGCAAAGAGATAAGTCTGAAAACAGCTATTAGCACTACAGCTTACCACAATATCGCTGCCGATCACATTCAATCAGGACCAGGATCGGAGCCTGTGCAGCCGTACCGGGCGGTAGCACTTAGGGAAGACAAATTTTTTAGAATTTAGGGCGGCACTGGGTGGCAGAAGTTAAGACAGTAAAGACTGCACCGTGCGGCAAAGAACCTACCATTGGCCCTGCGTACACTCCTTCATTGATGCTATTCCACCAGATGCTAATGTTAACTTTCAAGAGAACGATAGTCACCGTGCATAATTGATCTCATATTGGCTGAAGAGCATATTTCGGAACATAAATAGTTTCCGTGCCAACTCAATTCTTTGGTTTCAATCCCATAAGCACTTTCAGAAACAAAATTGAAACATAATTTCGAAACTTGCTGACAAGAGTTTTTAATTGTTATCAGGTTTATGCGCGTTGTCAAATGGTTGTAACTGTCGTCCTAACACGCCTCATGCATACATATCACTTTTGGGGAAAAAACTGAAGATCTGGCAAGCAAAAGGGAGGTTGTAATATTAAACAGACATTCCTTGGAGGCGTTGGCCGCATGCAGCTGGCTATTATCTTGCTCAAGGATGATCGCTGACGAATGCCATAGTTTTGGCAATACAGAAGTTGGCAGGATCTTGTCCATAAATCATTGGGCTCTTAAAGTGCTGCGAAAGATCAGTAAAAATTTGGTTATTAAGTAAGAATTTGGCTGCCTAGATAATAATGCCAGTATATACAGAGCTATGGTTGTTTTACGTTTACAAAGGGTACACAGCTCACTCGGACTTCTATGCTGAATTAAGGTAAGCCAATCTTCTTTCACGTATGAATCCCAAGCTAACGAAAATCATAATTCATCCCAGAACATGATCCAGTTCTAACCCGATACATTCGAAAATTATCAGCCGCAACACCAGAATAAACGTTGCTCTCAATGCCCCCTCTCCGGGGATCTACGTCGGAAAATCGGGAAGCTACTGTCTAAGATCTATACATAGGCAGTTTCTGCCACGTATAATCAGTCTTTACAGGACTAGAACATACGTTCATTCAGAGGATGGTTCAGGACCATATGGCCCCATTCAGGACCTGCAGGGACCATATGGCACTGTCTTGTCTGCCTATTCACTGTAGGTAGCAACATGGTTAGATATGAGGCGTTTTCATTGGGTCATTGGCTCTTCGGTCCTCTGGTGCACTTAGTAGATGGAACAACACATCAAATATAATCATTGCTACCGGACTGGTACCCAATCGGAACTTTTATTGACTGAGCGTTATCGTTCGTGCAATGTAATATATATATAAAGCCCGTAGGAACCCGCGGGAGTTACGTCCGCCTGAATGGTCTCCTGCAGATCTGAGGATTTTTTCTGAAAGTTAATCCAGGGCAGGAGTTCGTCTCCAGTGTTCTATTCTGCTCTCCATGCCTAGGAGTTATGGATATTGCAACAGACGCCGAAAATTCAAACCACCTTTCCTTACAACACTGTTTTTTAAAACTACACGTCTAGAGTTTGTAGGTAAGTGATGCTGAATGGTAGAAGCTTTCAACTAATTTGCAGTAACTCTTGCTATCCCACAATCCTTCCCAGAAACTGCCATTCTAGCTCTGCTTCTGTCCTTTTGGTGATTCTGAATGCCTTATTGTAATACTTAGTAACAATATAGTTCTAACTGTATTACACTCTTGTCAGAATTCTGGTTCTCAGGTCAGACGATGCATCAGTAAGATCAGTCCGTTCCCATGAAAGTGGTAATGCAGTCGCTGTCGAATTTATTCATTTCGATTATATTGAGTATTCGGATACATTCTCATTAGCTAATGCAAACAAAACTGTGAAATAAGTAGTCAAAGTTATAGAACGTTGACACGTTAGTCGATATGCTTAACTGAATAAACCTTGCTCAGGCAGTTTTAAGTAAGACAAGAGAAGGCTTATATAAGCACACTGCTTTTTTCGGGAAATGAGCTTGTCTTCACCTACACTGCTGGCCATTAAAATTGCAACACCAGGAAGGAATGATGTGACGAATGATAAAAGCACGTGAAAGGAAGAAGAGATTTGGTATGCAAATGGATTAGAATTTAAGCGCATGCAGGAGGGAGAAAAGACATCTGACGCATTGCATAAAAAATGTTGTATAGTGGATTTCTCATTCGAAACGCGCTTTGTACGGCCAGAGTTTTCTCAGAATATAGTGTTATGCCTCAAATATTAAGACGAAATTCTTACCAGCAAGAGTCGGAATTCGGTAGAGGCAGGATTGTTTCCCATAGAGAGTGTGGATTATCGTTCCGCGATATCGCCCGTCGCACTGGTCGACATCCAATCACTGTCATGCGAATATATAATCAATGGGTTGCTGAGGGTCATACTGAACGGCATGCAGGATCTCAACGCCGTCTCCTGACTAACGCTCGAGAGGACAGACATATTGTGAGGTTAGCCTTGAAAAAAACCGCACAAACACATAAGGAACCATTAGTTAGGAAATGTGTATGTTTGTAGTACGCCGAGTATCCGCTCGTACGGTGCTTCGACGATTGCAGCAGAGCAGTGCTTAAATTGCACCGGAGCCCAGCTCTGGTACTTCTCAATTTTTAAGCTAAATTACAATTCTAGCCGGAGTGCACCGGAGCCCTAAGTAAGAAGGCTGCGGCAATTCTTTTATATAACTGAATAACAATTTCCGTAGAAATTTTAACTCGAAAATTTTATTTTTAGCAATAAAATTATATTAAAAATCGCTTATGACATTTTAATTTGTTGCTTTACATTTATTTTAGTTTTAATTATTTCAATAAATAATAATTAATTATATAATAATTATCAATTAAATTATAATCAATTATATAATAATTGTTAATTGAATAAAATCTATAAACTTTAATTAAATAGCTATTAATTAATTTGATTATAATTAACTGTTTAATTTAAAAATTATTAATGAGTTTAATAGTCATTTAATTAATTTATTTACTTTTATTGCTCTTTGCTGGCGGTCTTCCATAAGGCTCTGGCACTTATAATTTTAAAATTTAAGCCCTGCAGCGGAGTGAACTATCAACACGATGACCGCTACTTTGGCTTCCCTTGAAAATGCAGCATAGAGAGAGACGGTGATTCTGGTGCACCAAACGACAAAGCTGGATAAAAGAATGTCACAATGTTGTCTTTTCAGACATGACCCTGTTCAGCGTGCGATATTCTGATGGCCGTATATGTGTCTGGAGGCAGCGAGGAGACTGCACGTCGTATACCATACAGTTTACGTGCAATAAATATCTTTTTTGTATTTGCTTTTCTTCACGGTGTTGCTATTTTAATGGCCAACAGTGTACTACTGAAGTGTTCCTAACCGAAACATGTTTCGTTGAAAACTGCGTCTCGCCTAGCTAGCGAGATAATTTTATACTTAAATGAAAATGTTTCGTTTGAAGCACTGTTTCTCGTTTGATTTCTCCAAAGAACCGGTTTTCATATAAGTCAACTGATCAAACAATAATTATATATTCGACGTTGTATGCATAGATGTTCTTTCTGCACCTTCCCACGCATTGACCGTATTCTCAAATTGCACATTAATTCTTCTAACACTACATTTCCTGAATGTTTACGCTAGCCCAGAAATTTTATGAGTCATTCATTTTAAGTAATATAGTCTGCTTCTTATTCGATCTATTATTTTTCTTCCAGTCTTTTTTAAATTGCTAATTCTTCATCGATTTAATACATAGCACTGTTGATTTATGTCATAGTGAATGAACTTCATTGCATTTTTCTGTGATTACATTTCGCTTATTTTGTGACATTGCACCCCTTTTTTTGCCAGAAGCAATGAACTGTTTGTGTTTTCTGAAATATAAATCCTAGATAATTCATTGCTATGCAGCAACTTGATCAATATGGTTCAGAACCGACTCACTTGTGCCAAGATTCGAATTTCAAATAAGCTATTTTTTACTGTTATGCTTAAGCACATTAAGGACACTTGAAATCTGTCAGTCCAAAAGTGCTCTGATGTGGATGCTAGAAAGGAAACAAAAGGTGTAAACCACAGGAATCTGTCTTTTCGGGTTTTATGTATCGAATCTAAGAAATAATTACCTATACTGCTGCAACATAAACACCACAAGTAACAGGTATAAAGTTGCACTATTATGATTATTCAAGATCTTTCCGCATGTAAAGACTCAGAATAAGTTAACACCACACTTATTGATATGTATAATATAAGCAAATGATAATCTCCTTTTCATCGAGTTAGAATGTCATACAATAAACAGTCCATGTTTAAAAGCATCTAGCTAATTTCCTGGTCTTAATCCCATATCAAGTAGAGTTAAATCTGACTTATGCAACTTGAAGTTACATGTTTTTTTAAATCATTTTTTAAACTCCAATATATGCATACAACCAATGATTGCATAAGAACTCTGATGGACAAGTGGTATAAGCAATGTACTAACTTACATTTCACAAAAATTTAGACCAGATTTTATGACAGCAATATAACTAAGAATGCTTTAGATGTATGGAAAAAATTTAATGTTGTAAAGGGCAAAATTATTTTGTTTCCCAGTTGCTTAATGATTTCACTCCTATAGATACATATGCCAGTATTGGGCTCAAACACTACTCCTGCATATACATGCAGGAGTAATGTCTACATGAGAGTGGAGTAGGTCAAACACTACTCCTGCATGTATATTTAGTTTATTAAATGAAAACTTTAGTTATCTTCCCTTTTTTAAGTGTATTATGTAAATATAAATAAATATATATATATTCAGAAACAGGTTTGAAACATATTCACATAGATATTAGATTTTTTTATATGTACATATACAGTATTCTTTATTAGTTCAAAACTGAACTTCACAATATCATCTTCTAAGACAGAGGTTCCCAAACTTTTCCATGTCTAGCAGTTCTAAAAAATTATATTCTTGCAGCCCCTAACAAAGTTTCTAGGGAGGGTGAGGAAAAAGAAAACAGTTATGTAATCAAATTTTAATAATAATAATAAAAAAAAAAAAAAAAAAAAAAAGGAACTAAAAAAATATTACAAAATTTAATATTTGCATAAATTTTTCAAAACAATAATTAATAACTATTTCTGTTCCTCTGTATTGGATATTTTTTTCCAAATTGTGGCACTTTATTGTTAATAGCAATTCGCATATCTGCTTGTGCATCCAAGTGATTTCTGAATTTTGTTTCGATTGACAAAAGAGCATACTTCACAAAGAATTCCTTCACATGCAGAAAGGCATCATTTCTTTTGTGATTGTTTTCATGTCTTCACAGAACCAAGACATCTTCCATTATGGCAACACTATGCTGTAGTATCCAGACAGGATAGTTGTTAATGACGCTGCCTATCATACCAAAAGGTTCGAGTTCAAATCCCAAAGAAGGCATGGATGTTGTAATGTAAGTGTGTAATGGTTGTTTAACAAGGAGCACTAAAAGCAGAAGGTGAGGCAAAATCCTTGAGAGGTTGGTGGAAGCTTAGTACTTAGCAAGGCCCAGCAATACTTAGCAAGTACTTAGCAAGGCCCAGCAAAGTACCCACTTAGATATACAGGTGCTGGTTTTCCTTCAATCTGTCAGGTACTAAAACAAGCTTATTTTTGTTGCCCATCAGTTATTATGAAGGGACAAACAAACATAAGCTTGATTTAGGTAATTCTGATTATAGATGCTAAAATATACATTATGAACATAAACTCTTTAGAACAAAACAATTTCAATAAATATCTATTTGATTTGAATGCATTCAAACATCATATATACTAATATTTTCAGATTTTTTACCATACAATGTTTACAAGAGAAGGATTCGGGAGACAATTACAAATTATTATTATTTTACAAATCTCTGAAAGCTTTTTATCAGTTTCAAAATTATTTGAATGAAACTATTTTGAATTTACTTAAAAAGTCATATTTTCATCCATTGACTGAGATGCTCGCATGTATGTATTCTGACTCAACACAAATTCAAACATTAAAATAAAAATAACATCAGAAACATATATTATACAATTTAATTCAATCTAATACATTATTACTAGAAGTAAATTAAAGAGTATAAAATTTTAAAATACATATGCAAAATCTGATGTGCACATCACATTACTTATTAAATTATACAAAAACTGCAGATTTTGAAATTTAAAACACTGCTCAGTCTTTGTCACATGGGAGTCAAACTTCTCATAATTTCATTTTTATAACGAGTATAAAAATGTCCCAGATATTTTTGCAGACATAAGGAAGCTGGAGATCGCATTAAAATAGGTTTCGTTATTTGTCAAAAATAATTTTTTAAAAAAAGTTTTACATCGCCAAAACACAACTATTTTCATCATTTAAAGCATTTCAATGATAATTGGGAGTATAGACTAGGGCCAATGATTGTGAAAATTAAGGCTAGGTAAAGGTGTGTGTGTGTATATTTGGTTCTGGCAATTACAATAAAAAGAGAGATGCACAACTATAGCAGTCCCATATACAACAAACATTCTACGGCTAATCTTTTTTAGTTATGTGAGATAAATACATATGTATGTACAGACATCATTGAAAAATTCCTTTTGGAAAAGAAGTCATTTATTCTGTGCGTATATACAGATGTTATGCAAAATTATGCATCACTGTTTGCCAGGAAATGCTCCAACGGTTGAATGTTGATCTGAACCTTCTGGAGAAAAAGGTGACTGGTGATGAGACCTGGGTCTACGAGTACGATCCTGAGTCGAAGTATCAAAGCTCAAAATAACACACTGCTTCCTCTCCGAAGCCCAAGAAAGCTCGCATGAGCAAGTCGCGTGTGAAGTGCATGCTGATTGCTTTTTTAATTGTCAAGGAGTGATTCACAAAAGTTTGTTGCTTGTGGACAGACTGTCACAGGTGACTTTTATGTTGGAGTGCTCCGCCGCTTGAGGGATCGAGTCCGCCCGGCGTCTGGATTCTGCACCACGACAATGCACCCGCCGACGTTTGAGTCAAGTTCAATGTGATAACACTGACGCAGCCACCCTACAGTCCCGACTTGGCTCAAAGTGACTTTTTCCTCTTTTCCCGAATCAAGACAGTCCTAAAAGGAAAGCGATTCGACCCCATCCAACAGGCTTCGACGAGAGCCATTGACAGCATGACACTCGAGGCCTTCCAGAAGGGCTACGAACAGTGGAAGGCACGCTGTGTTGATGCTGAAGTATTATATTTTGAAGAATTTTAGTCCGCTGTATTTAAATGTCCAATAAATTTCTATTTCAAGGTAAGTCTTTAAACTTTTGATTCACACCCTGTATAATGATTGCATTACATTAAGATATATATATATTTCTTACTTTGACCTAAGTGGGTCATCAGCAGAAAACTGAATATTGAACTGAGCTGCCC
The DNA here is from genome assembly GCF_044657685.1 of Stegodyphus dumicola. NCBI lineage: Eukaryota > Metazoa > Arthropoda > Arachnida > Araneae > Eresidae > Stegodyphus > Stegodyphus dumicola. Next base: position 146,061,066 of record NC_140780.1, read on the forward strand.
AATATTCAGCTGGGATCAATCCATTAAAATGGATTCCCATATGCCAGCTCTAACAACATTTTTCAGTCCCTTTTTCTGAAAATGTGTTTGGTTACTTGATAAAAGCTCTAATTTATTGTCCTTGGAAAGTTAGAAACAATATCTCACCTAAACTGACAACACTGTTCTATATTTTGAGTGAAACGTTTTCGCCCTACGTGAATCCAACCATTAGGATCTGGAGGAGCAGATTTCCTGAAAGGTGGAGGAAACATATCTTGTTTTGCACAACCATTGCACAAAAAGAAATTTACCAATTCTTTAATAATTCATGAAATCTCAAAATTACTAAAAAGAAATAACTGTTATGAAAAATGGATGCCGCATAGGGTACAAATGATTACGATTCACCACTAATGAATTATCATTTACCTCAAGAAAGAAGACAATTCAGAATTTTCCTTTAGGTTCTTTTGAGTAACAGCTACAGATGAACATTGGTGAAATTCTCTGTTAAAAAAAATTTATATGAAATGAAGAATAATAATTTAATGAAATGTACACGACTTGCAAAAATATAAATAATAATGTTTGATTAAGCATACAAGAATTTATGATTTACCTTGGATCCGTTTCATAGTTCAAAGATGCTACATGCTTTGGTGAAACCAGGCAAGGCTTCCTATGGGAGATAGAAGCATTATGCTTATGAGTAATTTCATATCCACATCCTAAGAAATTAATCTTGATAAAAGCTCTAATTTATTGTCCTTGGAAAGTTAGAAACAATATCTCACCTCACCTGACAACACTGTTCTATATTTTGTGTGAAACGTTTTCGGCCATGAATCCAACCATTAGGATCTGGATGAGCAGATTTCCTGAAAGGTGGAGGAAACATCTTGTTTACCGTTGCACAAAAAGAAATTTACCAATTCTTTAATAATTCATGAAATCTCAAAATTACTAAAAAGGAATAACTGTTATGAAAAATGGATGCCGCATAGGGTACAAATGATTACGATTCACCACTAATGAATTATCATTTACCTCAAGAAAGAAGACAATTCAGAATTTTGCTTTAGGTTCTTTTGAGTGACAGCTACAGATGAACATTGGTGAAATTCTCTGTTCAAAAAATTAATTTATATGAAATGAAGAATAATAATTTAATGAAATGAACACGACTTGCAAAAATATAAATAATAATGTTTGATTAAGCATACAAGAATTTATGATTTACCTTGGATACGTTTTACAGTTCAAAGATGCTACATTCTTTGGTGAAACCAGGCAAGGCTTCCTATGGGAGATAGAAGCATTATGTTTATGAGTAATTTCATATCCACATCCTAAGAAATTAATCTTGATAAAAGCTCTAATTTATTGTCCTTGGAAAGTTAGAAACAATATCTCACCTCAACTGACAACACTGTTCTATATTTTGAGTGAAACGTTTTCGCCCTACATGAATCCAACCATTAGGATCTGGATGAGCAGATTTCCTGAAAGGTGGAGGAAACATATCTTGTTTACCGTTGCACAAAAAGAAATTTACCAATTCTTTAATAATTCATGAAATCTCAAAATTACTAAAAAGGAATAACTGTTATGAAAAACGGATGCCGCAAAGGGTACAAATGATTACGATTCACCACTAATGAATTATCATTTACCTCAAGAAAGAAGACAATTCAGAATTTTCCGTTAGGTTCTTTTGAGTAACAGCAGCAGATGAACACTGTTGAAATTCTCTGTTTAAAAAATTAATTTATATGCAATGAAGTATAATAAATATCAATTTAGAGCAAAGAGTTCATGAACAAAAATTTATAGATTCTGTAGTACTTCATGCATTTGCATAAAAAAGCTACCTTGTTTGAAGTTGCTGTTCAGTTTCTGAAGGAGCTTTCACATTCAACTGTGATGGCAGTTTCCTGTGGAATAAAATAATTATGATTACACTTTTCTGCATTATTTTGTAAAAAAACAATTTTAGAGCATCAAAGCTAAAGTCAAGCTGTAAAATGCACTGTAAACTATCCTGTATGCTGTTTTTTCCCTTTATTCTGTAGCTTATATATGTTACTGTTTAAATACTATTTTTCCATAAGCAATTTATTAAATAGAACAGCCACACAGTTTCTGAGGTAAGTTTGACAGCTATACAAAAATTAAGGCCATGGGGGGATGCGTTTTCTCCCCTCAGCAGTGATGATTCATTAGAAGATGCTCTCCTCTGCAGTGACTTTAGGCAATATTTTCAGCAATCAGAAGATTAACTGCCTAGTAGGCTGTATTATTTTCTTAACAAATATTAAATGAGCAGCTGGTAAGTTATAAAATATATATACATAAACACTAACAATAATGCATATAGGTAATAAACTCAGCCATTTATGACGTTCAGATTTTCAGAAACCAGAAGAAATACATACTAATCACTAGCAAAAATGCCATTTATTAAATTAAGACTGGCAAAGGACTGATTCTTTTGTACCAAAATATCCTACATGTACATATAAAAATTCTCTGTACTTCATCATTCACTTTCAAATTTGCCGTTATCTTAATAGATGCATCATTTGCAGCATGTTAGAATCATAGGACAAGGACTGATTTCAAAGTGATGCACTTTAAAAAGATTTATTATAAACACACACAAATATTTATCTGATTGTAATTCTTTGTGCATGAAAGTGATCTGTAGTCACAAGGTTAATGTCTTTTAAACAGCTACAGTTTGAAACAAATTGATGTTTATCACCTGTGTAATCCCAACAGAACATATAAGACAAATAAAATTTACTTGCCACAGAAATAAAGAATTTATTTCAGAGTTTGGCAAAGTGAAATTTAAAAGTGTGTTTATTATCAAGTAGATTACATGCAAATGTGATTTCTTGCATTGTAGCCTTGAAATAACATGGAAATGGATAGCAAGTTAAACTTTTTTTGCGTGAAACAGAACTTTGCACTGAGTATCTCTAACCATATTTCTACAAACAGAAATAATTTTGCAGTTGAATATGGATTTTTTTTCTAGTGTTTGAACTTGCATGAGAATAGTTGTGTCATCAAAAAAGAAAATTTGAATTTTACAGTGTTGGGAAGAATAATAAGCACATATATAATAAAATAAGGAACTCAGTCTTGGGCCTCTTGTTCTGTAATCTGCCTCTGCACTGAAATGATCCATGACAGATAAAAATTCCTCATTAAAGAAGCCACTACATAAGTCTTTGAGAACATTAGAAATTTGAATGTTATTGACTGGGCGATTACGTTCTCCAGCTGTCACAACTAAATGCAATAGCTGCTTTATCAAGGAAGCATTAAGTTTTTTCAAGAAAACAATATACAATTTGTATTCTTAGGCACTGAATTTTACTTGTCAAATTTCATTACTTTAAAAAGAAAAATGAATAAAGATTTTGATAGTTCAACAGTTGTTTAGTATGATTCAGAAATTCATAGCTTGGCTGACAAACAGATTGCTTAAATATTTAATGCCTTGCTGTAAAAATATTTCTTTATGTTTGAATTTCGAAGAAGGAAAGAAATTATATATATATATATATATATACATACCTCGACAGAGCTGATTCAGCAACAACTTCAGAATACAGAGGAGAGGCTGAAAATGTTAAAATATCGCTGCCGCCATCACAGAGAGGAGGAAAATCCAATGAACTTCGAAGCTCTATTTTACTGGTACTTTTGGAACTCTCAGTTAAAAGTTGCGTCAAAACTTGAACAAACAGTGTTGCTAACTGCCGTGTTCCTGCTGCATTCAAATGCAGCCCATCCAGAGCCATGCATCCACTCCAGTCACGAGATGACATGCAGAAGGTTACATTATCCAGCTCTTCACAGAGATCAATCATTTTTTCATCAAACTGAGAACTCTTGTTGTTGACAGAGCGCAGTCGAGGTCGCAATTCGTCTCTCTCATTATAAGTTAAATACTTCGAATCCACTCTGGGCATAATTCCTGATATGACTACCCGCGCATACGGATTCACTCTACTCACTTCCCGAATTAAACTTTTATATTTTAAGACACTGTCATCCACAGTAGAATCCATATTATTGGTCCCTACATGAAAAAGGATACAATCGTATTCATTAAAGGATGAAATTTTTTTGGTCAACCTTTCTATTGTTATGCCCGGAAACGCGAGAGCATGCAGTTTATTATCATACAGCTGAGACGGTAAATATTGGTACATATATTTAATCATGGAATCACCGGTTATCAGAACCTTCATAGTCGATTACAAGTTATAAAAACTTCAAAATTACAAGCCCGTTACAACACGCAGAACGACCTAATATTAACAATACTACTACGAACAACAACAGATTGAACAAAAGCTTGGCTACTTTTGAATAATGCACTTGGCTCTAAAATTTATTCTGGTAACCTTACATTGCATCAGCGATTTCCAAAGGCATCATGGGAAAAAGTACACATTTTTCGGTAAACTTCCGGTATCAGGGACTCAGTTATCTGTAAAATTCATATAGAAAGAGGGGCAATTTCGTATTTGAGGAGAGTAAAAAGGAACTTCGTACATTTTGTACGAGTTCAAAAAGCCAGAAAGAAAAGATGGGACAAAATAAAATTTAAATTAAATGGCCCAAAAATAATAGAGGGGGGAAAAAAAGGGCCTATAGAAAGAAAAGGAAAAGAAGTAGAAAATACCCTAAAATACGATTGTGTCCATGAGTGTAGTTAAGGAGTTCATCTGCAAAAATTCGTGTCTTTAAGAAGCAAACTTTAGCTAAGTTAAAAAAAAAAATAAATGAATGAATGAATGAATTCCTACATGGTAATGTGTATGCCGTTATCTTGAGACCTAACAAGAAAAGACATATATCATCACAGAGATGTACATAATATTTTAACTAAAGTAACATTAAATATTACCGTTCCCAAAAAATTCATGTATATTTCATAAAAACAGTAATTGACAAAATCATAAATCCATACACAGTGTGAGAGCATTTCAGCAAAAATAAATTACACAGTTTATTTTTCTTAAATATTAGTTAAATAAATATAAAATTAATTTATTAATTTAACCATTGTAATTTATTATAGTACAACTTTAACAAGTTCCGTCACACTGTATTTTTATTTGCTCATAAATTTAAGTTTGAGACCTGAAAAAAAAAAGTCGGGGATCTTAGTTACAAAAATCACAATCTATACTCATCGTTGGTCAAGAGATCCCCATTTTTTCCCTCTCAAGAAATTCCTAAGCACGAAGAGGGGGGCCTCCGAAGGGTGTGAATTGCTGATAAGAACGGACTACTTAAGGCTCCTATATACCAGGCTGAATCATCAGGCATTCGCGCTCCCAAGCGGGAGATTTAATGGCGGCTCTGTAGTTACGGTGCAACAATTTTTTGTGTTTTTTTGTGTAAAATGGGCGGATGTACAGCTATTACTTGTTCAAATCATTCACGGAAAGGTCATACATTGGTAAAATTTCCTAAAAATGAAGAAAGAAGAAAAATATGGGTAAATAATTGCCGAAGAGACAATTGGAAACCTGGTCCAGGCACTGAACTTTGCTTAGTAAGTATAATGTTAATTACGCCTTCATTTAGAGTTTATATCTTCTCTGATGTTTATAATGTGCAAGTAAAGTGAAATTCTTGTGTACAATAACCTGAGTATCTGCTAATTTCTGTAATAATAGCTATAATTAAATTAGTCTAGGGTTAATGTACCCGTCGCCAAACATCGCCAATGTAGATGTTTTGAATGTGGAAAAGAAATTTCTCTTCTAATATAAAGCGCGGATTTTGTTTTCCTGTGCTAATTGTGGAATTTATACTAATGTAACATGAAAAGCATTAGCATATTGAATTTTATTAAAAAATAAATAATAATTTGGAAATTCAAGATAAAATCTGAATGTTTGCTAAAGATATATGTAACATTATACTATAGTTGCAATATCGTTGGAATGATATATAATTTTTTCTTTATTTTATAATCACTATTGTTAAAAAGTTAGATGAGTTGTTTATGCACGGTGCCCACTACTGTTTCTTGGTTAAAATAACTTCCAGAATTTTGACATTGACATCTGAAGTCAATAGAATAAATTGAATAGTGTGAGACAATATATATATAATCTGACTTCAATAATTGCAAGGATTATGCAAGTTTATTTATAATCACAGTATTATACAATTTGGCAATGGAGTAAAGATTTAGAAATGAATGCAGAACATTCAAATTAGTATTTTCTTGTTTCTAATGTATAGAAATATAGTCTATTTTCCAGTATAAAAGTTTTACTTAAAAGTATGGGAAAGCAGATTTGTTTCATGCATGATCTTTATAATACTGGTATGAAATGAATGAATTTTAATCTGTAAACAATTTTTTGTTAATATTGAAATGCGTTTCTTTGGGTACATTTTTAGGCACTTGTGGATCATGTCAGACAACATGCATTAGAAAAAAGATGTCCGTGTGCATAAATTTTCCCATTGTGTTTCTTCATTTTATCTAAATTTCAAGGATAATTCTTTTCATTTTTATATGGCATGTTATCAGTATAAAGGCTAGTGAAAATAAATTGGTATGTGTATCTGTTTTTGAAGTGTAATGCTTAAATAAAAAGATGGTGTGTGTTTCTTCATTTAAACAAAATTTCAAGGATAGTATTTTTCAGTGTTGTACTGATTGTTATTTCTCAATGTAAAGGGTAATAAGGGGAAAAAAACTGGTATGGTATATCTGTTTTTTAAGCATGATAATTTTATTTATTTCTTTAGTGATGCATATATAGAGAGAGAAGGTGTTTGGTCCAACTGAAGTTATAATAAATCTAATTTTACTAGATCTCTCCCTCCCCTCAGGTGTAGAAAATTTTCAAGTGCAGAAAGTTTATTTGCAGAATTAATTCATTTCTGATAAACTTATTATCATTAATTTTTTATATAACATGTTATTAAGTTACACATTTGACTACTGTGTAATAAAATTGTATTTCGGGCAAAAAATTAACTATAATTTTGCATCTGGTGACTAATATCATATGCTTCTAAGAATATTACTTTAACTTTTTCCATAATTTTTGTATTTCAGGAACATGAAACTGTTATTTTGATATACTTAAATAATAAAAGTGTGTATCTGAATCAATTAATGGATACAAATATTTTACAGTTATTTTAGAAGATATTTGCCATATCGCTTCTAATAATTCATAAAGTATGTTAAAATATAGGTAAATAATTTGGTGCAGAATTCAAATTTAGGGTTTAAAATATAGTCAATCATAAGACTAAATGATTTTTATTGTCATGATTTGCCCAGGCTGAAGAACGTACTTTCCGCCCGGTGGAAATTGTCAGCAAACTGTCCTGAACAGGCTTTTTGTTGATAATGACTTCCAGGCTTATCAGTACCTCCTTTTGAGTGGAGGGTATGCAAATATAGTACCCAATTTAAATTACATTGTGATTGTAATAATATTGTGGTATTAAATAAGTGATTATAATTACAATTTAGGTAATTGCATTGTAATTATATTACATTGTATCTGTGAACTCTTAATTTCATTACTTTATGCAATTATATTGTAAGTGCATAATCTAATTGCAATAATATAATCTATTCACAATTACAAAATAATTATAAATGCAGTTACATCTTAAATAGAGGCCATTTTAATACTTTTAAATTTTCGCAAGATAACTTCCCATTAAGGTTCATTTGGAGGAAACTATGGAAATACTAAAAAAGAAGTTATGCTAAATTTACATATTTTGTACAGTACTTTCTTGTTATAATGCTGTTCAGTATATTTTCAATACTTTTGTAAATTTAACGACATTCTTTGCAATCACTGTGGTGCTTTAAAAAAAAGTTTCTTAGTTATGCTTTCTAATAAGAATGGGTTTAAAATTAAGTATTATGTATAATAACTAGCAGTTAAAAAAAACTTGACTGCATGAAAATGCTGTTGCTGTGTAAAATAAAAAATAAGCTTTCTTTTATGCTTTGAAATGAATTACATGTGGTTAAGTCGTCCTTTTACAATTTAAGAATGTGATTAACACACATTCTTAAATTGGACAGGTTTTATCTAAATTATAAAATATATAAACTATGAATTGTTTTGTAACATAACTCAAATTACAAAATTCATTCTATATACGTTCAAAGTTATTATCTTTTATGGAATAACTGTTTTTTAATTTAGGTAAAAATTGGATTTTTAGAAGTATTACAAATACAATGCAACACAAAGGTGATCTGATTGAAGAGGAAGGACTTTTTATTACGGTTTCTAGTTCGTATTTATATTACATTTGATGAAAAGCATCCAAAACACAGAATGCTGTACTTTCTTCTTCCATATATGTTATGAAATATTTCACACATTTAAAAGAAAGTGTTTCTTCAGAATCTTGCACAATTATTTCCATATACCTCAGACTTAAATGACAACATATTCTTAAGTTATTTTTTTAGTATGAATTTACAGTGTTTTTATGGAAATTTTTGTTAAAATGTCATTAAGATAAAGTTATTTGCACACTCTACGCTTTAACTATTTTCCCATTTGACACTATTGAAAGTTTTTATTCATATCTTATTTATGATAGTCTGCTAACGAAACTGAAACATCTAAAGAATAAGTTATTTTGAATATGTTTACAAAATATACACGAAATTTTTATTTAGGTGAAAACGTCTATATACTATTCGAGAATTAATAAATTATCCGAAAAGTTTATATGCGCTGAATGCCGCGCGTCTATAAAATAAATCTTTAAAAAAACAGCAGACATTCAGCCAGCGTGTGCGATAAACGCGCAAAAATTGGCAGCGCGTTCACTCCCTCGCCAAGAGAGAAAAGTTGGTGATTCAGCCTGGTTTAGAGGAGCCTTACCCCTCTTCGTGCTTAGGAATTTCTTGAGAGGGAAAAAATGGGGATCTCTTGACCAACGATGAGTATAGATTGTGATTTTTGTAACTAAGATCCCCGACTTTTTTTTTTCAGGTCTCAAACTTAGAATTATGAGCAAATAAAAATACAGTGTGACGGAACTTGTTAAAGTTGTACTATAATAAATTACAATGGTTAAATTAATAAATTAATTTTATATTTAACTAATATTTAAGAAAAATAAACTGTGTAATTTATTTTTGCTGAAATGCTCTCACACTGTGTATGGATTTATGATTTTGTCAATTACTGTTTTTATGAAATATACATGAATTTTTTGGGAACGGTAATATTTAATGTTACTTTAGTTAAAATATTATGTACATCTCTGTGATGATATATGTCTTTTCTTGTTAGGTCTCAAGATAACGGCATACACATTATTACCATGTAGGAATTCATTCATTCATTCATTTATTTTTTTTTTAACTTAGCTAAAGTTTGCTTCTTAAAGACACGAATTTTTGCAGATGAACTCCTTAACTACACTCATGGACACAATCGTATTTTAGGGTATTTTCTACTTCTTTTCCTTTTCTTTCTATAGGCCCTTTTTTTCCCCCCTCTATTATTTTTGGGCCATTTAATTTAAATTTTATTTTGTCCCATCTTTTCTTTCTGGCTTTTTGAACTCGTACAAAATGTACGAAGTTCCTTTTTACTCTCCTCAAATACGAAATTGCCCCTCTTTCTATATACCTTTCCTTCGCACCTATGCTTGATTTTTCGCCCATCGGTGCAGAAAGACTTAGCGGGTGCAAAACAAGACATCTGTCTACTTTGTCTGTCTGTCCGTCTGTTTTAAACGGATGTGTGTCACGGATAAAAGGGTGAGACTAAATTTCAACTTGGCAGGAAATTTTGATTGGTTGGCTCTAGTGACGTCATTTTGACGTATTTAAACTCCGCCTCTCATGTGGTTTACAATCAAAACTCATCATGCGCCATGTTTGGTCATGACCAAAGATGGGTTCTTCTCTTGCTTTACCAAGATATCCGTATAGCCAGGGCTTAAATTGCGTCGGAGCCCACCGGAGGCTGGCTCCGGTACTTCTTAGTTTCAGGAAAAATTCATAATTCTAGCCGGAGCCCTAAATAAAAAGGCTTTGGCTCTTCTTTTATGTAACTGAACAATAATTTCAGTAGAAATCTGGTCTTGGAAACTTTATTTTCAATAATAAAATTATATTAAAAATTGCTTATTAAATTCTAATTTATCACTTTGCATTTTATTAAATTTTAATTATTTAATTACTTTAACCATTAATTTTTTAATAATGAATTATTTAATTTTTTAATTGTTAATGATTTTATTAGTCATCTTATTCTCTTATTTATTCTTGTTCCTCTTTCCTGAAGGTCTTCTATAGGGCTCTGGTACTTCTAATTTTTGAGATTAAACCCTGCGTATAGCTTTGTTTTTCTAATATGCTTCCTTAGGGATTATGACAGCCATATACTGGTAAAAGGCCTTAGACCATTTACCAAAGCAAAGATCCGAAATGGTTTATATGGTAAATAAGAGAGTTCGTAAGGAAGGTTATATTGTAATAATTTCGTTTGGTATGAAAACTTCAGTTTAGGAAATTGGATAAAATGCAGATATTTTTTCCCCATGAGAGAAAAGTCCTAAAACTACTTCAACTATTTTATTTTGTAAATGAAGATAAAATAGCGCCTGATATGCGTATGTACTAAAGAGGACTTCAATTATTTAGTGAAATAAATAAGGACAAAATACAAAATTTGAAATTGTAGTTTAAAATAGGTTTTTATTTGATTAAAGCACTCGAGAGCTAACTGCCTACAGGGAAGGATGCCTTCCTGGAGAACTTTCTAAGGGAAACTGGCTCATATACACATTACACATGAGGAAAAACACGAAAACGCCTATGCAGCCAGCCCAAATCATGTTTAGAATAAAAATTAATTTGTTATTTATTATCGTTTGCGATTATTAGTGGTAAATATGTATTGAAATCCATTTAGAGCAAGATCTGCAAAGAAATGAATGCGGAAGAATCTAAATTCTCAGAAGAGATATGCAATTATCTGATTATAATCAGTAGAATTTGCTTTGAGTTAATCCATATTATGTAACGTTATCAAGTGACTAAAAGTAAAAAACACTGGTAATTAATTCTCCTTTCCTTGATTTGTAGTAGTTGAATGAAATGATCATAAGGTAATTTCATGACAAAGAAGCACTTAAAAGTCTATCATGCCCAAAATCTGTTTGAATGTTTAGTCATAAGGGTACAAGATCTCAAAATATATGTTAGAATGTGTCCGTGGTCAAAAAAGGGTTGGAGTAACTCCTATACATTTTGTGTTCATTAAATAATCTTGTACAAATGATTAGGTAAAATTTTAAGTCTTTTGCCATTAGTTGATCCATTAGCATGCTAATATAGTCTAACTTCATGCTTATTTTTACCCTATGTATCAATGATTTCTTATTATATGCAGATAATATTAAGTTTTGGTCGTTATTCATACTGTCACTAAATCAATATGAAGAATACATTTGTGATTTAAATTGCAAACGATTAGTTCAGTGTTTACAGATTTATGTGATGTAATGAAAGTTTATAATAAATTTAAGAATGTACTGTGGTTTATTTTCTTAAATGAAACTTTGTTTTTCCTCTGGAAAAATATCCAAATAGCTTTATGTAAGAATCATTAAAGAGATCTTCATCAATAACAATGTGTTAATTAATGGAAACTATATACTTGTGTCTATAGCAATAATATTTTCCTTTGAAATCTGTGTAAGCCTTAGTAATCTCAAGGTGTGAGATTTATAATGTTGTAATATTCTGAAAAGTCACTTGACTTTAATATGTATGCAAGTTTCATGAAAAATTAAAAGCTGTATAATTTGCATCCATACATAAAAGCAAGAACTATGTATACATAAATTCTACAGTTTTACTGTGTGGAGCAAATCAACAAAAGCATTATCAAAGCATCACTATCAACAGTTTCATCACAAAACAACTACATTGCAGAGCATGTTTCCAAAGTATATCAATTTTTTAAAGTACTGATTCTACTGAAAATGTATTGTTTACAAGATAAATAAATAGCTCTTGCATGCTTCGCCACTTTATAAAATTTTTAAAGATTTTATTTTTATTTCTGTTTTTGGTTGTCATATATCTGCATACTTTGCAGCCCAATGATTTATTTACTGTATGAAATTTATTAATCAATTCTCTTGGAATAATTTAAGTTTTCACTATTCATAAATTGTTAATGTAATCACTAGCGATTCAAAAATGCTCAATAACAAAATACAGTAGCATTTTCAAAAACACTAAGATTTACACTTATATGAATTTAAGAATTTTAAAGCACTTATTATATTTTTGTGGCATTTTTAATCATTTATTTAGAGAAATACCAGCACACTCTCATTTGTCAGCAGATACTGAATTATGATTTTCCTCTGTAACAATCAAGTGCGATTGTTATTCCTATTATGTTCTCTATCTGTATATGATGTTACTATCTATATTTGACTGAATCTGTAACTGCATATTTCATGCTGAAACTTTTTGTTCTTTTGCACATATTGTTGTGATACGTCCTAACAAACACATTATATGTCGATGTTTTGTAAAATGATGTTGCTAACTGTACTGTATGTGTACCATCAACTGGAGAACTTTACACTTATAATTTAGTAGTGAAATACTGCGACAGAATATGCAGATCAAAAACTGATTAATAAATTACTTGTGTAACATAGCAAGGATGAAGTAGTGACAAGATTAAGAGCATTTTAAATTTATATACTGTTTTTAATTCATCATATTTTAATTTATAAACTATTTAGAGATTATTTTATATACAATATATTTACATGATGAGATATCAATATACATGATCAAAAGAATCATGAATTATAAGAGTTTCATTATTTCCAATGGCATCTATAGCAGCTTTCTTGTATGAAGTTGTTGCAATATTTTCAGTACTGCATGGACTTTTTCTTTTCTTTCTCGTAGAAAAGAAATTCTTTTGTTTCTCTGCTTTTTTATTTGTAGGTTCACCATTTTCATTGTTATTCATGAATTGTTAGTTCACCATTTTCAATTTCGGCTTTTCGCTCTTTAATTTTGTAATCACTTTATTTAGTGTGTTTTCAATATCTCCCAAAGTTATATTATTTACTGTTGTTGATGTTACAAGTTTTGATACGATACTCAGTTGATCTATAATATGGTGCTTGGTTCCTGATTTTTTAAATTTTTGTGCTGATAGATCAAGAAAGGATTTTACATCATTTGATTCTTTAGTTTTAGCTGGCTATTCTCTATTAGGTAATCTTGCCTTTAAAATTATTGCATGTATACGTTTACAGACACTTCCTTTAATCGTGGCATCTGTGCATGTGCATACAAATGTATCGTTACAAATTTTGCACCATTTACAAACAATGTTACAATTAATGCATTGTGTATGTATTTGAGTAACAGTATATTCAAGAGTAGGGTCACTTTCTGAAATCACATGCCAAGAAAACTCATTGGTTTCTGTGATATTATTAGCTGGAAAATTTATTGCTCTGTTGTGCCGTAAATTTGTTTGGTTGATCTTTGATGTGTTTGTCCCTTTTGTTGTTTTGATAAATCTCTGGAACCATTTATCTTGCACCATATTAATAAGCTTCGCAATGCACCTATCAACCCTCTTATTTTTCAATCCATCAAGATAAGAATATTTTAAAACTCGATGCAGTGCTTCAAGATGATTGTTAGTTGTGATGTTACATCTTTTTTTATAACATTTAGCCCACAACTCACATCTGTTTGCATAATTTGAAGCAAAATTATTAGCAAACTTGTCTGTATCTCTATCAGCAAATAGTTTGCTGAGGAAATCAGATATCAGTGCTTCAAATTCTTTTATATCATGACATTCAGATACTACATTTAAAAATTTCAAAACTTCCTTTCACTTTGAGGGGATAATTGAATTTGCTGCTTGCAGCCATGCCTTTTAACGTGCCAGGTGCATAGAATCCTAAATTTGGCATCACACATTACTGATGTCCATGCAGTATAATATACTGGTGCATCATCACTCATAAAGCAGTTTACAGACAGCAGTCCAACTTTGTCCCTAATACACTGAAAAAATTTTGCATTGAACCTAAATTTACTCTATTGCTTAGGCAAAAAGCAGCAGGAAATCCTGAATTAAACTCGTCTATGACTAAAACTGTCGATAATTGAAAATCGTAAGTATTAGTTCCATGTGTGCTATCGATGCATATGCTATCGGATCCAAACTTTAAAAGCATGTGCTTTTGAACATTTGTCATTATGATGATGCAGAAGTCACTAATTTCCAAGTGCTAATCTGCTGCTTCTCCTTGGAATTTTACAAAAAGAACTGGATTATCATCTAAACATTTCATTTTTTCTATCCAGATCCTTAAACTGACAGCATCAGTTGGATGATATTGTTCATCATTACCAATACAGTAAGAATTAGAAATGTTATGTATGTCTTTTTTTGTCAATAAATGCTCCCTGTAAATGTCTTCTTTAATACTATTCCTTGTGGAATCTAATATTTTCTGTGGTGGAATGCCTTCATTTAACTTACCTGAAAATATTGCATTTATATGATAATGTTGTATAATAATGTCTGTTTTATATTGAATTTCACAATCAAGTTCATAAAGAAACTTACCTGCAATCACTTCTCGCAAATCTTTTGTTAATGGCAAATGTTCTAGATCTACTGTGTGTCCCACGTGTGTTTGGAAATATAAAATCTTAATAATGCCATTACTGGTAACTTCAGTAGTAGATGGACAGTGCCCTTCTATTTTGCAGGTACCTTGTGATTTTATAGCTCTTACACCTTTACTTTTAGAATTATAAAATACAGATCGATTACAAAGGAAGTAATTCTTTTTCCCACTTTCTTTAAGAGTTATTGTACTTCTCAAAAAGTAAGAAATTTTTTCCCTTCATTCTTCCTCACTTTTCCATTGTAAGAAATCTAAATTTGAAGGGTAAACATTAGCCTACATACAATATAAAAGCCCATTATAATTGTGAACTAGTGAATCTTTAAAACAAAATTACTAATTTAAAACTAACCAAAATCTTATTTTGACACTGATTGTAAATAGATACTGGTCACTTTAGCAGAATATTTTTTCTCTTCAAGAAGAGGGACCTGTGTCTAATTGCTCTCAAAACTGATAGTTTTATTTAAAATCTACACTGAAATAAAGTTGCCTAATTTTAAGTCAGGGGCGTAGCTAGAGGGGGGCATCTGTCCCCGGGTGCAGAATCCAAGGGGCGCCAAACTGATGTTACGACATTTTAGAATTAAATGTTTTTCATCCTTGGCAAGCAGTAGAGGGTGCGAAACCTTCAGTTGTCCCTGGGCGCTGAAAACCATAGCTACGACTTTGTTTTAAGTTGTACATTGGCATATTTTTCTTCCTATGTTACTAGTACTCGTGTTCCAGCTAAACAAGTCTTAAAACATATTCCCCAAAGTTGTATAATAATGCAAGAAATTTATTCTTAAGAGACAAATTGTCATCAGACATTTTCCATAACATGAGTGTCATCTGGCCTATGTCTAAAGTAAAAAAAACATTGTAGCCTGTTTCTTGATAACTGATACAACGTGTATAGGTTATTAAAATTTTAAGACATCGAATAAATTTCTTTAAGTAGTTTTAAAATAACATATAATAAATTTTAAGCCTCATTTACATATAATAAAATAAGTGTCTATCATTATGATACTAAACTTACGATTGAAGGTTGCCACTTTAATAAAGATTTTAACAATTTTTTTATTAGGTCCACATTATTTTTGATATCTTCATCATACATATGCATTAAGAGATCCGTTTGTGTAATAACAGGATAGTCTTTTTTTTAATGAAGCACTGAATTACATGTATAAATAATTATGTAGCAGTACATCTCTATATATGTTTTTATTATTTAGAAAATGTTTACTTCATATTTCAAATAGTTGAGGAAGAGAAATATTACTTTGAAATATTTTTACTGAAGAATAATGGGGGTTTATCAGGCTAACAGAAAAAAGCAAGATGCTAAGGAAATTATTCTGTTATCAATTATACTCACAAAAATAGATGTATTTTATTCCCCAGCTTGATGAATGAATTTGCAAAAATAGTAATTTGTACTCAGTTTGGGGCTATTCAAATTAAAAACGTTTATCGTAGAAAATGCAAATTTCTAATATCAGTAGTATAAAAATACGGGTTCTGCGACACGGGGTGTGGGCGTGGTCAATGACGTCAAACAGAAGGCGGGGCCAAAGGCAACGTCATCACACTAGGAGGCGTGGTCACGAGTGGAGTTGAGGTGTTCGTAGACTGCTGGTTGAGTTGTAGACCTCCTGCTTTTCATTTAAAGTTAGTTTTTTTTTAAAATTGGCAACGGGGTCATGGCGTCCTCTAGGGATGAAAAATGAAAATAATCTGTTTAGGAATTGCTCATGGCGTCCTCTACGGACGAAAAAAAAAATAATTTATTTTAGAAATTTCTTTTTTTAAAAAAAAAAAAAAAAAAAAAAAAAAAAAAATTCTATTATTCAAAATATAGAATTGAACTCTCAAACAAAATATCTCACCAGCTCAGTAGTTTGAAGATTTTAACCACTAAGCTGATGTGATACATTCAGATTCAGGTAAAAAAGCCTATTTAAAGAAAATGGAATTTGAATCGACTCATCAATTTATTCTGATACTTTTATCCTTTCTAGTTTTTCATGAAACTTTAACTTATTTCTTAGGTTTTCTGTTCATAATAACATATTCATTTACTGTCATATTTTTTTAATACTGAACACGTTTCTAATTTGTAATATTTATTTAATTTCCACATACTATTTTTTTTTTCATACCTTTCATAAATTTCAGCATACCCTGATTTTTAACTTATATGTTATATTTCACAAACGTTCCCGCACATGCTGTTTATTTGTTACATTACTTAATTTTAGATGCAATTTAACACTTTTTTTAACGTTATAATGTTCAATATATTCTGAATTTTAACTTCATTTACTTTTTTTAAACCACTCTAGTATTCTATACACACTTTAACTTAGTGGTATGAAATTGTATTTAAAAAGAAACGTTTATTTTTCGTGATCTTAGTTCTTTTACTAAATTTTCTACAGAATTTCTAATTTCTTTCACGTGTTTAACAATATCTTCCTTACATTACCGAATATTTTTTATAAAAACTTAAGTCTATAACTGTTAATTGCTTTTCTTACGTTCATGATTTCCCTTCTGTGTTCATATTTCTTAATTCTAGCTTAACTTATTTATTATAATGTTTTTATTTCTGTCTCATCACTCGTAATTCCAACATTTTATCCCTTTTTATTCATTTTAACGATATGAATTGTTTTCATTTACTCCATATTCAAATATTTCCTTACAATTTTTATAATACTTGTTTTATTCCTCGATCATAATAGATCATCTACAGGTTTTACTCAGAAATTTCCATTCACAACTTTACAGTTTAATACCATTTATATCTAAATGTATTTCTTTTTCATATAGTTTTATGGTCTTCAAAGTTTCTAACATCATATTTAGTTTTAAATCCCGATTACCTTTAAGTGTGTTGATAATTTTCATTTCTAATTTTACAACCACGTTCAGTGTTTCATCCACACATACCAAAATATTTCTTACATTTTCTGATATTTAGTCTATGTCATATTTCAGTACTTCAAATGAATTTACACTGCTCACACTATTATTTTTTCATGTTTTAGAGACACCAACTATACTAATTTTACTATTTTTCCTGCACTAATTGCATCTATGTCAGCACTCACGATAAACTAGCAATTGTTTTGCATCACACGCATAAAGAAATTCTTAAAACCAACTTTTTCAATATCGTACTCAAATTACTGTTTTCCGGATGGGAATTACCAGTATTCTTTGGTTTTACTCTGTTACATCTTTTTAAATTTTAACATCTTACTATTAATTCTAACATACATCTTTTAAACAGTTTTTTCTTTTAATGATAGCCTTACCTTATTTGTTCAAATTAATTCTTTCATTCACTTTCTTTACTACCTTTCAGTACCTTCATAATTCACTATGCAAACGCAATGTCTTTCACTTACATTCTGTTTAATAATACCACAAGTTTCCTTAATTGACAAAAAGCGAATTATTTCTCATTTCAAAATAGAACTACTATATTTTTGCACAAACATTACCTTTATCCATTCAAGCCACCCCTTAACCTGTAACTGACGTAGCGATAGGAAAGGAGATTCTTATCATATGCTCTTTCGACATTTGAGGTTTCTAGAACTTCTTTGACAAGTATATCAATACCATCAGAAAATATACTTAACACTTTTACCCAGTTTAAAGGCAACATACTGTTATAAGAATGGTTTTAGTTAAATTTATAACACAAATAAACGCATTTTGTGCTAAATAGGCATAAACATTTAGATTCAGAATATTTCTTTTTAATCCGATGTAAGACTTGAATTTCATTCATGATACGGATTGTCTCTTGATTTTCTTCTTGTTTACCTTACACTAATAGAAAATTTTTATTTTACAAGTTCAGTTTTTAATGAAATAGAAATAAAAACTACGATACACCTGCTGTTTTTAAGAAAAGGAACTTTGATATATTTCTGGAAATGTAAATGCTTTTAGAGTTTTCTTTCAATAACGTTGATTTTCATTACTTTACTAACTTCAATAATTCTCTTATTAGCTAATATGAATGAAAGAAGATTGTCAAAAATGTGACACAGTATAATTCTTACGAACATATGTACCTTTACCAGCATACAGATATTACCGATTGAAATGAAGAAAGATACAGATATTTTACTCCAATCTACATTAAATTAAAAAAAAAAAAAATATTTAAACTTTCATACATTCCAAAGAATAAACGAAAACTCAATAGATATTGTCATGTTTGTATATATGAGATAAAAGTTTTATGAATGGTATTTAAAGTAATGCTTAGAACTTCATAAAAGCGAACATTCACTATGTTAATACACATATCATCAGTTATTTATATTAATCAATGTAATATTAATCATTACATGTACTATATGCATAAATATTTAAAGTTTAATTGTCTTACAATTGAATAATTAACTATTGAGAGAAAGAGGTTCATATCTTACACTATTTAATTCACATGGAACAAATTTTTCCATCAACCACATTGAACCAAGTTTATTAAATTCGCCAAAGCTCTTTTATTTCTGCATTTTCACACTCACGACACATTTTAAATGTAACTATTGATTACCATTTCAAACAGCGATATCATAACTCAGTGTAAAACTACATCATAACTCATTTTTTCCCTACTAACTACAATTTTATATATTCAAGAAGTACATCTAAGACATGATCATTTTCTATGTTCTAGCAAATCGATTCAATTGCGAACATACTATTAAGACTTGCGATTTTAGAAGACTTGCATGTATTAACGATGTCAACGTTTCTTCGTTTTTATAAGATTCACATCAAATCATGTCGCATTCGAATGTGGTGTAAGAGATCACTTTTTCTTTTAAACACTTGTAAACAATGGATGCAATTTATAAGAAGAGAAGTATCATGCTGTTTCAAAACATCATCATCAGCATATTTCTGTTTCTTTTGACACCGGCAAAATTTAAAAAAAAAAAAAGGTTCGTAAGATTTTCTTCAAATTCTGTTTTACTTGAAAAAATGTCCGAACATTCAATACGATGTAAAGATTCATATTGTTTTAAATTCTTATGCTCACTAAACATTTTTTATCACGATTTACTCTTAAAAGTAACTTTATAAGTTTTCATATCCTTTTTACATGAAAAGAACTTGTGATTATTCACTACAAAATTCTAAGACGAGAAGCTTCGCGACTTTTCAAACTACAAACTTAAATTTCTTAGGACATACACTACATCTGATGTGTCTTTCATGAGATTTCAAATATCTCTTCAGATTACTCGTATTCAAGAAACCTTACAAATATATCACATAAGTTCAGCGAATAATCGCTTCATAAACTCTTAAATTTTCAACACGAGTGAATCACTTGAAGAATATACTGCACTGTAAACATACAATACTTAAAAAAATTGTTATAAAAAATAAAAATACATTCATTTCACCAAGAAGCTTTTCTATTTAAATACATTTATTTATTTCCAAAGAACAAGTTTCTGTATTATACATAAAATATACTTAGAATTTTCTTTCATTAGTTAATATCAAATTAACAACAATATCCATTTACTGATATTTGATATACATGTTTGCTTTAAAATTAAAACTAAAATTTCAATATATTTCTATTAAAAAAAACATAAGGAAAAAAAAAAATACTCATAACATCAACCAAAGACAGAAATTTAAATAGAATAGCTGTACTTATATTAGTGCATTTTTATAATCTTCATAACATTTCGATTCAAAAAACCTATTACAAAATAAATGAAACATTTTTTTCTGCCTTAAAGAATCTCTTATATTTTTAAAATTAATACATAAAAATATATCTTCCCCAATATATTTAATTCTATCTTCAACACTTATTATAATGCAATCATGTCTTGTTTGTGAAGGATGATTTACAATACAACCTTCTCATTTAAATAGTTTTTTAATCACTGAATTTAATTCAGTTTTGATAGAGTTTATGAGTTCTTTAAAAAGTTCATCATCATCACTTACCATATCCGAACAATTGTTTTTACATTTGATTTGCAACAGTAAAATAATTTCAAAAATACTTTTATATAAAGTATTAGATACATCAGGAATAATTTCTTTCAATTTTTTTAAAATATCACAGTTTACTTTTAGGTATGTAGGTTTTAGTTTAAAAGAATTTTCATCTTGTTTAAAAACTTGTTGAAAAATACACTCACCTTCTTTGTTGAAAACTACCAACTCATTATTGCAAATGATGCTGGCAGTCGTATAGATAAGATTAAATTCATATATTTTTGAGGAAAATTCTTGCCATGTTGCAGGAGTTATAACAACACCGCGTGTAGTAGGGTATAATATTTTATTTTGTTCCACACATTCACGTAGATGAATGTTCATTCTGTTTTCAAACTGATTTATGGACACAAAATATCCCCAACCAAGAGTCCACTGTGCAATCAACTTCGAACTTTCTTTTTTCTGTTCTCGATTATTCGGCATGAAGATATTTTCAGGAACAGACTTCATATAGTGGGCAAACCAGTCATCCTCTGGAAGTTCATCCTCATTATCTTCCAAGCGTCGTTTTTTAATTTTCGAAATTTTTATGTTTCGGAATGTGACACTAATTCTAGGATCTTTAACGTCAGGTTGAGAGGGTATTCCGTGCATCCAAAATTGATTCGTTGGGGGTTTCATTACAAGGAGAGTTCCATGAGTTAAGTCCACGCTTCGAGATGTGAAATTTCGCCTGGTAAATACCATTTGACGTTTTGCACCTAAACTGATGATAGGTATATCACTTTCAGGTTCGAGACAAGTTTCATTGTCTTTATGCGTTGAAATTTTCGCCACTCCGTCAGGATAATAGTTCAATAAAGCAAAATTATATTTTTTGCCAGTTATCGTTTCAACATAATCTTTTACATTTAGAAGAGTTTGAGTCCATGGTTCTGCACAAATGCTCGTTCCAGAGAATTCGTAACTAAGTCCTTCATCACCAAAACCGAGTACCTTTCTTCGTGGAACATACTGAGTCCCATTAATTTCAAAACTAATATTTTTAAAATCATAATTTGATAGTTCATCTAGCAAAATATCAGCTTCATTTCGTGAATAAAATTCTTCGTATAATTCCACATTTAACTCTGTATCACATATATTCCTCATATTCGCTTCTGAATCTAACGACAATTCTGAATGATATAGAAATACGTAGCATTCTTAAATAGCAAAAATTATCTAAAACATGCATTAACGAAATGATTTCATCAACACTTATCGTAATACATTCTTGTCATGTCTTGTTTGTGAAGCCAGTCTTTCCGGCGTCATATGTGTAAAAATAATCATGATAGGATAGTGGGAAAGAGTTATAGTGTCCTAATGTTGTTATTCTGAACCTCGATATTACATATATGCATAAGGAGAATCTTAAAAGCATCATCCACTTATCGTGATAGAGTAATGGAAAATTTCTAAAACTCTGATAATCATACGCGAAAGAATGTATTATCTTAAGGTTGTTGTTGCTATTCCAAATTTGACAGTACATACAGAAGTGAAGAAGATCCTTGATAAGCGCTGTAGACTTCACGTTATCATGATAACGTGCAGCACTTAAGGTTGTTGTTGCTATTCCAAATTTGACAGTACATACAGAAGTGAAGGAAGATCCTTGATAAGCGCTGTAGACTTCACGTTATCATGATAACGTGCAGCACTTAAGGTTGTTGTTGCTATTCCAAATTTGACAGTACATACAGAAGTGAAGGAAGATCCTTGATAAGCGCTGTAGACTTCACGTTATCATGATAACGTGCAGCACTTATCGAGGGTCTTCCTTCACTTCAGTATGTACTGTACTACAGAGACTACTTCACTTCTGTACTACAGAGAGGTTAGTGAAAACGAAAAAATTTCGATTGACAAGTTAGTCGGTATTCTCGGCACAGCAATCACGGGATTTGAACAGCGGAACTTTGTAACTGAACAAGAAATTATTTCTGTTTATAGAATTAAAGAGAAAGTATTATCACATAAAACGAAGCAACTTACATAAAACGAAGCAACTTACATTGAAAGAAATGTTTAATAAAGTAAACAAATAAATATTAAGCTTTTTTTTTTTGTAAATTTTGATACCCTTTAGATCATAATTGTTCTTTATTTCATAAATTACGGTTTCATATTTTTAATTTTAGAATTTCTGCATGCCATCTTACGAGATTTAAACTGATGATCTATAATCGGGAAAAATCGATAATTCGGAATCGCCGAAGTCCCGACGAGTCCGGATTAACGACTTTTGACTGTATTAAAAAAAATTTCTTTAGTGTAACTGTTCTTTTATTCATAGAACTTTATACTTGTATTTTCTTTTATTCAATCATTAACAGTTAGAAATGAATAGTGATTGGCTAAATATGGATATGTTCTTGTGTGTTTCATGCAGTTCTACTTCTGGTACTTACTCTGCGACATACTGAATTTAATTTTTATTTGGAAACTGATTAAATTAATTGTGATGGTGTGTGTTGAGAAATGGAATTTTGTGAAGAATATTTAAACTTGCCAATAAAAATAGGAATAATTTTAAAGTTTCTGTCAACATTTTTTATATTGTTATCAAATGTGACTTTAAAAAATTCTTTTTTTTTTATAGTAAAATGTGAATTGCATTAAAAGGGTATGATTTTATTTTAATTCCTTTATGAAATTAATTAACCTAAAAGATACACAGATCTCATTAACATATGAAAAACATAATAGTTCTATAAGCAATTCAAATTATATATTGTGATATACAGTAAGACCCCGCTTAACGCGGGGGATGCGTTCCATCAAAGTAGAGCGTAATGCGAAACAGCGCTAAACGAGGCTATCTTTACATGTAAATAGTGGGGTTAGGGGAAGATGGCTAGGAAATTGGTTAGGTATTAAATTTAAAAAGTATGTTTTTTTAATAAAAATAAAACCAAACATTTATTTCTTAAAGCCCAAACTAATACCACATTATTATTTCTTGCAAAAATAAAAACAAAATATAAATAACAAAACGAATATTCTTAAAAAAAAAAAAACAAATAAAATTCTAAGTCAGTCATATTTAGTTAGCCTTCCGCGTTTTCAGTGTTCTGCCTTTTTGTGACAAAAGCATCTAATGTTGTTTGCCTTTTTCTTTTGCGTTGTTCTCTTAAAAGTTCTTCATAAACGGATAGAGCATCTCTAACACCACGCCTTACTTTTGAGCTCCTGTCAAAATTCGGATCATTTTCAATGAATTGATCCATTATTTCAGTTATAGTAGACAAACTCCTTTTTACAAACGCCATCGAAAGTTCTTTTTGCTCTTCTTCTGAATCACTGCTGTCAACATTTTTGTTTTCTTCTTGTTCAGTTAATTCCTTGAGCTCATCATTAGAAAGACTAGCCGCTGCTTCTTGAATTATTTCTTCGACATCTTCCACATTTACCCCTTCAAAATATGTCTGTACAATACAGCACCAAACAAAAAATACAAGTACACTCTTTCGGATATGTATTTGAAACCTATCACTGCATAATATTTCGTGGAATCCCCGTATGCTGCGAGCGATTTCGTGGAATCCCCGTGTTGAAATAAAAGAGCGCTAAACCGAAACAGCGTTAAGCGGGGTCTTACTGTATTCTAAAACCAAATTATATAATACATAATGATATAAATTAAATACATATAATAAATATATAAAACTCTATAATGAATAATGATCATAACTGTATAATAAATGCGAACACACATTATATCACTGTGCTGTGAATGGAAGAATATTTAATTAGAAATTTACCTTTTATATATATTTGATAACATGGAACAGTAAAACATAAAGATCACAAGAAGTTATGAAAATAGGTTATGCAACTTAAGAAACAACAAGTTCTATGAAATGCACTTTAAGTTACTGCAATATCATGAGACACCATAAATAACCATAAGATGCAATAACTTAAGACAATATCATAAGACAGACTACCAAGATAAGTATAATTTGTTCCTTCTTTTACATCAATAAGTTTTCTTTAAAAATTTAACCAGTGAATGCCAAAACAAATTTATTATCGGTGCCTTTGATGCAAGGTCACACAAAGATAAACTCGATTTAGCAAATTTCTGAAACATTAAAGTCAAAAGTGTTAAATTACAACTGTTAAGAAAGCAATTGTCTGGCAAATTTTAATTCTTATATGAAAACTAAATTAAATTTCGAATAAGTGACTGGGCTTGTACAGTATTTTAGAAGATATTTCATGTTCATACACTGAAAATAAATTGCACTTTAATGAAAGAGCTGGAAATATAGTCTGCATGATGCATAAAATATGATCAAATCTATTTGTTAAATACTTAATGCTTACTTTCAGGAATGCAGCTAGAGGGTAACAGTTTTTATATATTATTCTGAGATTTTGATTGATTTGCAAAACTTGGTATAAATAAAGATATTTTTCACCAAAGAATTAATATTATTTTCAGACGTTTTACTGTCAAACTAAATGTAGAAGCTAGATGATTTGAATATTTCATCTAACCTCTTCATTTAATGACATAAAAGTATTTTTAACAAAATTAATTTTTACTCAGGGAAAGAATATGTTATCTAGCTGCCCGGGTTTCAGCCCAGCTTTAATACAGAAAGCCAAAACACATCAAATACAATTGAATCATACAGCATTTTAAAATGTTGCAAAAATTTTAAATGCAATTTTGTGGAAGAGCTATTGCAATTACCTACATACTAAAACTTTGACCAAAAATTCAAGAAAACAAACATACTCCCTTTTCTTTCCAATGAACAAAAGTCATATACTAATATAGGGATGCTCAACTTATTGTACCATAAAACCTAAACATAAGAAAGAAATTATGTCAGCTATCTGAGATGTGCAATACCTAGAAATTCTATATATTGTAGAATAGAACCTGCGTCTGAAAACAGACGACAGGTAAAACATAATTCAAATACTTTACTTTTAGCCTGGAAGCAGGTGTTCTATATTAAACTGTCTTAATTCACATACAGAATTAGTGATACAATAGCTCAAAATATTGTAAGAATCAAACACGCATTATACAGTCAAAAGTCTTTAATCCGGACTCGTCGGGACTTCAGCGATTCCGAATTATCGATTTTTACGGATTATAGATCATCAGTTTAAATCTGGTAAGATGGCATGCAGAAATAATAAAATGAAAAATATGAAACCGTAATTTATGAAATAAACAGCAATTATGATCTAAAGGGTATCAAAATTTACAAAAAAAAAAAAAAAAAAAAAAAAAAAAGAGCTTAATATTTATTTGTTTACTTTATTAAACATTTCTTTCAACGCGCGCATGCGTAAAGCATACATTACGCATAGTCGAAAGTAGAAAATTGCAACCAGAAAACTATTTGATTTATATTCGTGATATTTATAATGACGTGGAATTTGATTTAAATCATATCAAAGACTGAGTACATCGAGATGAAATCTACATTATAAGCCGAATAAAATAAAAACATCTGCCCTGAAGATAAGGATAGTGCTGACAGATCAACTTACAGTTCATTGCGCGCCGTCTGTTTATCAATTGCGTTGCTGTATGCACAACACATGCGCAGAAAGTTTGTAGCTTTGAGGTCCGGATTATAGATCATTCCGGATTATGGGTGTCCGGAGTAACGACTTTTGACTGTATTAACATTAAAAAAATCTATATACATTTATTAGTGTACGAGGATTGATCGTGAAATATTATAAGGTCACTTTCAAAGAAATGATGGAAACATTTCACTCGGGGAAGGGACATTTTCTCTGGCTGCCTGTGTTCCATCCCAGCTTCTGTAACATAAGTTTCATAGTAGAATTTTAAAATTCCAGGAAAGAAACTTACGAAGAAATTATTGAACATACCTGGTTCTATGATTTAGCCATTCTTACAGACATAATAACTAAATCTTAAACTTCAAGGAAGGGGGAGAACTAAAGTCTTTGAATTAACCCGTTCACGATGGGCACTTCTGTTACCGAAGTGCTCTCTCGGACCGGATGTTTCGTACTGTGTGTGAGGACGGGCAATTTACTATGCTAAGCCTAACTTAAAAAAAAAAAAAAAAAAAAAAAAGGGATAAATGAAATTTGTCTTCTAATTTTGGGTACATTATGAGAAGAACATTCAGGTAGTTGTCAGAATTAATTCTAAACCTTTATTATTATATTTTCCTTAAAGATTTTATAAAATACTCCTTCTAAAATAATATAATTTTGCCCTTTACCCACAAATAAATATACATGGAGAAATATCCAAACAATCGCATATTTTATTTAACACAACACACAATTAAAAAATATTAAAACCGTGTTTCATAAAAATTCAACGAGTAAACAACGAAAAGCAAGCAATGTTTCAAAATGAGACAGTGTATGATATTCTTTGAAACATAGGTGTACACAAAGTCCAACCTTGCATTAGTCACAGGAATATAATATCTGCTGATATTTTACTCAGCAAATTTGACTCGTTTAGCATTTGTATATGTTATACGGTCAGATAGAGCTTTCATATCGCCATTAAAAAAAATTTCACTAAGCGATACAAAATCTTCCTCTCAATGCCGGAAAACTCAAAGAGTAATAAAAAAGACTTTAATAATTGAACATCTACTTCACTATAACCTATAATAAAATTAAGACAAATTAATAAATTAAAAGTATTCCAGAGCATCCAGAACATATTCATGTAGAAATCATCGACGACCAATGCTGACTTAGAATACCTAGGAAGGTGACGTCATCCCATCTTAGCACAGTGTGGAGCAGTCAAGACCAATGCGAGATAGCGTCCAGACGGGGGGACGAGCGGAGGCAATCAGATGGCTTGTAAATTCTCCAAGAGTTGGTGGAAACAGACGGTTTCCTTTGATGTTTAAGTTCCATGTAGCCAAGCTGATCATATTATCTAAAATAGCTGTGGATGTTGCGTGTGTATAGGACTTAAATGTTCATCATTACATGAATCCTGTGGACTGAGTTTAACTATCATGACATCACCTGCAATATTAGTTTTTACTTGACTTTACTTTTATATATTTCTTATTAGTAAAATAAAGCTTTTAATAATGCAATATCCGTGCTCTCCTCATGTTTTGAAAACAAATTCTACATTCATTTGTTTATATAAAATGACCCATTACATTACTCAACACTTAGTGATTGTGTATATTCTACACATTTAGTTTAGATTGCTTTCGTTTGCCATTAAAAAAAGATATACAGTGGATGGACAAAAATATGGAAACACCTTGTGAAATGCATGTTTGAAAAGAAAGATTGATTTTAATGAAATATGTAGGTGGCGCTGGTGTTTTTAACTACTGACGCCACCTATACAACTTCGTAAATGTGCTAAACAGTTCAGTTGTTGTCGGAGTACTGTTATGTGAGGTTGTCATTGCATTATGTCAGACTTAACAGACTTTGAACGTGGGCAAATTCTTGGAGCACGTATGGTAGGTGCTTCCATAAGCAAGGTAGACTAGGTGTTTAGTGTTTCAAGAGGTACTGTATCGAAGATTTATTCCGCATATTTGAAAAGCTGAAAAACATCATCTGCTAAATCACAGCGCAGATGAAAGTGTGTCCTGAGTGATCGTGACAGACGATCATTAAGGGCAATTGTGACGAAAAATAAGAAGACCACAGCTGCAAAAGTTACTGCTGAAATGAATGTTGTGTTACCGAACCCTGTGAGTACCAAAACAATTAGAAGGGAGCTTCATAAACAGGGAATTGCTGGCCGTGCTGCAATTGAGAAGCCACTCATCGGTGATGCTAATGCCTGTAACATGAAAAGGTGGTGTTTAAGCCATAAAGCCTGGACTATAGAGCAGTGGAAGCGAGTAATATGGTCTGACGAGTCTTCTTTCACATTGTTTCCCACTTCTGGCCGAGTTTACGTTTGAAGAACGCCATCTCAAGCCTATAATACAGACTGCTTGTTGCCAAGAGTGAAACATGGCAGGGTTCTGTTATGGTTTGGGCAGCCATATCGTGGTTCTCTGCTAGCCCCATGATAACTATGTCAGGGCACATGACTGCCAAGACTTATGTGAACATTTTGGCCGATCAAGTTCATTCCATGGTACAAACTTTGTTTCCCAATGGTGATGGTGTCTTCCAAGACGACAAAGCCCCTGTTCACACAGCTCACATTGTCCATGACTGGTTTTCTGAGCACGAGGATGAGTTGTCCCATCTCCCCTGGCCACCACAGTCACCAGACCTGAATATTATCAAACCTTTGTGGTCTACATTGGAACGGAAAGTGCGTTCTCGTTATCCACCGCCAATATCGTTATCTGAACTTGCCACCGTTTTGCAGGAAGAATGGTATAATATTCCCTTGGCAAACATACAGGAACTGTATTTATCCATTCCGAGAAGACTGCAAGCTGTTTTTGATGCCAACGAGTTTCCTACACCATATTAAGCAAAGAAACATGTTTTTTTAAAGGTGTTTCCATATTTTTGTCCAACCCCTGTATGTTTTGCTGAGGATTAAAAATATTCATCACAAAGCACCAAAAATCTAAGAGTAATAAAATAAATAAAAACAAGGGAGGAAAAATATCAGAGTAATAATAATAAAAAAATACTCTAATGATAGAACCTCTACCTCACTATATCCCAAAAATAAAAATGGTACCTCAATGCAGGGAGAGCCCGTTTAAGAGACATTACATTGCTCAACACCCACCCACAAATCTCCCTCGCATTCGGAAACAAAATACATAAAATAAAAATCATTGCATAGGAATGAAGGTAACCATACTTAACTTTCCATATATTTCCCCATAACAGGCATACAGCTACATCTAGCGGCTAAAAAGTCAAATGTGGTACACCCGGTCGATACAGTGAATTAAATGGTGATTCAAATATGACATACCCGGCCTTGATGTTCGCTGCTGATGCACATATGATCACATGCCTGTACTGAACGGGTTAAAGGGTATTATAAACTCATTTTAAAACAAAATTAATTTTGTGAAAATATTACACAAATTGAACGAATATACATTTTTACTATAATGTTATCTAGGATTTGTCACTAGTATTTAAGAAAAATGGTAAAAGATTGCAAACATGTTAACAATTCTACTGATCTAGAAATGGAAATTACTGATTTTCACCTTAATTAAGATCAAGAATATCACAAAAAGGCATTTGAATAGTCCTACATCAGAAAAATCATTGAAATGTTAAACTTTTAAAAAGATAAATTCCTGCTTTCGTTCAGGTATTTATTTTTCATCTTTCCGAATGTTCTGTTAATAATACAAAGAGTATACCTTTTCTTTAACATATTATACCACACATTTTTATACTTTGTGTAATGCACTCATAACTGAAATATTAAAAGTGCAATATATAATTGCAGCTAGCCAAAATTTTATAAACTTAAAATTGGCTCCCATTAAGTTAAAGTTGTTAATAACTGCACCAAGGGAAGGAATGCAATTTTATTTCTTTGTCTGTATTTGGTTTCATTTTCATATAGAAAGAGTTAAAAATAGGTTATCTAGGCAACAAAATTTAAACACACATTTTCAGTGAAAATTACAGAATAACAGATTTTGTTTCCCTGAAGACGCAAAACCTCACTATTCCAGCTCTGATACAGACTGCATACTGTCATAGAGAAAGTCCTTTCTTAAACAGGGAATGCATATACTTTAATCTGTAGATCTTCACAAATAGGTTCATAAAACTTCACAATATGCCAAAATAGTTCAGATTAAGGGAAAAATATAATAAAGTATGCTTGAAACAACTAATAAAAAGCACATTTTGAGCAGCCTTAACAAAAGACAATTTGGCCCCACTAACTTTCATTACGAGTACTCATTAAATTTTTATTTACATTTCTTTTTTGTTCAACATTTAACTTTCAATGGTTTTAAGAGAAACAGCACTTGAAAGAGAGACTCTAAATTCGGAAAAAACTGAAACAAAACTGGTTTATACACAGGCAGAGTAATTACACTGACCTGTTGGGAAGAGAAGACCCCGTTAGACAAGAAAAATATTAGGCCAGACAGAGAGGAAAATGCTTAGCCTCCTCTTCGTAATGCGAAAGGAGGCCACTTGGGAAAAAATTACACTACAGCTGTAATTTTGAAACCACTAAGAAGCAACAGAACTCTAACAAATCTCAGACTTCTGATAATTATAGTGTGATTAACAGTTCAACCTCACTTCGAATATTACAATATAATATAAAGAAAGCACCAAATCAAACACTTATATATGTAATTCAAAACCTAAGAAATTAATGCATAAATGCTACCCTAAACATTAAAACATAATGTGAAGCGTTCACATAAAATAAATAACTAGAAAAACTTCAATATAAAGCGACATGTGAAAAGAGAACTACAAATTATAACATTCAAGCATTTCTAGTGAAAGTAAAGTTAATATAAAACAAGAATTACCAGCCACAGATGTCTTTTTGCTCTGCACTATTTCTCCGTTCCTTTTCTTTCATGATATCATGTTCTGCAATCCACGAGTGCACAAAAATGATGACAAATTACACTAGAAGAGGCCAAGGGGGGGAAAAGGAATCATTAGATTTTAACTACTTTGAAATTAAAGAATAATTATACACAAAGAGAAATATCTAATATTGTTTCTTAATATATAAAACTTCAAAAGTAGCCTTCTTTGTTTTAAATTCTAGCAATGTGTTACATTGTTACTAAAATCATGATTGCAGTCGATAGAAAAGAAAATGAGTTTCCTAATACGACAGAAGTACAGTAAGCGAAAGGGTTTTTTAACATATGGGTACAACATGAACAATGAAAGAAAAAAAATTATACAGTTATTATGGATACACAGAATAAAAGGGATAATGATCTTCGAGAAAAGTAAAAAATTTCAGTGCTGGTAGAAAGTTGGCTCCGAAAGACAATAAGCGGATAATTTCAAATGACAAATAAACAAAATAAACATTACTGTTATTTTTGAAGCAGGTGTTATATATTAAACTATCTTAATTCACACACAGAATTAGTGACATAACAGATCAAAAAAGAGTAAGAATAAAACTCGCAATATATTGACATTAAAAGAGCTATACATATATACTTTTATATATACTTTTTTTTTTTTTTTTTTTTTTAGAAAGGGTTCAAAAACACCATTCTACAAACAGATTTCAAAAAACATCTTGTCATAAACCATAAAATAAATATTTCATTCAGAATTTTAACACAAGAAACGTTTCTCATTTTAAGTTCTTTACTTAGGTACACTCATCCATGAGAGAGGAGAGCTTAGTCCAATGTACAAGAAATTATCCTGAAATATTACCATGTCACTTTAATGAAATTATAGCAATATTTCACTCAGGGAAAGAACATATTGTCTAGCTGCCCGGGTTCGAGCCCAGATTTAATACAGCAAGCCAAAACACATCAAATGCCATTGAATGATACAGCATTTTGAAATGTTGCGAAAAAATTTAAATAAAATTTTGTGAAAGAGATATTGCAATTACATATATACTAAAATTTTGACCAAAAATTCAAGAAAACTAAGATACTCTTTTTTCTTTCAAAGGAATCAAAGTCATATACTAATGTAGGGATGCTCAACTTATTGTACTATGAAACCTAAACATAGGAATAAAATTTTGGCAGCTATGTGAGATGTCCAATACCAAGAACTTCCGTAAATTGTAGAATAGAACATACGTCTCAAAACACACGTAAGGTAAAACACAATTCAAGTACTTTATTTTTAGCCTTGAAGCAGGTGTTCTATATTACACTGTCTCAACTCACATACAGAATTAGTAATATAATAGCTCAAAATATTGTAAGAACTAAACACGCATTATATAAATATTTAAAAAAAAAAATGTACATACATTTATTAGTGCTACGAGGGTTTATTCTGAAATATTATAATGTCACTTTCAGTGAAATGATAGAAATTTTCACTCAGGGAAGGGACATTCTGTCTGGCTGCCTGGGTTCCATCCCAGCTTCTGTTACAAAAGTTTGATAGAAGAATTTTAAGAATCCAGAAACGAAACTCATGAAGAAATTATTGACCATAATTGGTTCTATGATTTAGTCATTCTTACAGACATAATAACTAAAATCTTAAAATTGAGCAGGGAAGAGAACTAAAGTCTTTGAATTTAAGGTTATTTTAAATTCATTTTAAATCAAAATTAATTTTGTAAAAATATCACACAAATATAAGGAATATACATTTTTACCATAATGCAATGTACATTTTGCCACTTTGAAAATTTGGAGAACTAAAGCGTGAAATACAAGAAAACTGAAACAAACATTTGGAAAATCTTATCGAGCTTAAATTAGTTTCTAAATTAGATGTTTTGAGTGTATTTAAAATTAGGCCAAATACTACATTCACTTCAAACCCATTACATAAGACTAGTATTTAAGAAAAATGGTAAAAGATTTCAAATATGTTAACAATTCTACTGATCTAGAAATGGAAATAACTAATTTTCATCCTAATTAAGATCAAGAATATCACAAAAAGCAATTTGAATAGTCCTAGATCAGAAAAATCATGAACTGTTAAACTTTTAAAAAGATAAATTCCTGCTTTCGATCTACTTAAAAATGTGAAAGAGGATTTTCAACAACAAACTTGTTAAAATCAATGTTCAGATACAGAATAACAAACACACATCCGGACAACTGCATGGATTTAGCCATAACATAGAAATGTACCAGAGGGAGAAAAAAAAATCTCAAAAGAAATGCAATGTTAAATTTCACATTAAAATATGATTTCCCTGTATTTAATTTTCATCTTGCTGAATTTTTTTGTAAATAATACAAAGAGTATACCTTTTCTTTAACATATTATACCACACATTTTTATACTTTGTGTAATGCACTCATAACTGAAATATTAAAAGTGCAATATATAATTGCAGCTAGCCAAAATTTTATAAACTTAAAATTGGCTTCCATTAAGTTAAAGTTGTTAATAACTGCACCAAGGGAAGGAATGCAATTTTATTTCTTTGTCTGTATTTGGTTTCATTTTCATATAGAAAGAGTTAAAAATAGGTTACCTAGGTAACAAAATTTAAACACACATTTTCAGTAAAAATTACAGAATAACAGATTTTGTTTCCCTGAAGACACAACACCTCGCTATTCCAGCTATGATACAGACTGCATACTGTCATAGAGAAATTCCTTTCTTAAACAGGGAATTCATATACTTTAATCTGTTTTTACACAAGTACTGTTTATGACTAATCCATGGTCCAGGAGTAAAATACTTTATAGTACACCCATCTAAATTTTTATTATTTCCGGTCATCTGTATAGACCGTTTACCTATCACGACTAAACTCCCAATCTGCATTCCACATAACTCATACCATTCTTCAAGTCATATTTCGTAGTCTATCATTTTTAATACGGCAGGTACTTGCTGAGCGCAGACTTGTAAAGCGTGATTTCGCGTATAGCAGTACCTTAAAGGAGCCCATTTTATTTGTCCACTGCTAGAATTTCATTCATACGTGGTGCAACATTCATCCATCAACACCGGAAAAAATTTATCTGCTACTTTAAACAATTTCCATCGACTGAAAATGAAGTCCGAAAAATCTTACAAATTTCAAAAGCAATCGATGCCGAAGAATTTTCACATATGGAAGACAGAGAAGTCAAACAATGAATCAGAAAATTACAAAAGAAGAATTGGGGTCTTATAAAACCCCTTGATAATAAAAGCGCTCATTATGAAGAAGAGCTTTTCACTGAAGATAAGGTGAAGAAATTGTTAAATAACACAAAAAGCAATGTCTGATTTTCTAGCGAAGAATTACCCAATTAAAGAAAAAACAGGACACTGGGAAACATGTGCTCTTTACAGCGGCACGCATACAGTTGCATCAGTCATTCTTATAAGCAAAAGACATCAGCATTTTCAAAAAATAATTCTGTCATGTATTTGCCAAGAGAACGAAAACATGTCCAAAAGAAACTTTCAGAGTGCTTTGCAAAACAAAGTGGAAAGTTATTCTGCACAATTTTACTTCGATAATAATAAAACATCTCTGATTTGATTTCAAAACGAATTTTTGTTTGTGAAATCAATTTTAAATAGATCTTCGCAAATAGGTTCATAAAACCTCCCAATATGCCAAAATAGCTCAGATTAAGGGAAAATTTTAATAAAGTATGCTTAAAACAACTGATAAAAAGCACATTTTGAGCAGCCTTAACAAAAGACAATTTGGCCCCACTAACTTTCATTATGAGTACTCGTTAAATTTTTATTTACATTTCTTTTTTGTTCAACATTTAACTTTCAATGGTTTTAAGAGAAACAGCACTTGAAAGAGAGACTCTAAATTCGGAAAAAACTGAAACAAAACTGGTTTATACACAGGCAGAGTAATTACACTGACCTGTTGGGAAGAGAAGACCCCGTTAGACAAGGAAAATATTAAGCCAGACAGAGAGGAAAATGCTTAGCCTCCTCTTCGTAATGCGAAAGGAGGCCACTTGGGAAAAAATGACACTACAGCAGTAATTTTGAAACCACTAAGAAGCAACAGAACTCTAACAAATCTCAGACTTCTGATAATTATAGTGTGATTAACAGTTCAACCTCACTTCGAATATTACAATACAATATAAAGAAAGAACCAATTCAGACACTTCAATATGGAATTCAAAACCTAAGAAATTAATGCATTGACGCTACCCTAAACATTAAAACATAATGTGAAGCGTTCACGTAAAATAAATAAGTAGTAAAACTCCAATATAAAGCAACATGTGAAAAGGGACCTACAAATTATAACATTCAAGCATTTCTAGTGAAAATAAAGTTTAATATAAAACAAGAATTACCAGCCACAGATGTCTTTTTTTGCTCTGCACTATTTCTCCGTTCCTTTTCTTTCATGATATCATGTTCTGCAATCCAAGAGTGCACAAAAATGATGACAAATTACACTAGAAGAGGCCAAGGGGGGGGAAGGAATCATTAGATTTTAAATACTTTGAAATTAAAGAATAATTATACACAAAGAGAAATATCTAATATTGTTTCTTAATATATAAAACTTCAAAAGTAGCCTTCTTTGTTTTAAATTCCAGCAATGTGTTACATTGTTACTAAAATCATGATTGCAGACGATAGAAAAGAAAATAAGTTTCCTAATACGACAGAAGTACAGTTAGCGAAAGGGGGTTTTTAATGTATGGGTATGACATGAAAAATGAAAGAAAAAAAATTATACAGTTATTACGGATACACAGAATAAAAGGGATAATGATCTTCGAGAAAAGTAAATAATTTTAGCGCTGGTACAAAGATGGCACCGAAAGTCAATAAGCAGGTAATTTTAAATGACAAATAAACAAAATAAACTATACTGTTAGCTTTGAAGCAGGTGTTACATATAAAACTATCTTAATTCACACACAGAATTAGTGACATAACAGATCAAAAAAGAGTACGAATCAAACTCGCAATATATTGACATTAAAAGAGCTATACATATATAATTTTATAGCTTTTTTTTTTTTTTTTTTAGAAAGGGCTCAAAAACACCATTCTAAAAACAGCTTTCGAAAAACATCTTGGAAACAAAAGTCATAAACCATAAAATACATATTTCATTCAGAATTTTAACGTAAGACGTAATCTACATTATACATTAAACTATCTTAATTCACACACAGAATTACTGACATAACAGATAAAAAAACGAGTAAGAATCAAACTCGCAATATATTGACATTAAAAGAGCTCTACAAATATATTTTATAGTTTTTTGTTTTTTTATTTTTAGAAAGGGCTCAAAAACACCATTCTACAAACAGATTTTCGAAAAACATCTTGGAAACAAAAGTCATAAACCATAAAATAAATATTTCATTCAGAATTTTAACGCAAGAACTGTTTCTCATTTTAAGTTCTTTACTTAGGTACACTCATCCATGAGAGAGGAGAGCTTAGTCCAATGTACAAGAAATTATCCTGAAATATTACCACGTCACTTTAATGAAATTATAGCAATATTTCACTCAGGAAAAGAACATATTATCTAGTTGCCTGGGTTCGAGCCCAGATTTAATACAGCAAGCCAAAACACATCAAATGCCATTGAATGATACAGCATTTTGAAATGTTGCAAAAAAATTTAAATAATATTTCGTGAAAGAGATATTGCAATTACCTATATACTAAAATTTTGACCAAAAATTCAAGAAAACTAAGATACGCTTTTTTTCTTTCGAAGGAATCAAAGTCATATACTAATGTAGGGATGCTTAACTTATTGCACTATAAAACCTAAACATAGGATTGAAATTTTGTCAGATATCTGAGATATCCAATACCGAGAAATTCCGTAAATTGTAGAATAGAACGTACGTCTCAAAACACACGAAAGGTAAAACACAATCCAAATACTTTTAGCCTTGAAGCAGGTATTCTATATTAAACTGTCTTAACTCACATACAGAATTAGTAATATAATAGCTCAAAATATTGTAAGAACCAAACACGCATTATATAAATATTTAAAAAAAAATGTACATACATTTATTAGTGCTACGAGGGTTTATTCTGAAATATTATAATGTCACTTTCAGTGAAATGATAGAAATTTTCACTCAGGGAAGGGACATTCTGTCTGGCTGCCTGGGTTCCATCCCAGCTTCTGTTACAAAAGTTTGATAGAAGAATTTTAAGAATCCAGAAACGAAACTCATGAAGAAATTATTGACCATAATTGGTTCTATGATTTAGTCATTCTTACAGACATAATAACTAAAATCTTAAAATTGAGCAGGGAAGAGAACTAAAGTCTTTGAATTTAAGGTTATTTTAAATTCATTTTAAATCAAAATTAATTTTGTAAAAATATCACACAAATATAAGGAATATACATTTTTACCATAATGCAATGTACATTTTGCCACTTTGAAAATTTGGAGAACTAAAGCGTGAAATACAAGAAAACTGAAACAAACATTTGGAAAATCTTATCGAGCTTAAATTAGTTTCTAAATTAGATGTTTTGAGTGTATTTAAAATTAGGCCAACTACTACATTCACTTCAAACCCATTACATAAGACTAGTATTTAAGAAAAATGGTAAAAGATTTCAAATATGTTAACAATTCTACTGATCTAGAAATGGAAATAACTAATTTTCATCCTAATTAAGATCAAGAATATCACAAAAAGCAATTTGAATAGTCCTAGATCAGAAAAATCATGAACTGTTAAACTTTTAAAAAGATAAATTCCTGCTTTCGATCTACTTAAAAATGTGAAAGAGGATTTTCAACAACAAACTTGTTAAAATCAATGTTCAGATACAGAATAACAAACACACATCCGGACAACTGCATGGATTTAGCCATAACATAGCATGTACCAGAGGGAGAAAAAAAAATCTCAAAAGAAATGCAATGTTAAATTTCACATTAAAATATGATTTCCCTGTATTTAATTTTCATCTTGCTGAATTTTTTTGTAAATAATACAAAGAGTATACCTTTTCTTTAACATATTATACCACACATTTTTATACTTTGTGTAATGCACTCATAACTGAAATATTAAAAGTGCAATATATAATTGCAGCTAGCCAAAATTTTATAAACTTAAAATTGGCTCCCATTAAGTTAAAGTTGTTAATAACTGCACCAAGGGAAGGAATGCAATTTTATTTCTTTGTCTGTATTTGGTTTCATTTTCATATAGAAAGAGTTAAAAATAGGTTACCTAGGTAACAAAATTTAAACACACATTTTCAGTAAAAATTACAGAATAACAGATTTTGTTTCCCTGAAGACACAACACCTCGCTATTCCAGCTATGATACAGACTGCATACTGTCATAGAGAAATTCCTTTCTTAAACAGGGAATTCATATACTTTAATCTGTTTTTACACAAGTACTGTTTATGACTAATCCATGGTCCAGGAGTAAAATACTTTATAGTACACCCATCTAAATTTTTATTATTTCCGGTCATCTGTATAGACCGTTTACCTATCACGACTAAACTCCCAATCTGCATTCCACATAACTCATACCATTCTTCAAGTCATATTTCGTAGTCTATCATTTTTAATACGGCAGGTACTTGCTGAGCGCAGACTTGTAAAGCGTGATTTCGCGTATAGCAGTACCTTAAAGGAGCCCATTTTATTTGTCCACTGCTAGAATTTCATTCATACGTGGTGCAACATTCATCCATCAACACCGGAAAAAATTTATCTGCTACTTTAAACAATTTCCATCGACTGAAAATGAAGTCCGAAAAATCTTACAAATTTCAAAAGCAATCGATGCCGAAGAATTTTCACATATGGAAGACAGAGAAGTCAAACAATGAATCAGAAAATTACAAAAGAAGAATTGGGGTCTTATAAAACCCCTTGATAATAAAAGCGCTCATTATGAAGAAGAGCTTTTCACTGAAGATAAGGTGAAGAAATTGTTAAATAACACAAAAAGCAATGTCTGATTTTCTAGCGAAGAATTACCCAATTAAAGAAAAAACAGGACACTGGGAAACATGTGCTCTTTACAGCGGCACGCATACAGTTGCATCAGTCATTCTTATAAGCAAAAGACATCAGCATTTTCAAAAAATAATTCTGTCATGTATTTGCCAAGAGAACGAAAACATGTCCAAAAGAAACTTTCAGAGTGCTTTGCAAAACAAAGTGGAAAGTTATTCTGCACAATTTTACTTCGATAATAATAAAACATCTCTGATTTGATTTCAAAACGAATTTTTGTTTGTGAAATCAATTTTAAATAGATCTTCGCAAATAGGTTCATAAAACCTCCCAATATGCCAAAATAGCTCAGATTAAGGGAAAATTTTAATAAAGTATGCTTAAAACAACTGATAAAAAGCACATTTTGAGCAGCCTTAACAAAAGACAATTTGGCCCCACTAACTTTCATTACGAGTACTCATTAAATTTTTATTTACATTTCTTTTTTGTTCAACATTTAACTTTCAATGGTTTTAAGAGAAACAGCACTTGAAAGAGAGACTCTAAATTCGGAAAAAACTGAAACAAAACTGGTTTATACACAGGCAGAGTAATTACACTGACCTGTTGGGAAGAGAAGACCCCGTTAGACAAGGAAAATATTAAGCCAGACAGAGAGGAAAATGCTTAGCCTCCTCTTCGTAATGCGAAAGGAGGCCACTTGGGAAAAAATGACACTACAGCAGTAATTTTGAAACCACTAAGAAGCAACAGAACTCTAACAAATCTCAGACTTCTGATAATTATAGTGTGATTAACAGTTCAACCTCACTTCGAATATTACAATACAATATAAAGAAAGAACCAATTCAGACACTTCAATATGGAATTCAAAACCTAAGAAATTAATGCATTGACGCTACCCTAAACATTAAAACATAATGTGAAGCGTTCACGTAAAATAAATAAGTAGTAAAACTCCAATATAAAGCAACATGTGAAAAGGGACCTACAAATTATAACATTCAAGCATTTCTAGTGAAAATAAAGTTTAATATAAAACAAGAATTACCAGCCACAGATGTCTTTTTTTGCTCTGCACTATTTCTCCGTTCCTTTTCTTTCATGATATCATGTTCTGCAATCCAAGAGTGCACAAAAATGATGACAAATTACACTAGAAGAGGCCAAGGGGGGGGGGAAGGAATCATTAGATTTTAAATACTTTGAAATTAAAGAATAATTATACACAAAGAGAAATATCTAATATTGTTTCTTAATATATAAAACTTCAAAAGTAGCCTTCTTTGTTTTAAATTCCAGCAATGTGTTACATTGTTACTAAAATCATGATTGCAGTCGATAGAAAAGAAAATAAGTTTCCTAATACGACAGAAGTACAGTTAGCGAAAGGGGGTTTTTAATGTATGGGTACAACATGAAAAATGAAAGAAAAAAAATTATACAGTTATTACGGATACACAGAATAAAAGGGATAATGATCTTCGAGAAAAGTAAATAATTTTAGCGCTGGTACAAAGATGGCACCGAAAGTCAATAAGCAGGTAATTTTAAATGACAAATAAACAAAATAAACTATACTGTTAGCTTTGAAGCAGGTGTTACATATAAAACTATCTTAATTCACACACAGAATTAGTGACATAACAGATCAAAAAAGAGTACGAATCAAACTCGCAATATATTGACATTAAAAGAGCTATACATATATAATTTTATAGCTTTTTTTTTTTTTTTTTAGAAAGGGCTCAAAAACACCATTCTAAAAACAGCTTTCGAAAAACATCTTGGAAACAAAAGTCATAAACCATAAAATACATATTTCATTCAGAATTTTAACGTAAGACGTAATCTACATTATACATTAAACTATCTTAATTCACACACAGAATTACTGACATAACAGATAAAAAAAGAGTAAGAATCAAACTCGCAATATATTGACATTAAAAGAGCTCTACAAATATACTTTTATAGTTTTTTGTTTTTTTATTTTTAGAAAGGGCTCAAAAACACCGTTCTACAAACAGATTTTCGAAAAACATCTTGGAAACAAAAGTCATAAACCATAAAATAAATATTTCATTCAGAATTTTAACGCAAGAACTGTTTCTCATTTTAAGTTCTTTACTTAGGTACACTCATCCATGAGAGAGGAGAGCTTAGTCCAATGTACAAGAAATTATCCTGAAATATTACCACGTCACTTTAATGAAATTATAGCAATATTTCACTCAGGAAAAGAACATATTATCTAGTTGCCTGGGTTCGAGCCCAGATTTAATACAGCAAGCCAAAACACATCAAATGCCATTGAATGATACAGCATTTTGAAATGTTGCAAAAAAATTTAAATAATATTTCGTGAAAGAGATATTGCAATTACCTATATACTAAAATTTTGACCAAAAATTCAAGAAAACTAAGATACTCTTTTTTTCTTTCGAAGGAATCAAAGTCATATACTAATGTAGGGATGCTTAACTTATTGCACTATAAAACCTAAACATAGGATTGAAATTTTGTCAGCTATCTGAGATATCCAATACCGAGAAATTCCGTAAATTGTAGAATAGAACGTACGTCTCAAAACACACGAAAGGTAAAACACAATCCAAATACTTTTAGCCTTGAAGCAGGTATTCTATATTAAACTGTCTTAACTCACATACAGAATTAGTAATATAATAGCTCAAAATATTGTAAGAACCAAACACGCATTATATAAATATTTAAAAAAAAAATGTACATACATTTATTAGTGCTACGAGGGTTTATTCTGAAATATTATAATGTCACTTTCAGTGAAATGATAGAAATTTTCACTCAGGGAAGGGACATTCTGTCTGGCTGCCTGGGTTCCATCCCAGCTTCTGTTACAAAAGTTTGATAGAAGAATTTTAAGAATCCAGAAACGAAACTCATGAAGAAATTATTGACCATAATTGGTTCTATGATTTAGTCATTCTTACAGACATAATAACTAAAATCTTAAAATTGAGCAGGGAAGAGAACTAAAGTCTTTGAATTTAAGGTTATTTTAAATTCATTTTAAATCAAAATTAATTTTGTAAAAATATCACACAAATATAAGGAATATACATTTTTACCATAATGCAATGTACATTTTGCCACTTTGAAAATTTGGAGAACTAAAGCGTGAAATACGAGAAAACTGAAACAAACATTTGGAAAATCTTATCGAGCTTAAATTAGTTTCTAAATTAGATGTTTTGAGTGTATTTAAAATTAGGCCAACTACTACATTCACTTCAAACCCATTACATAAGACTAGTATTTAAGAAAAATGGTAAAAGATTTCAAATATGTTAACAATTCTACTGATCTAGAAATGGAAATAACTAATTTTCATCCTAATTAAGATCAAGAATATCACAAAAAGCAATTTGAATAGTCCTAGATCAGAAAAATCATGAACTGTTAAACTTTTAAAAAGATAAATTCCTGCTTTCGATCTACTTAAAAATGTGAAAGAGGATTTTCAACAACAAACTTGTTAAAATCAATGTTCAGATACAGAATAACAAACACACATCCGGACAACTGCATGGATTTAGCCATAACATAGCATGTACCAGAGGGAGAAAAAAAAATCTCAAAAGAAATGCAATGTTAAATTTCACATTAAAATATGATTTCCCTGTATTTAATTTTCATCTTGCTGAATTTTTTTGTAAATAATACAAAGAGTATACCTTTTCTTTAACATATTATACCACACATTTTTATACTTTGTGTAATGCACTCATAACTGAAATATTA
This sequence comes from Stegodyphus dumicola, assembly GCF_044657685.1. Lineage (NCBI taxonomy): Eukaryota > Metazoa > Arthropoda > Arachnida > Araneae > Eresidae > Stegodyphus > Stegodyphus dumicola. The sequence continues at coordinate 146,104,155 of NC_140780.1, forward strand.
AAAGTGCAATATATAATTGCAGCTAGCCAAAATTTTATAAACTTAAAATTGGCTTCCATTAAGTTAAAGTTGTTAATAACTGCACCAAGGGAAGGAATGCAATTTTATTTCTTTGTCTGTATTTGGTTTCATTTTCATATAGAAAGAGTTAAAAGTAGGTTACCTAGGTAACAAAATTTAAACACACATTTTCAGTAAAAATTACAGAATAACAGATTTTGTTTCCCTGAAGACACAACACCTCGCTATTCCAGCTATGATACAGACTGCATGCTGTCATAGAGAAATTCCTTTCTTAAACAGGGAATTCATATACTTTAATCTGTTTTTACACAAGTACTGTTTATGACTAATCCATGGTCCAGGAGTAAAATACTTTATAGTACACCCATCTAAATTTTTATTATTTCCGGTCATCTGTATAGACCGTTTACCTATCACGACTAAACTCCCAATCTGCATTCCACATAACTCATACCATTCTTCAAGTCATATTTCGTAGTCTATCATTTTTAATACGGCAGGTACTTGCTGAGCGCAGACTTGTAAAGCGTGATTTCACGTATAGCAGTACCTTAAAGGATCCCATTTTATTTGTCCACTGCTAGAATTTCATTCATACGTGGTGCAACATTCATCCATCAACACCGGAAAAAATTTATCTGGTACTTTAAACAATTTCCATCGACTGAAAATGAAGTCCTAAAAATCTTACAAATTTCAAAAGCAATCGATGCCGAAGAATTTTCACATATGGAAGACAGAGAAGTCAAACAATGAATCAGAAAATTACAAAAGAAGAATTGGGGTCTTATAAAACCCCTTGATAATAAAAGCGCTCATTATGAAGAAGAGCTTTTCACTGAAGATAAGGTGAAGAAATTGTTAAATAACACAAAAAGCAATGTCTGATTTTCTAGCGAAGAATTACCCAATTAAAGAAAAAACAGGACACTGGGAAACATGTGCTCTTTACAGCGGCACGCATACAGTTGCATCAGTCATTCTTATAAGCAAAAGACATCAGCATTTTCAAAAAATAATTCTGTCATGTATTTGCCAAGAGAACGAAAACATGTCCAAAAGAAACTTTCAGAGTGCTTTGCAAAACAAAGTGGAAAGTTATTCTGCACAATTTTACTTCGATAATAATAAAACATCTCTGATTTGATTTCAAAACGAATTTTTGTTTGTGAAATCAATTTTAAATAGATCTTCGCAAATAGGTTCATAAAACCTCCCAATATGCCAAAATAGCTCAGATTAAGGGAAAATTTTAATAAAGTATGCTTAAAACAACTGATAAAAAGCACATTTTGAGCAGCCTTAACAAAAGACAATTTGGCCCCACTAACTTTCATTACGAGTACTCATTAAATTTTTATTTACATTTCTTTTTTGTTCAACATTTAACTTTCAATGGTTTTAAGAGAAACAGCACTTGAAAGAGAGACTCTAAATTCGGAAAAAACTGAAACAAAACTGGTTTATACACAGGCAGAGTAATTACACTGACCTGTTGGGAAGAGAAGACCCCGTTAGACAAGGAAAATATTAAGCCAGACAGAGAGGAAAATGCTTAGCCTCCTCTTCGTAATGCGAAAGGAGGCCACTTGGGAAAAAATGACACTACAGCAGTAATTTTGAAACCACTAAGAAGCAACAGAACTCTAACAAATCTCAGACTTCTGATAATTATAGTGTGATTAACAGTTCAACCTCACTTCGAATATTACAATACAATATAAAGAAAGAACCAATTCAGACACTTCAATATGGAATTCGAAACCTAAGAAATTAATGCATTGACGCTACCCTAAACATTAAAACATAATGTGAAGCGTTCACGTAAAATAAATAAGTAGTAAAACTCCAATATAAAGCAACATGTGAAAAGGGACCTACAAATTATAACATTCAAGCATTTCTAGTGAAAATAAAGTTTAATATAAAACAAGAATTACCAGCCACAGATGTCTATTTTTGCTCTGCACTATTTCTCCGTTCCTTTTCTTTCATGATATCATGTTCTGCAATCCAAGAGTGCACAAAAATGATGACAAATTACACTAGAAGAGGCCAAGGGGGAGGGGAAGGAATCATTAGATTTTAAATACTTTGAAATTAAAGAATAATTATACACAAAGAGAAATATCTAATATTGTTTCTTAATATATAAAACTTCAAAAGTAGCCTTCTTTGTTTTAAATTCCAGCAATGTGTTACATTGTTACTAAAATCATGATTGCAGTCGATAGAAAAGAAAATAAGTTTCCTAATACGACAGAAGTACAGTTAGCGAAAGGGGGTTTTTAATGTATGGGTACAACATGAAAAATGAAAGAAAAAAAATTATACAGTTATTACGGATACACAGAATAAAAGGGATAATGATCTTCGAGAAAAGTAAATAATTTTAGCGCTGGTACAAAGATGGCACCGAAAGTCAATAAGCAGGTAATTTTAAATGACAAATAAACAAAATAAACTATACTGTTAGCTTTGAAGCAGGTGTTACATATAAAACTATCTTAATTCACACACAGAATTAGTGACATAACAGATCAAAAAAGAGTACGAATCAAACTCGCAATATATTGACATTAAAAGAGCTATACATATATAATTTTATAGCTTTTTTTTTTTTTTTTTTTAGAAAGGGCTCAAAAACACCATTCTAAAAACAGCTTTCGAAAAACATCTTGGAAACAAAAGTCATAAACCATAAAATACATATTTCATTCAGAATTTTAACGTAAGACGTAATCTACATTATACATTAAACTATCTTAATTCACACACAGAATTACTGACATAACAGATAAAAAAACGAGTAAGAATCAAACTCGCAATATATTGACATTAAAAGAGCTCTACAAATATACTTTTATAGTTTTTTGTTTTTTTATTTTTAGAAAGGGCTCAAAAACACCATTCTACAAACAGATTTTCGAAAAACATCTTGGAAACAAAAGTCATAAACCATAAAATAAATATTTCATTCAGAATTTTAACGCAAGAACTGTTTCTCATTTTAAGTTCTTTACTTAGGTACACTCATCCATGAGAGAGGAGAGCTTAGTCCAATGTACAAGAAATTATCCTGAAATATTACCACGTCACTTTAATGAAATTATAGCAATATTTCACTCAGGAAAAGAACATATTATCTAGTTGCCTGGGTTCGAGCCCAGATTTAATACAGCAAGCCAAAACACATCAAATGCCATTGAATGATACAGCATTTTGAAATGTTGCAAAAAAATTTAAATAATATTTCGTGAAAGAGATATTGCAATTACCTATATACTAAAATTTTGACCAAAAATTCAAGAAAACTAAGATACGCTTTTTTTCTTTCGAAGGAATCAAAGTCATATACTAATGTAGGGATGCTTAACTTATTGCACTATAAAACCTAAACATAGGATTGAAATTTTGTCAGCTATCTGAGATATCCAATACCGAGAAATTCCGTAAATTGTAGAATAGAACGTACGTCTCAAAACACACGAAAGGTAAAACACAATCCAAATACTTTTAGCCTTGAAGCAGGTATTCTATATTAAACTGTCTTAACTCACATACAGAATTAGTAATATAATAGCTCAAAATATTGTAAGAACCAAACACACATTATATAAATATTTAAAAAAAAATGTACATACATTTATTAGTGCTACGAGGGTTTATTCTGAAATATTATAATGTCACTTTCAGTGAAATGATAGAAATTTTCACTCAGGGAAGGGACATTCTGTCTGGCTGCCTGGGTTCCATCCCAGCTTCTGTTACAAAAGTTTGATAGAAGAATTTTAAGAATCCAGAAACGAAACTCATGAAGAAATTATTGACCATAATTGGTTCTATGATTTAGTCATTCTTACAGACATAATAACTAAAATCTTAAAATTGAGCAGGGAAGAGAACTAAAGTCTTTGAATTTAAGGTTATTTTAAATTCATTTTAAATCAAAATTAATTTTGTAAAAATATCACACAAATATAAGGAATATACATTTTTACCATAATGCAATGTACATTTTGCCACTTTGAAAATTTGGAGAACTAAAGCGTGAAATACAAGAAAACTGAAACAAACATTTGGAAAATCTTATCGAGCTTAAATTAGTTTCTAAATTAGATGTTTTGAGTGTATTTAAAATTAGGCCAACTACTACATTCACTTCAAACCCATTACATAAGACTAGTATTTAAGAAAAATGGTAAAAGATTTCAAATATGTTAACAATTCTACTGATCTAGAAATGGAAATAACTAATTTTCATCCTAATTAAGATCAAGAATATCACAAAAAGCAATTTGAATAGTCCTAGATCAGAAAAATCATGAACTGTTAAACTTTTAAAAAGATAAATTCCTGCTTTCGATCTACTTAAAAATGTGAAAGAGGATTTTCAACAACAAACTTGTTAAAATCAATGTTCAGATACAGAATAACAAACACACATCCGGACAACTGCATGGATTTAGCCATAACATAGCATGTACCAGAGGGAGAAAAAAAAATCTCAAAAGAAATGCAATGTTAAATTTCACATTAAAATATGATTTCCCTGTATTTAATTTTCATCTTGCTGAATTTTTTTGTAAATAATACAAAGAGTATACCTTTTCTTTAACATATTATACCACACATTTTTATACTTTGTGTAATGCACTCATAACTGAAATATTAAAAGTGCAATATATAATTGCAGCTAGCCAAAATTTTATAAACTTAAAATTGGCTCCCATTAAGTTAAAGTTGTTAATAACTGCACCAAGGGAAGGAATGCAATTTTATTTCTTTGTCTGTATTTGGTTTCATTTTCATATAGAAAGAGTTAAAAATAGGTTACCTAGGTAACAAAATTTAAACACACATTTTCAGTAAAAATTACAGAATAACAAATTTTGTTTCCCTGAAGACACAACACCTCGCTATTCCAGCTATGATACAGACTGCATACTGTCATAGAGAAATTCCTTTCTTAAACAGGGAATTCATATACTTTAATCTGTTTTTACACAAGTACTGTTTATGACTAATCCATGGTCCAGGAGTAAAATACTTTATAGTACACCCATCTAAATTTTTATTATTTCCGGTCATCTGTATAGACCGTTTACCTATCACGACTAAACTCCCAATCTGCATTCCACATAACTCATACCATTCTTCAAGTCATATTTCGTAGTCTATCATTTTTAATACGGCAGGTACTTGCTGAGCGCAGACTTGTAAAGCGTGATTTCGCGTATAGCAGTACCTTAAAGGAGCCCATTTTATTTGTCCACTGCTAGAATTTCATTCATACGTGGTGCAACATTCATCCATCAACACCGGAAAAAATTTATCTGCTACTTTAAACAATTTCCATCGACTGAAAATGAAGTCCGAAAAATCTTACAAATTTCAAAAGCAATCGATGCCGAAGAATTTTCACATATGGAAGACAGAGAAGTCAAACAATGAATCAGAAAATTACAAAAGAAGAATTGGGGTCTTATAAAACCCCTTGATAATAAAAGCGCTCATTATAAAGAAGAGCTTTTAACTGAAGATAAGATGAAGAAATTGTTAAATAACACAAAAAGCAATGTCTGATCTTCTAGCGAAGAATTACCCAATTAAAGAAAAAACAGGACACTGGGAAACGTGCTCTTTACAGCGGCACGCATACAGTTGCATCAGTCATTCTTATAAGCAAAAGACATCAGCATTTTCAAAAAATAATTCTGTCATGTATTTGCCAAGAGAACGAAAACATGTCCAAAAGAAACTTTCAGAGTGCTTTGCAAAACAAAGTGGAAAGTTATTCTGCACAATTTTACTTCGATAATAATAAAACATCTCTGATTTGATTTCAAAACGAATTTTTGTTTGTGAAATCAATTTTAAATAGATCTTCGCAAATAGGTTCATAAAACCTCCCAATATGCCAAAATAGCTCAGATTAAGGGAAAATTTTAATAAAGTATGCTTAAAACAACTGATAAAAAGCACATTTTGAGCAGCCTTAACAAAAGACAATTTGGCCCCACTAACTTTCATTACGAGTACTCATTAAATTTTTATTTACATTTCTTTTTTGTTCAACATTTAACTTTCAATGGTTTTAAGAGAAACAGCACTTGAAAGAGAGACTCTAAATTCGGAAAAAACTGAAACAAAACTGGTTTATACACAGGCAGAGTAATTACACTGACCTGTTGGGAAGAGAAGACCCCGTTAGACAAGGAAAATATTAAGCCAGACAGAGAGGAAAATGCTTAGCCTCCTCTTCGTAATGCGAAAGGAGGCCACTTGGGAAAAAATGACACTACAGCAGTAATTTTGAAACCACTAAGAAGCAACAGAACTCTAACAAATCTCAGACTTCTGATAATTATAGTGTGATTAACAGTTCAACCTCACTTCGAATATTACAATACAATATAAAGAAAGAACCAATTCAGACACTTCAATATGGAATTCAAAACCTAAGAAATTAATGCATTGACGCTACCCTAAACATTAAAACATAATGTGAAGCGTTCACGTAAAATAAATAAGTAGTAAAACTCCAATATAAAGCAACATGTGAAAAGGGACCTACAAATTATAACATTCAAGCATTTCTAGTGAAAATAAAGTTTAATATAAAACAAGAATTACCAGCCACAGATGTCTATTTTTGCTCTGCACTATTTCTCCGTTCCTTTTCTTTCATGATATCATGTTCTGCAATCCAAGAGTGCACAAAAATGATGACAAATTACACTAGAAGAGGCCAAGGGGGAGGGGAAGGAATCATTAGATTTTAAATACTTTGAAATTAAAGAATAATTATACACAAAGAGAAATATCTAATATTGTTTCTTAATATATAAAACTTCAAAAGTAGCCTTCTTTGTTTTAAATTCCAGCAATGTGTTACATTGTTACTAAAATCATGATTGCAGTCGATAGAAAAGAAAATAAGTTTCCTAATACGACAGAAGTACAGTTAGCGAAAGGGGGTTTTTAATGTATGGGTACAACATGAAAAATGAAAGAAAAAAAATTATACAGTTATTACGGATACACAGAATAAAAGGGATAATGATCTTCGAGAAAAGTAAATAATTTTAGCGCTGGTACAAAGATGGCACCGAAAGTCAATAAGCAGGTAATTTTAAATGACAAATAAACAAAATAAACTATACTGTTAGCTTTGAAGCAGGTGTTACATATAAAACTATCTTAATTCACACACAGAATTAGTGACATAACAGATCAAAAAAGAGTACGAATCAAACTCGCAATATATTGACATTAAAAGAGCTATACATATATAATTTTATATTTTTTTTTTTTTTTTTTAGAAAGGGCTCAAAAACACCATTCTAAAAACAGCTTTCGAAAAACATCTTGGAAACAAAAGTCATAAACCATAAAATACATATTGTATTCAGAATTTTAACGTAAGACGTAATCTACATTATACATTAAACTATCTTAATTCACACACAGAATTACTGACATAACAGATAAAAAAAGAGTAAGAATCAAACTCGCAATATATTGACATTAAAAGAGCTCTACAAATATACTTTTATAGTTTTTTGTTTTTTTATTTTTAGAAAGGGCTCAAAAACACCATTCTACAAACAGATTTTCGAAAAACATCTTGGAAACAAAAGTCATAAACCATAAAATAAATATTTCATTCAGAATTTTAACGCAAGAACTGTTTCTCATTTTAAGTTCTTTACTTAGGTACACTCATCCATGAGAGAGGAGAGCTTAGTCCAATGTACAAGAAATTATCCTGAAATATTACCACGTCACTTTAATGAAATTATAGCAATATTTCACTCAGGAAAAGAACATATTATCTAGTTGCCTGGGTTCGAGCCCAGATTTAATACAGCAAGCCAAAACACATCAAATGCCATTGAATGATACAGCATTTTGAAATGTTGCAAAAAAATTTAAATAATATTTCGTGAAAGAGATATTGCAATTACCTATATACTAAAATTTTGACCAAAAATTCAAGAAAACTAAGATACGCTTTTTTTCTTTCGAAGGAATCAAAGTCATATACTAATGTAGGGAAGCTTAACTTATTGCACTATAAAACCTAAACATAGGATTGAAATTTTGTCAGCTATCTGAGATATCCAATACCGAGAAATTCCGTAAATTGTAGAATAGAACGTACGTCTCAAAACACACGAAAGGTAAAACACAATCCAAATACTTTTAGCCTTGAAGCAGGTATTCTATATTAAACTGTCTTAACTCACATACAGAATTAGTAATATAATAGCTCAAAATATTGTAAGAACCAAACACGCATTATATAAATATTTTTAAAAAAAATGTACATACATTTATTAGTGCTACGAGGGTTTATTCTGAAATATTATAATGTCACTTTCAGTGAAATGATAGAAATTTTCACTCAGGGAAGGGACATTCTGTCTGGCTGCCTGGGTTCCATCCCAGCTTCTGTTACAAAAGTTTGATAGAAGAATTTTAAGAATCCAGAAACGAAACTCATGAAGAAATTATTGACCATAATTGGTTCTATGATTTAGTCATTCTTACAGACATAATAACTAAAATCTTAAAATTGAGCAGGGAAGGAACTAAAGTCTTTGAATTTAAGGTTATTTTAAATTCATTTTAAATCAAAATTAATTTTGTAAAAATATCACACAAATATAAGGAATATACATTTTTACCATAATGCAATGTACATTTTGCCACTTTGAAAATTTGGAGAACTAAAGCGTGAAATACAAGAAAACTGAAACAAACATTTGGAAAATCTTATCGAGCTTAAATTAGTTTCTAAATTAGATGTTTTGAGTGTATTTAAAATTAGGCCAACTACTACATTCACTTCAAACCCATTACATAAGACTAGTATTTAAGAAAAATGGTAAAAGATTTCAAATATGTTAACAATTCTACTGATCTAGAAATGGAAATAACTAATTTTCATCCTAATTAAGATCAAGAATATCACAAAAAGCAATTTGAATAGTCCTAGATCAGAAAAATCATGAACTGTTAAACTTTTAAAAAGATAAATTCCTGCTTTCGATCTACTTAAAAATGTGAAAGAGGATTTTCAACAACAAACTTGTTAAAATCAATGTTCAGATACAGAATAACAAACACACATCCGGACAACTGCATGGATTTAGCCATAACATAGCATGTACCAGAGGGAGAAAAAAAAATCTCAAAAGAAATGCAATGTTAAATTTCACATTAAAATATGATTTCCCTGTATTTAATTTTCATCTTGCTGAATTTTTTTGTAAATAATACAAAGAGTATACCTTTTCTTTAACATATTATACCACACATTTTTATACTTTGTGTAATGCACTCATAACTGAAATATTAAAAGTGCAATATATAATTGCAGCTAGCCAAAATTTTATAAACTTAAAATTGGCTCCCATTAAGTTAAAGTTGTTAATAACTGCACCAAGGGAAGGAATGCAATTTTATTTCTTTGTCTGTATTTGGTTTCATTTTCATATAGAAAGAGTTAAAAATAGGTTACCTAGGTAACAAAATTTAAACACACATTTTCAGTAAAAATTACAGAATAACAGATTTTGTTTCCCTGAAGACACAACACCTCGCTATTCCAGCTATGATACGGACTGCATACTGTCATAGAGAAATTCCTTTCTTAAACAGGGAATTCATATACTTTAATCTGTTTTTACACAAGTACTGTTTATGACTAATCCATGGTCCAGGAGTAAAATACTTTATAGTACACCCATCTAAATTTTTATTATTTCCGGTCATCTGTATAGACCGTTTACCTATCACGACTAAACTCCCAATCTGCATTCCACATAACACATACCATTCTTCAAGTCATATTTCGTAGTCTATCATTTTTAATACGGCAGGTACTTGCTGAGCGCAGACTTGTAAAGCGTGATTTCGCGTATAGCAGTACCTTAAAGGAGCCCATTTTATTTGTCCACTGCTAGAATTTCATTCATACGTGGTGCAACATTCATCCATCAACACCGGAAAAAATTTATCTGCTACTTTAAACAATTTCCATCGACTGAAAATGAAGTCCGAAAAATCTTACAAATTTCAAAAGCAATCGATGCCGAAGAATTTTCACATATGGAAGACAGAGAAGTCAAACAATGAATCAGAAAATTACAAAAGAAGAATTGGGGTCTTATAAAACCCCTTGATAATAAAAGCGCTCATTATGAAGAAGAGCTTTTCACTGAAGATAAGGTGAAGAAATTGTTAAATAACACAAAAAGCAATGTCTGATTTTCTAGCGAAGAATTACCCAATTAAAGAAAAAACAGGACACTGGGAAACATGTGCTCTTTACAGCGGCACGCATACAGTTGCATCAGTCATTCTTATAAGCAAAAGACATCAGCATTTTCAAAAAATAATTCTGTCATGTATTTGCCAAGAGAACGAAAACATGTCCAAAAGAAACTTTCAGAGTGCTTTGCAAAACAAAGTGGAAAGTTATTCTGCACAATTTTACTTCGATAATAATAAAACATCTCTGATTTGATTTCAAAACGAATTTTTGTTTGTGAAATCAATTTTAAATAGATCTTCGCAAATAGGTTCATAAAACCTCCCAATATGCCAAAATAGCTCAGATTAAGGGAAAATTTTAATAAAGTATGCTTAAAACAACTGATAAAAAGCACATTTTGAGCAGCCTTAACAAAAGACAATTTGGCCCCACTAACTTTCATTACGAGTACTCATTAAATTTTTATTTACATTTCTTTTTTGTTCAACATTTAACTTTCAATGGTTTTAAGAGAAACAGCACTTGAAAGAGAGACTCTAAATTCGGAAAAAACTGAAACAAAACTGGTTTATACACAGGCAGAGTAATTACACTGACCTGTTGGGAAGAGAAGACCCCGTTAGACAAGGAAAATATTAAGCCAGACAGAGAGGAAAATGCTTAGCCTCCTCTTCGTAATGCGAAAGGAGGCCACTTGGGAAAAAATGACACTACAGCAGTAATTTTGAAACCACTAAGAAGCAACAGAACTCTAACAAATCTCAGACTTCTGATAATTATAGTGTGATTAACAGTTCAACCTCACTTCGAATATTACAATACAATATAAAGAAAGAACCAATTCAGACACTTCAATATGGAATTCAAAACCTAAGAAATTAATGCATTGACGCTACCCTAAACATTAAAACATAATGTGAAGCGTTCACGTAAAATAAATAAGTAGTAAAACTCCAATATAAAGCAACATGTGAAAAGGGACCTACAAATTATAACATTCAAGCATTTCTAGTGAAAATAAAGTTTAATATAAAACAAGAATTACCAGCCACAGATGTCTATTTTTGCTCTGCACTATTTCTCCGTTCCTTTTCTTTCATGATATCATGTTCTGCAATCCAAGAGTGCACAAAAATGATGACAAATTACACTAGAAGAGGCCAAGGGGGGGGGAAGGAATCATTAGATTTTAAATACTTTGAAATTAAAGAATAATTATACACAAAGAGAAATATCTAATATTGTTTCTTAATATATAAAACTTCAAAAGTAGCCTTCTTTGTTTTAAATTCCAGCAATGTGTTACATTGTTACTAAAATCATGATTGCAGTCGATAGAAAAGAAAATAAGTTTCCTAATACGACAGAAGTACAGTTAGCGAAAGGGGGTTTTTAATGTATGGGTACAACATGAAAAATGAAAGAAAAAAAATTATACAGTTATTATGGATACACAGAATAAAAGGGATAATGATCTTCGAGAAAAGTAAATAATTTTAGCGCTGGTACAAAGATGGCACCGAAAGTCAATAAGCAGGTAATTTTAAATGACAAATAAACAAAATAAACTATACTGTTAGCTTTGAAGCAGGTGTTACATATAAAACTATCTTAATTCACACACAGAACTAGTGACATAACAGATCAAAAAAGAGTACGAATCAAACTCGCAATATATTGACATTAAAAGAGCTATACATATATAATTTTATAGCTTTTTTTTTTTTTTTTTAGAAAGGGCTCAAAAACACCATTCTAAAAACAGCTTTCGAAAAACATCTTGGAAACAAAAGTCATAAACCATAAAATACATATTTCATTCAGAATTTTAACGTAAGACGTAATCTACATTATACATTAAACTATCTTAATTCACACACAGAATTACTGACATAACAGATAAAAAAACGAGTAAGAATCAAACTCGCAATATATTGACATCAAAAGAGCTCTACAAATATACTTTTATAGTTTTTTGTTTTTTTATTTTTAGAAAGGGCTCAAAAACACCATTCTACAAACAGATTTTCGAAAAACATCTTGGAAACAAAAGTCATAAACCATAAAATAAATATTTCATTCAGAATTTTAACGCAAGAACTGTTTCTCATTTTAAGTTCTTTACTTAGGTACACTCATCCATGAGAGAGGAGAGCTTAGTCCAATGTACAAGAAATTATCCTGAAATATTACCACATCACTTTAATGAAATTATAGCAATATTTCACTCAGGAAAAGAACATATTATCTAGTTGCCTGGGTTCGAGCCCAGATTTAATACAGCAAGCCAAAACACATCAAATGCCATTGAATGATACAGCATTTTGAAATGTTGCAAAAAAATTTAAATAATATTTCGTGAAAGAGATATTGCAATTACCTATATACTAAAATTTTGACCAAAAATTCAAGAAAACTAAGATACGCTTTTTTTCTTTCGAAGGAATCAAAGTCATATACTAATGTAGGGATGCTTAACTTATTGCACTATAAAACCTAAACATAGGATTGAAATTTTGTCAGCTATCTGAGATATCCAATACCGAGAAATTCCGTAAATTGTAGAATAGAACGTACGTCTCAAAACACACGAAAGGTAAAACACAATCCAAATACTTTTAGCCTTGAAGCAGGTATTCTATATTAAACTGTCTTAACTCACATACAGAATTAGTAATATAATAGCTCAAAATATTGTAAGAACCAAACACGCATTATATAAATATTTTAAAAAAAAATGTACATACATTTATTAGTGCTACGAGGGTTTATTCTGAAATATTATAATGTCACTTTCAGTGAAATGATAGAAATTTTCACTCAGGGAAGGGACATTCTGTCTGGCTGCCTGGGTTCCATCCCAGCTTCTGTTACAAAAGTTTGATAGAAGAATTTTAAGAATCCAGAAACGAAACTCATGAAGAAATTATTGACCATAATTGGTTCTATGATTTAGTCATTCTTACAGACATAATAACTAAAATCTTAAAATTGAGCAGGGAAGGAACTAAAGTCTTTGAATTTAAGGTTATTTTAAATTCATTTTAAATCAAAATTAATTTTGTAAAAATATCACACAAATATAAGGAATATACATTTTTACCATAATGCAATGTACATTTTGCCACTTTGAAAATTTGGAGAACTAAAGCGTGAAATACAAGAAAACTGAAACAAACATTTGGAAAATCTTATCGAGCTTAAATTAGTTTCTAAATTAGATGTTTTGAGTGTATTTAAAATTAGGCCAACTACTACATTCACTTCAAACCCATTACATAAGACTAGTATTTAAGAAAAATGGTAAAAGATTTCAAATATGTTAACAATTCTACTGATCTAGAAATGGAAATAACTAATTTTCATCCTAATTAAGATCAAGAATATCACAAAAAGCAATTTGAATAGTCCTAGATCAGAAAAATCATGAACTGTTAAACTTTTAAAAAGATAAATTCCTGCTTTCGATCTACTTAAAAATGTGAAAGAGGATTTTCAACAACAAACTTGTTAAAATCAATGTTCAGATACAGAATAACAAACACACATCCGGACAACTGCATGGATTTAGCCATAACATAGCATGTACCAGAGGGAGAAAAAAAAATCTCAAAAGAAATGCAATGTTAAATTTCACATTAAAATATGATTTCCCTGTATTTAATTTTCATCTTGCTGAATTTTTTTGTAAATAATACAAAGAGTATACCTTTTCTTTAACATATTATACCACACATTTTTATACTTTGTGTAATGCACTCATAACTGAAATATTAAAAGTGCAATATATAATTGCAGCTAGCCAAAATTTTATAAACTTAAAATTGGCTCCCATTAAGTTAAAGTTGTTAATAACTGCACCAAGGGAAGGAATGCAATTTTATTTCTTTGTCTGTATTTGGTTTCATTTTCATATAGAAAGAGTTAAAAATAGGTTACCTAGGTAACAAAATTTAAACACACATTTTCAGTAAAAATTACAGAATAACAGATTTTGTTTCCCTGAAGACACAACACCTCGCTATTCCAGCTATGATACGGACTGCATACTGTCATAGAGAAATTCCTTTCTTAAACAGGGAATTCATATACTTTAATCTGTTTTTACACAAGTACTGTTTATGACTAATCCATGGTCCAGGAGTAAAATACTTTATAGTACACCCATCTAAATTTTTATTATTTCCGGTCATCTGTATAGACCGTTTACCTATCACGACTAAACTCCCAATCTGCATTCCACATAACTCATACCATTCTTCAAGTCATATTTCGTAGTCTATCATTTTTAATACGGCAGGTACTTGCTGAGCGCAGACTTGTAAAGCGTGATTTCGCGTATAGCAGTACCTTAAAGGATCCCATTTTATTTGTCCACTGGTAGAATTTCATTCATACGTGGTGCAACATTCATCCATCAACACCGGAAAGAATTTATCTGCTACTTTAAACAATTTCCATCGACTGAAAATGAAGTCCTAAAAATCTTACAAATTTCAAAAGCAATCGATGCCGAAGAATTTTCACATATGGAAGACAGAGAAGTCAAACAATGAATCAGAAAATTACAAAAGAAGAATTGGGGTCTTATAAAACCCCTTGATAATAAAAGCGCTCATTATAAAGAAGAGCTTTTAACTGAAGATAAGATGAAGAAATTGTTAAATAACACAAAAAGCAATGTCTGATCTTCTAGCGAAGAATTACCCAATTAAAGAAAAAACAGGACACTGGGAAACATGTGCTCTTTACAGCGGCACGCATACAGTTGCATCAGTCATTCTTATAAGCAAAAGACATCAGCATTTTCAAAAAATAATTCTGTCATGTATTTGCCAAGAGAACGAAAACAAGTCCAAAAGAAACTTTCAGAGTGCTTTGCAAAACAAATAGGAAAGTTATTCTGCAGAATTTTACTTCGATAATAATAAAACATCTCTGATTTGATTTCAAAATGAATTTTTATTTGTGAAATCAATTTTAAATAGATCTTCGCAAATAGGTTCATAAAACCTCCCAATATGCCAAAATAGCTCAGATTAAGGGAAAATTTTAATAAAGTATGCTTAAAACAACTGATAAAAAGCACATTTTGAGCAGCCTTAACAAAAGACAATTTGGCCCCACTAACTTTCATTACGAGTACTCATTAAATTTTTATTTACATTTCTTTTTTGTTCAACATTTAACTTTCAATGGTTTTAAGAGAAACAGCACTTGAAAGAGAGACTCTAAATTCGGAAAAAACTGAAACAAAACTGGTTTATACACAGGCAGAGTAATTACACTGACCTGTTGGGAAGAGAAGACCCCGTTAGACAAGGAAAATATTAAGCCAGACAGAGAGGAAAATGCTTAGCCTCCTCTTCGTAATGCGAAAGGAGGCCACTTGGGAAAAAATGACACTACAGCAGTAATTTTGAAACCACTAAGAAGCAACAGAACTCTAACAAATCTCAGACTTCTGATAATTATAGTGTGATTAACAGTTCAACCTCACTTCGAATATTACAATACAATATAAAGAAAGAACCAATTCAGACACTTCAATATGGAATTCAAAACCTAAGAAATTAATGCATTGACGCTACCCTAAACATTAAAACATAATGTGAAGCGTTCACGTAAAATAAATAAGTAGTAAAACTCCAATATAAAGCAACATGTGAAAAGGGACCTACAAATTATAACATTCAAGCATTTCTAGTGAAAATAAAGTTTAATATAAAACAAGAATTACCAGCCACAGATGTCTTTTTTTGCTCTGCACTATTTCTCCGTTCCTTTTCTTTCATGATATCATGTTCTGCAATCCAAGAGTGCACAAAAATGATGACAAATTACACTAGAAGAGGCCAAGGGGGGGGAAGGAATCATTAGATTTTAAATACTTTGAAATTAAAGAATAATTATACACAAAGAGAAATATCTAATATTGTTTCTTAATATATAAAACTTCAAAAGTAGCCTTCTTTGTTTTAAATTCCAGCAATGTGTTACATTGTTACTAAAATCATGATTGCAGTCGATAGAAAAGAAAATAAGTTTCCTAATACGACAGAAGTACAGTTAGCGAAAGGGGGTTTTTAATGTATGGGTATGACAAGAAAAATGAAAGAAAAAAAATTATACAGTTATTACGGATACACAGAATAAAAGGGATAATGATCTTCGAGAAAAGTAAAGAATTTTAGCGCTGGTACAAAGATGGCACCGAAAGTCAATAAGCAGGTAATTTTAAATGACAAATAAACAAAATAAACTATACTGTTAGCTTTGAAGCAGGTGTTACATATAAAACTATCTTAATTCACACACAGAACTAGTGACATAACAGATCAAAAAAGAGTACGAATCAAACTCGCAATATATTGACATTAAAAGAGCTATACATATATAATTTTATAGCTTTTTTTTTTTTTTTTTAGAAAGGGCTCAAAAACACCATTCTAAAAACAGCTTTCGAAAAACATCTTGGAAACAAAAGTCATAAACCATAAAATACATATTTCATTCAGAATTTTAACGTAAGACGTAATCTACATTATACATTAAACTATCTTAATTCACACACAGAATTACTGACATAACAGATAAAAAAACGAGTAAGAATCGAACTCGCAATATATTGACATTAAAAGAGCTCTACAAATATACTTTTATAGTTTTTTGTTTTTTTATTTTTAGAAAGGGCTCAAAAACACCATTCTACAAACAGATTTTCGAAAAACATCTTGGAAACAAAAGTCATAAACCATAAAATAAATATTTCATTCAGAATTTTAACGCAAGAACTGTTTCTCATTTTAAGTTCTTTACTTAGGTACACTCATCCATGAGAGAGGAGAGCTTAGTCCAATGTACAAGAAATTATCCTGAAATATTACCACGTCACTTTAATGAAATTATAGCAATATTTCACTCAGGAAAAGAACATATTATCTAGTTGCCTGGGTTCGAGCCCAGATTTAATACAGCAAGCCAAAACACATCAAATGCCATTGAATGATACAGCATTTTGAAATGTTGCAAAAAAATTTAAATAATATTTCGTGAAAGAGATATTGCAATTACCTATATACTAAAATTTTGACCAAAAATTCAAGAAAACTAAGATACTCTTTTTTTCTTTCGAAGGAATCAAAGTCATATACTAATGTAGGGATGCTTAACTTATTGCACTATAAAACCTAAACATAGGATTGAAATTTTGTCAGCTATCTGAGATATCCAATACCGAGAAATTCCGTAAATTGTAGAATAGAACGTACGTCTCAAAACACACGAAAGGTAAAACACAATCCAAATACTTTTAGCCTTGAAGCAGGTATTCTATATTAAACTGTCTTAACTCACATACAGAATTAGTAATATAATAGCTCAAAATATTGTAAGAACCAAACACGCATTATATAAATATTTAAAAAAAAATGTACATACATTTATTAGTGCTACGAGGGTTTATTCTGAAATATTATAATGTCACTTTCAGTGAAATGATAGAAATTTTCACTCAGGGAAGGGACAATTTGTCTGGCTGCCTGGGTTCCATCCCAGCTTCTGTTACAAAAGTTTGATAGAAGAATTTTAAGAATCCAGAAACGAAACTCATGAAGAAATTATTGACCATAATTGGTTCTATGATTTAGTCATTCTTACAGACATAATAACTAAAATCTTAAAATTGAGCAGGGAAGAGAACTAAAGTCTTTGAATTTAAGGTTATTTTAAATTCATTTTAAATCAAAATTAATTTTGTAAAAATATCACACAAATATAAGGAATATACATTTTTACCATAATGCAATGTACATTTTGCCACTTTGAAAATTTGGAGAACTAAAGCGTGAAATACAAGAAAACTGAAACAAACATTTGGAAAATCTTATCGAGCTTAAATTAGTTTCTAAATTAGATGTTTTGAGTGTATTTAAAATTAGGCCAACTACTACATTCACTTCAAACCCATTACATAAGACTAGTATTTAAGAAAAATGGTAAAAGATTTCAAATATGTTAACAATTCTACTGATCTAGAAATGGAAATAACTAATTTTCATCCTAATTAAGATCAAGAATATCACAAAAAGCAATTTGAATAGTCCTAGATCAGAAAAATCATGAACTGTTAAACTTTTAAAAAGATAAATTCCTGCTTTCGATCTACTTAAAAATGTGAAAGAGGATTTTCAACAACAAACTTGTTAAAATCAATGTTCAGATACAGAATAACATACACACATCCGGACGACTGCATGGATTTAGCCATAACATAGCATGTACCAGAGGGAGAAAAAAAACTCTCAGAAGAAATGCAATGTTAAATTTCACATTAAAATATGATTTCCTTGTAGTTAATTTTCATCTTGCTGAATTTTTTTGTAAATAATACAAAGAGTATACCTTTTCTTTAACATATTATACCACACATTTTTATACTTTGTGTAATGCACTCATAACTGAAATATTAAAAGTGCAATATATAATTGCAGCTAGCCAAAATTTTATAAACTTAAAATTGGCTCCCATTAAGTTAAAGTTGTTAATAACTGCACCAAGGGAAGGAATGCAATTTTATTTCTTTGTCTGTATTTGGTTTCATTTTCATATAATAAAGAGTTAAAAATAGGTTACCTAGGTAACAAAATTTAAACACACATTTTCAGTAAAAATTACAGAATAACAGATTTTGTTTCCCTGAAGACACAACACCTCGCTATTCCAGCTATGATACGGACTGCATACTGTCATAGAGAAATTCCTTTCTTAAACAGGGAATTCATATACTTTAATCTGTTTTTACACAAGTACTGTTTATGACTAATCCATGGTCCAGGAGTAAAATACTTTATAGTACACCCATCTAAATTTTTATTATTTCCGGTCATCTGTATAGACCGTTTACCTATCACGACTAAACTCCCAATCTGCATTCCACATAACTCATACCATTCTTCAAGTCATATTTCGTAGTCTATCATTTTTAATGCGGCAGGTACTTGCTGAGCGCAGACTTGTAAAGCGTGATTTCGCGTATAGCAGTACCTTAAAGGATCCCATTTTATTTGTCCACTGGTAGAATTTCATTCATACGTGGTGCAACATTCATCCATCAACACCGGAAAGAATTTATCTGCTACTTTAAACAATTTCCATCGACTGAAAATGAAGTCCTAAAAATCTTACAAATTTCAAAAGCAATCGATGCCGAAGAATTTTCACATATGGAAGACAGAGAAGTCAAACAATGAATCAGAAAATTACAAAAGAAGAATTGGGGTCTTATAAAACCCCTTGATAATAAAAGCGCTCATTATAAAGAAGAGCTTTTAACTGAAGATAAGATGAAGAAATTGTTAAATAACACAAAAAGCAATGTCTGATCTTCTAGCGAAGAATTACCCAATTAAAGAAAAAACAGGACACTGGGAAACATGTGCTCTTTACAGCGGCACGCATACAGTTGCATCAGTCATTCTTATAAGCAAAAGACATCAGCATTTTCAAAAAATAATTCTGTCATGTATTTGCCAAGAGAACGAAAACAAGTCCAAAAGAAACTTTCAGAGTGCTTTGCAAAACAAATAGGAAAGTTATTCTGCAGAATTTTACTTCGATAATAATAAAACATCTCTGATTTGATTTCAAAATGAATTTTTATTTGTGAAATCAATTTTAAATAGATCTTCGCAAATAGGTTCATAAAACCTCCCAATATGCCAAAATAGCTCAGATTAAGGGAAAATTTTAATAAAGTATGCTTAAAACAACTGATAAAAAGCACATTTTGAGCAGCCTTAACAAAAGACAATTTGGCCCCACTAACTTTCATTACGAGTACTCATTAAATTTTTATTTACATTTCTTTTTTGTTCAACATTTAACTTTCAATGGTTTTAAGAGAAACAGCACTTGAAAGAGAGACTCTAAATTCGGAAAAAACTGAAACAAAACTGGTTTATACACAGGCAGAGTAATTACACTGACCTGTTGGGAAGAGAAGACCCCGTTAGACAAGGAAAATATTAAGCCAGACAGAGAGGAAAATGCTTAGCCTCCTCTTCGTAATGCGAAAGGAGGCCACTTGGGAAAAAATGACACTACAGCAGTAATTTTGAAACCACTAAGAAGCAACAGAACTCTAACAAATCTCAGACTTCTGATAATTATAGTGTGATTAACAGTTCAACCTCACTTCGAATATTACAATACAATATAAAGAAAGAACCAATTCAGACACTTCAATATGGAATTCAAAACCTAAGAAATTAATGCATTGACGCTACCCTAAACATTAAAACATAATGTGAAGCGTTCACGTAAAATAAATAAGTAGTAAAACTCCAATATAAAGCAACATGTGAAAAGGGACCTACAAATTATAACATTCAAGCATTTCTAGTGAAAATAAAGTTTAATATAAAACAAGAATTACCAGCCACAGATGTCTTTTTTTGCTCTGCACTATTTCTCCGTTCCTTTTCTTTCATGATATCATGTTCTGCAATCCAAGAGTGCACAAAAATGATGACAAATTACACTAGAAGAGGCCAAGGGGGGGGAAGGAATCATTAGATTTTAAATACTTTGAAATTAAAGAATAATTATACACAAAGAGAAATATCTAATATTGTTTCTTAATATATAAAACTTCAAAAGTAGCCTTCTTTGTTTTAAATTCCAGCAATGTGTTACATTGTTACTAAAATCATGATTGCAGTCGATAGAAAAGAAAATAAGTTTCCTAATACGACAGAAGTACAGTTAGCGAAAGGGGGTTTTTAATGTATGGGTATGACAAGAAAAATGAAAGAAAAAAAATTATACAGTTATTACGGATACACAGAATAAAAGGGATAATGATCTTCGAGAAAAGTAAAGAATTTTAGCGCTGGTACAAAGATGGCACCGAAAGTCAATAAGCAGGTAATTTTAAATGACAAATAAACAAAATAAACTATACTGTTAGCTTTGAAGCAGGTGTTACATATAAAACTATCTTAATTCACACACAGAACTAGTGACATAACAGATCAAAAAAGAGTACGAATCAAACTCGCAATATATTGACATTAAAAGAGCTATACATATATAATTTTATAGCTTTTTTTTTTTTTTTTTTAGAAAGGGCTCAAAAACACCATTCTAAAAACAGCTTTCGAAAAACATCTTGGAAACAAAAGTCATAAACCATAAAATACATATTTCATTCAGAATTTTAACGTAAGACGTAATCTACATTATACATTAAACTATCTTAATTCACACACAGAATTACTGACATAACAGATAAAAAAACGAGTAAGAATCGAACTCGCAATATATTGACATTAAAAGAGCTCTACAAATATACTTTTATAGTTTTTTGTTTTTTTATTTTTAGAAAGGGCTCAAAAACACCATTCTACAAACAGATTTTCGAAAAACATCTTGGAAACAAAAGTCATAAACCATAAAATAAATATTTCATTCAGAATTTTAACGCAAGAACTGTTTCTCATTTTAAGTTCTTTACTTAGGTACACTCATCCATGAGAGAGGAGAGCTTAGTCCAATGTACAAGAAATTATCCTGAAATATTACCACGTCACTTTAATGAAATTATAGCAATATTTCACTCAGGAAAAGAACATATTATCTAGTTGCCTGGGTTCGAGCCCAGATTTAATACAGCAAGCCAAAACACATCAAATGCCATTGAATGATACAGCATTTTGAAATGTTGCAAAAAAATTTAAATAATATTTCGTGAAAGAGATATTGCAATTACCTATATACTAAAATTTTGACCAAAAATTCAAGAAAACTAAGATACTCTTTTTTTCTTTCGAAGGAATCAAAGTCATATACTAATGTAGGGATGCTTAACTTATTGCACTATAAAACCTAAACATAGGATTGAAATTTTGTCAGCTATCTGAGATATCCAATACCGAGAAATTCCGTAAATTGTAGAATAGAACGTACGTCTCAAAACACACGAAAGGTAAAACACAATCCAAATACTTTTAGCCTTGAAGCAGGTATTCTATATTAAACTGTCTTAACTCACATACAGAATTAGTAATATAATAGCTCAAAATATTGTAAGAACCAAACACGCATTATATAAATATTTAAAAAAAAATGTACATACATTTATTAGTGCTACGAGGGTTTATTCTGAAATATTATAATGTCACTTTCAGTGAAATGATAGAAATTTTCACTCAGGGAAGGGACAATTTGTCTGGCTGCCTGGGTTCCATCCCAGCTTCTGTTACAAAAGTTTGATAGAAGAATTTTAAGAATCCAGAAACGAAACTCATGAAGAAATTATTGACCATAATTGGTTCTATGATTTAGTCATTCTTACAGACATAATAACTAAAATCTTAAAATTGAGCAGGGAAGAGAACTAAAGTCTTTGAATTTAAGGTTATTTTAAATTCATTTTAAATCAAAATTAATTTTGTAAAAATATCACACAAATATAAGGAATATACATTTTTACCATAATGCAATGTACATTTTGCCACTTTGAAAATTTGGAGAACTAAAGCGTGAAATACAAGAAAACTGAAACAAACATTTGGAAAATCTTATCGAGCTTAAATTAGTTTCTAAATTAGATGTTTTGAGTGTATTTAAAATTAGGCCAACTACTACATTCACTTCAAACCCATTACATAAGACTAGTATTTAAGAAAAATGGTAAAAGATTTCAAATATGTTAACAATTCTACTGATCTAGAAATGGAAATAACTAATTTTCATCCTAATTAAGATCAAGAATATCACAAAAAGCAATTTGAATAGTCCTAGATCAGAAAAATTAAAACTGTTAAACTTTTAAAAAGATAAATTCCTGCTTTCGATCTACTTAAAAATGTGAAAGAGGATTTTCAACAACAAACTTGTTAAAATCAATGTTCAGATACAGAATAACATACACACATCCCGACGACTGCATGGATTTAGCCATAACATAGCATGTACCAGAGGGAGAAAAAAAACTCTCAGAAGAAATGCAATGTTAAATTTCACATTAAAATATGATTTCCTTGTAGTTAATTTTCATCTTGCTGAATTTTTTTGTAAATAATACAAAGAGTATACCTTTTCTTTAACATATTATACCACACATTTTTATACTTTGTGTAATGCACTCATAACTGAAATATTAAAAGTGCAATATATAATTGCAGCTAGCCAAAATTTTATAAACTTAAAATTGGCTCCCATTAAGTTAAAGTTGTTAATAACTGCACCAAGGGAAGGAATGCAATTTTATTTCTTTGTCTGTATTTGGTTTCATTTTCATATAGAAAGAGTTAAAAATAGGTTACCTAGGTAACAAAATTTAAACACACATTTTCAGTAAAAATTACAGAATAACAGATTTTGTTTCCCTGAAGACACAACACCTCGCTATTCCAGCTATGATACGGACTGCATACTGTCATAGAGAAATTCCTTTCTTAAACAGGGAATTCATATACTTTAATCTGTTTTTACACAAGTACTGTTTATGACTAATCCATGGTCCAGGAGTAAAATACTTTATAGTACACCCATCTAAATTTTTATTATTTCCGGTCATCTGTATAGACCGTTTACCTATCACGACTAAACTCCCAATCTGCATTCCACATAACTCATACCATTCTTCAAGTCATATTTCGTAGTCTATCATTTTTAATACGGCAGGTACTTGCTGAGCGCAGACTTGTAAAGCGTGATTTCGCGTATAGCAGTACCTTAAAGGATCCCATTTTATTTGTCCACTGGTAGAATTTCATTCATACGTGGTGCAACATTCATCCATCAACACCGGAAAGAATTTATCTGCTACTTTAAACAATTTCCATCGACTGAAAATGAAGTCCTAAAAATCTTACAAATTTCAAAAGCAATCGATGCCGAAGAATTTTCACATATGGAAGACAGAGAAGTCAAACAATGAATCAGAAAATTACAAAAGAAGAATTGGGGTCTTATAAAACCCCTTGATAATAAAAGCGCTCATTATAAAGAAGAGCTTTTAACTGAAGATAAGATGAAGAAATTGTTAAATAACACAAAAAGCAATGTCTGATCTTCTAGCGAAGAATTACCCAATTAAAGAAAAAACAGGACACTGGGAAACATGTGCTCTTTACAGCGGCACGCATACAGTTGCATCAGTCATTCTTATAAGCAAAAGACATCAGCATTTTCAAAAAATAATTCTGTCATGTATTTGCCAAGAGAACGAAAACAAGTCCAAAAGAAACTTTCAGAGTGCTTTGCAAAACAAATAGGAAAGTTATTCTGCAGAATTTTACTTCGATAATAATAAAACATCTCTGATTTGATTTCAAAATGAATTTTTATTTGTGAAATCAATTTTAAATAGATCTTCGCAAATAGGTTCATAAAACCTCCCAATATGCCAAAATAGCTCAGATTAAGGGAAAATTTTAATAAAGTATGCTTAAAACAACTGATAAAAAGCACATTTTGAGCAGCCTTAACAAAAGACAATTTGGCCCCACTAACTTTCATTACGAGTACTCATTAAATTTTTATTTACATTTCTTTTTTGTTCAACATTTAACTTTCAATGGTTTTAAGAGAAACAGCACTTGAAAGAGAGACTCTAAATTCGGAAAAAACTGAAACAAAACTGGTTTATACACAGGCAGAGTAATTACACTGACCTGTTGGGAAGAGAAGACCCCGTTAGACAAGGAAAATATTAAGCCAGACAGAGAGGAAAATGCTTAGCCTCCTCTTCGTAATGCGAAAGGAGGCCACTTGGGAAAAAATGACACTACAGCAGTAATTTTGAAACCACTAAGAAGCAACAGAACTCTAACAAATCTCAGACTTCTGATAATTATAGTGTGATTAACAGTTCAACCTCACTTCGAATATTACAATACAATATAAAGAAAGAACCAATTCAGACACTTCAATATGGAATTCAAAACCTAAGAAATTAATGCATTGACGCTACCCTAAACATTAAAACATAATGTGAAGCGTTCACGTAAAATAAATAAGTAGTAAAACTCCAATATAAAGCAACATGTGAAAAGGGACCTACAAATTATAACATTCAAGCATTTCTAGTGAAAATAAAGTTTAATATAAAACAAGAATTACCAGCCACAGATGTCTTTTTGCTCTGCACTATTTCTCCGTTCCTTTTCTTTCATGATATCATGTTCTGCAATCCAAGAGTGCACAAAAATGATGACAAATTACACTAGAAGAGGCCAAGGGGGGGGAGGGGAAGGAATCATTAGATTTTAACTACTTTGAAATTAAAGAATAATTATACACAAAGAGAAATATCTAATATTGTTTCTTAATATATAAAACTTCAAAAGTAGCCTTCTTTGTTTTAAATTCCAGCAATGTGTTACATTGTTACTAAAATCATGATTGCAGTCGATAGAAAAGAAAATGAGTTTCCTAATACGACAGAAGTACAGTTAGCGAAAGGGGGTTTTTAATGTATGGGTACAACATGAAAAATGAAAGAAAAAAAATTATACAGTTATTACGGATACACAGAATAAAAGGGATAATGATCTTCGAGAAAAGTAAAGAATTTTAGCGCTGGTACAAAGATGGCACCGAAAGTCAATAAGCAGGTAATTTTAAATGACAAATAAACAAAATAAACTATACTGTTAGCTTTGAAGCAGGTGTTACATATAAAACTATCTTAATTCACACACAGAATTAGTGACATAACAGATCAAAAAAGAGTACGAATCAAACTCGCAATATATTGACATTAAAAGAGCTATACAAATATACTTTTATAGTTTTTTGTTTTTTTATTTTTAGAAAGGGCTCAAAAACACCATTCTACAAACAGATTTTCGAAAAACATCTTGGAAACAAAAGTCATAAACCATAAAATAAATATTTCATTCAGAATTTTAAGGCAAGAACCGTTTCTCATTTTAAGTTCTTTACTTAGGTACACTCATCCATGAGAGAGGAGAGCTTAGTCCAATGTACAAGAAATTATCCTGAAATATTACCACATCACTTTAATGAAATTATAGCAATATTTCACTCAGGAAAAGAACATATTATCTAGTTGCCCGGGTTCGAGCCCAGGTTTAATACAGCAAGCCAAAACACATCAAATGCCATTGAATGATACAGCATTTTGAAATGTTGCAAAAAAATTTAAATAATATTTCGTGAAAGAGATATTGCAATTACCTATATACTAAAATTTTGACCAAAAATTCAAGAAAACTAAGATACTCTTTTTTTCTTTCGAAGGAATCAAAGTCATATACTAATGTAGGGATGCTTAACTTATTGCACTATAAAACCTAAACATAGGATTGAAATTTTGTCAGCTATCTGAGATATCCAATACCGAGAAATTCCGTAAATTGTAGAATAGAACGTACGTCTCAAAACACACGAAAGGTAAAACACAATCCAAATACTTTTAGCCTTGAAGCAGGTATTCTATATTAAACTGTCTTAACTCACATACAGAATTAGTAATATAATAGCTCAAAATATTGTAAGAACCAAACACGCATTATATAAATATTTAAAAAAAAATGTACATACATTTATTAGTGCTACGAGGGTTTATTCTGAAATATTATAATGTCACTTTCAGTGAAATGATAGAAATTTTCACTCAGGGAAGGGACAATTTGTCTGGCTGCCTGGGTTCCATCCCAGCTTCTGTTACAAAAGTTTGATAGAAGAATTTTAAGAATCCAGAAACGAAACTCATGAAGAAATTATTGACCATAATTGGTTCTATGATTTAGTCATTCTTACAGACATAATAACTAAAATCTTAAAATTGAGCAGGGAAGAGAACTAAAGTCTTTGAATTTAAGGTTATTTTAAATTCATTTTAAATCAAAATTAATTTTGTAAAAATATCACACAAATATAAGGAATATACATTTTTACCATAATGCAATGTACATTTTGCCACTTTGAAAATTTGGAGAACTAAAGCGTGAAATACAAGAAAACTGAAACAAACATTTGGAAAATCTTATCGAGCTTAAATTAGTTTCTAAATTAGATGTTTTGAGTGTATTTAAAATTAGGCCAACTACTACATTCACTTCAAACCCATTACATAAGACTAGTATTTAAGAAAAATGGTAAAAGATTTCAAATATGTTAACAATTCTACTGATCTAGAAATGGAAATAACTAATTTTCATCCTAATTAAGATCAAGAATATCACAAAAAGCAATTTGAATAGTCCTAGATCAGAAAAATTAAAACTGTTAAACTTTTAAAAAGATAAATTCCTGCTTTCGATCTACTTAAAAATGTGAAAGAGGATTTTCAACAACAAACTTGTTAAAATCAATGTTCAGATACAGAATAACATACACACATCCCGACGACTGCATGGATTTAGCCATAACATAGCATGTACCAGAGGGAGAAAAAAAACTCTCAGAAGAAATGCAATGTTAAATTTCACATTAAAATATGATTTCCTTGTAGTTAATTTTCATCTTGCTGAATTTTTTTGTAAATAATACAAAGAGTATACCTTTTCTTTAACATATTATACCACACATTTTTATACTTTGTGTAATGCACTCATAACTGAAATATTAAAAGTGCAATATATAATTGCAGCTAGCCAAAATTTTATAAACTTAAAATTGGCTCCCATTAAGTTAAAGTTGTTAATAACTGCACCAAGGGAAGGAATGCAATTTTATTTCTTTGTCTGTATTTGGTTTCATTTTCATATAGAAAGAGTTAAAAATAGGTTACCTAGGTAACAAAATTTAAACACACATTTTCAGTAAAAATTACAGAATAACAGATTTTGTTTCCCTGAAGACACAACACCTCGCTATTCCAGCTATGATACGGACTGCATACTGTCATAGAGAAATTCCTTTCTTAAACAGGGAATTCATATACTTTAATCTGTTTTTACACAAGTACTGTTTATGACTAATCCATGGTCCAGGAGTAAAATACTTTATAGTACACCCATCTAAATTTTTATTATTTCCGGTCATCTGTATAGACCGTTTACCTATCACGACTAAACTCCCAATCTGCATTCCACATAACTCATACCATTCTTCAAGTCATATTTCGTAGTCTATCATTTTTAATACGGCAGGTACTTGCTGAGCGCAGACTTGTAAAGCGTGATTTCGCGTATAGCAGTACCTTAAAGGATCCCATTTTATTTGTCCACTGGTAGAATTTCATTCATACGTGGTGCAACATTCATCCATCAACACCGGAAAGAATTTATCTGCTACTTTAAACAATTTCCATCGACTGAAAATGAAGTCCTAAAAATCTTACAAATTTCAAAAGCAATCGATGCCGAAGAATTTTCACATATGGAAGACAGAGAAGTCAAACAATGAATCAGAAAATTACAAAAGAAGAATTGGGGTCTTATAAAACCCCTTGATAATAAAAGCGCTCATTATAAAGAAGAGCTTTTAACTGAAGATAAGATGAAGAAATTGTTAAATAACACAAAAAGCAATGTCTGATCTTCTAGCGAAGAATTACCCAATTAAAGAAAAAACAGGACACTGGGAAACATGTGCTCTTTACAGCGGCACGCATACAGTTGCATCAGTCATTCTTATAAGCAAAAGACATCAGCATTTTCAAAAAATAATTCTGTCATGTATTTGCCAAGAGAACGAAAACAAGTCCAAAAGAAACTTTCAGAGTGCTTTGCAAAACAAATAGGAAAGTTATTCTGCAGAATTTTACTTCGATAATAATAAAACATCTCTGATTTGATTTCAAAATGAATTTTTATTTGTGAAATCAATTTTAAATAGATCTTCGCAAATAGGTTCATAAAACCTCCCAATATGCCAAAATAGCTCAGATTAAGGGAAAATTTTAATAAAGTATGCTTAAAACAACTGATAAAAAGCACATTTTGAGCAGCCTTAACAAAAGACAATTTGGCCCCACTAACTTTCATTACGAGTACTCATTAAATTTTTATTTACATTTCTTTTTTGTTCAACATTTAACTTTCAATGGTTTTAAGAGAAACAGCACTTGAAAGAGAGACTCTAAATTCGGAAAAAACTGAAACAAAACTGGTTTATACACAGGCAGAGTAATTACACTGACCTGTTGGGAAGAGAAGACCCCGTTAGACAAGGAAAATATTAAGCCAGACAGAGAGGAAAATGCTTAGCCTCCTCTTCGTAATGCGAAAGGAGGCCACTTGGGAAAAAATGACACTACAGCAGTAATTTTGAAACCACTAAGAAGCAACAGAACTCTAACAAATCTCAGACTTCTGATAATTATAGTGTGATTAACAGTTCAACCTCACTTCGAATATTACAATACAATATAAAGAAAGAACCAATTCAGACACTTCAATATGGAATTCAAAACCTAAGAAATTAATGCATTGACGCTACCCTAAACATTAAAACATAATGTGAAGCGTTCACGTAAAATAAATAAGTAGTAAAACTCCAATATAAAGCAACATGTGAAAAGGGACCTACAAATTATAACATTCAAGCATTTCTAGTGAAAATAAAGTTTAATATAAAACAAGAATTACCAGCCACAGATGTCTTTTTGCTCTGCACTATTTCTCCGTTCCTTTTCTTTCATGATATCATGTTCTGCAATCCAAGAGTGCACAAAAATGATGACAAATTACACTAGAAGAGGCCAAGGGGGGGGAGGGGAAGGAATCATTAGATTTTAACTACTTTGAAATTAAAGAATAATTATACACAAAGAGAAATATCTAATATTGTTTCTTAATATATAAAACTTCAAAAGTAGCCTTCTTTGTTTTAAATTCCAGCAATGTGTTACATTGTTACTAAAATCATGATTGCAGTCGATAGAAAAGAAAATGAGTTTCCTAATACGACAGAAGTACAGTTAGCGAAAGGGGGTTTTTAATGTATGGGTACAACATGAAAAATGAAAGAAAAAAAATTATACAGTTATTACGGATACACAGAATAAAAGGGATAATGATCTTCGAGAAAAGTAAAGAATTTTAGCGCTGGTACAAAGATGGCACCGAAAGTCAATAAGCAGGTAATTTTAAATGACAAATAAACAAAATAAACTATACTGTTAGCTTTGAAGCAGGTGTTACATATAAAACTATCTTAATTCACACACAGAATTAGTGACATAACAGATCAAAAAAGAGTACGAATCAAACTCGCAATATATTGACATTAAAAGAGCTATACAAATATACTTTTATAGTTTTTTGTTTTTTTATTTTTAGAAAGGGCTCAAAAACACCATTCTACAAACAGATTTTCGAAAAACATCTTGGAAACAAAAGTCATAAACCATAAAATAAATATTTCATTCAGAATTTTAAGGCAAGAACCGTTTCTCATTTTAAGTTCTTTACTTAGGTACACTCATCCATGAGAGAGGAGAGCTTAGTCCAATGTACAAGAAATTATCCTGAAATATTACCACATCACTTTAATGAAATTATAGCAATATTTCACTCAGGAAAAGAACATATTATCTAGTTGCCCGGGTTCGAGCCCAGGTTTAATACAGCAAGCCAAAACACATCAAATGCCATTGAATGATACAGCATTTTGAAATGTTGCAAAAAAATTTAAATAATATTTCGTGAAAGAGATATTGCAATTACCTATATACTAAACTGTTGACCAAAAATTCAAGAAAACTAAGATACTCTTTTTTTCTTTCGAAGGAATCAAAGTCATATACTAATGTAGGGATGCTTAACTTATTGTACTATAAAACCTAAACATAGGAATGAAATTTTGTCAGCTATCTGAGATATCCAATACCGAGAAATTCCGTAAATTGTAGAATAGAACGTACGTCTCAAAACACACGAAAGGTAAAACACAATCCAAATACTTTTAGCCTTGAAGCAGGTATTCTATATTAAACTGTCTTAACTCACATACAGAATTAGTAATATAATAGCTCAAAATATTGTAAGAACCAAACACGCATTATATAAATATTTTTAAAAAAATGTACATACATTTATTAGTGTTACGAAGGTTTATTCTGAAATATTATAATGTCACTTTCAGTGAAATGATAGAAATTTTCACTCAAGGAAGGGACATTCTGTCTGGCTGCCTGGGTTCCATCCCAGCTTCTGTTACAAAAGTTTGATAGAAGAATTTTAAGAATCCAGAAACGAAACTCATGAAGAAATTATTGACCATAATTGGTTCTATGATTTAGTCATTCTTACAGACATAATAACTAAAATCTTAAAATTGAGCAGGGAAGAGAACTAAAGTCTTTGAATTTAAGGTTATTTTAAATTCATTTTAAATCAAAATTAATTTTGTAAAAATATTACACAAATATAAGGAATATACATTTTTACCATAATGCAATGTACATTTTGCCACTTTGAAAATCTGGAGAACTAAAGCGTGAAATACAAGAAAACTGAAACAAACATTTGGAAAATCTCATCGAGCTTAAATTAGTTTCTAAATTAGATGTTTTGAGCGTATTTAAAATTAGGCCAACTACTACATTCACTTCAAACCCATTACATAAGACTAGTATTTAAGAAAAATGGTAAAAGATTGCAAATATGTTAACAATTCTACTGATCTAGAAATGGAAATAACTGATTTTCATCCTAATTAAGATCAAGAATATCACAAAAAGCAATTTGAATAGTCCTAGATCAGAAAAATCATGAACTGTTAAACTTTTAAAAAGATAAATTCCTGCTTTCGATCTACTTAAAAATGTGAAAGAGGATTTTCAACAACAAACTTGTTAAAATCAATGTTCAGATACAGAATAACAAACACACATCCCGACGACTGCATGGATTTAGCCATAACATAGCATGTACCAGAGGGAGAAAAAAAACTCTCAGAAGAAATGCAATGTTAAATTTCACATTAAAATATGATTTCCTTGTAGTTAATTTTCATCTTGCTGAATTTTTTTGTAAATAATACAAAGAGTATACCTTTTCTTTAACATATTATACCACACATTTTTATACTTTGTGTAATGCACTCATAACTGAAATATTAAAAGTGCAATATATAATTGCAGCTAGCCAAAATTTTATAAACTTAAAATTGGCTCCCATTAAGTTAAAGTTGTTAATAACTGCACCAAGGGAAGGAATGCAATTTTATTTCTTTGTCTGTATTTGGTTTCATTTTCATATAGAAAGAGTTAAAAATAGGTTACCTAGGTAACAAAATTTAAACACACATTTTCAGTAAAAATTACAGAATAACAGATTTTGTTTCCCTGAAGACACAACACCTCGCTATTCCAGCTATGATACGGACTGCATACTGTCATAGAGAAATTCCTTTCTTAAACAGGGAATTCATATACTTTAATCTGTTTTTACACAAGTACTGTTTATGACTAATCCATGGTCCAGGAGTAAAATACTTTATAGTACACCCATCTAAATTTTTATTATTTCCGGTCATCTGTATAGACCGTTTACCTATCACGACTAAACTCCCAATCTGCATTCCACATAACTCATACCATTCTTCAAGTCATATTTCGTAGTCTATCATTTTTAATACGGCAGGTACTTGCTGAGCGCAGACTTGTAAAGCGTGATTTCGCGTATAGCAGTACCTTAAAGGATCCCATTTTATTTGTCCACTGGTAGAATTTCATTCATACGTGGTGCAACATTCATCCATCAACACCGGAAAGAATTTATCTGCTACTTTAAACAATTTCCATCGACTGAAAATGAAGTCCTAAAAATCTTACAAATTTCAAAAGCAATCGATGCCGAAGAATTTTCACATATGGAAGACAGAGAAGTCAAACAATGAATCAGAAAATTACAAAAGAAGAATTGGGGTCTTATAAAACCCCTTGATAATAAAAGCGCTCATTATAAAGAAGAGCTTTTAACTGAAGATAAGATGAAGAAATTGTTAAATAACACAAAAAGCAATGTCTGATCTTCTAGCGAAGAATTACCCAATTAAAGAAAAAACAGGACACTGGGAAACATGTGCTCTTTACAGCGGCACGCATACAGTTGCATCAGTCATTCTTATAAGCAAAAGACATCAGCATTTTCAAAAAATAATTCTGTCATGTATTTGCCAAGAGAACAAAAACAAGTCCAAAAGAAACTTTCAGAGTGCTTTGCAAAACAAATAGGAAAGTTATTCTGCAGAATTTTACTTCGATAATAATAAAACATCTCTGATTTGATTTCAAAATGAATTTTTATTTGTGAAATCAATTTTAAATAGATCTTCGCAAATAGGTTCATAAAACCTCCCAATATGCCAAAATAGCTCAGATTAAGGGAAAATTTTAATAAAGTATGCTTAAAACAACTGATAAAAAGCACATTTTGAGCAGCCTTAACAAAAGACAATTTGGCCCCACTAACTTTCATTACAAGTACTCATTAAATTTTTATTTACATTTCTTTTTTGTTCAACATTTAACTTTCAATGGTTTTAAGAGAAACAGCACTTGAAAGAGAGACTCTAAATTCGGAAAAAACTGAAACAAAACTGGTTTATACACAGGCAGAGTAATTACACTGACCTGTTGGGAAGAGAAGACCCCGTTAGACAAGGAAAATATTAAGCCAGACAGAGAGGAAAATGCTTAGCCTCCTCTTCGTAATGCGAAAGGAGGCCACTTGGGAAAAAATGACACTACAGCAGTAATTTTGAAACCACTAAGAAGCAACAGAACTCTAACAAATCTCAGACTTCTGATAATTATAGTGTGATTAACAGTTCAACCTCACTTCGAATATTACAATACAATATAAAGAAAGAACCAATTCAGACACTTCAATATGGAATTCAAAACCTAAGAAATTAATGCATTGACGCTACCCTAAACATTAAAACATAATGTGAAGCGTTCACGTAAAATAAATAAGTAGTAAAACTCCAATATAAAGCAACATGTGAAAAGGGACCTACAAATTATAACATTCAAGCATTTCTAGTGAAAATAAAGTTTAATATAAAACAAGAATTACCAGCCACAGATGTCTTTTTTTGCTCTGCACTATTTCTCCGTTCCTTTTCTTTCATGATATCATGTTCTGCAATCCAAGAGTGCACAAAAATGATGACAAATTACACTAGAAGAGGCCAAGGGGGGGGAAGGAATCATTAGATTTTAAATACTTTGAAATTAAAGAATAATTATACACAAAGAGAAATATCTAATATTGTTTCTTAATATATAAAACTTCAAAAGTAGCCTTCTTTGTTTTAAATTCCAGCAATGTGTTACATTGTTACTAAAATCATGATTGCAGTCGATAGAAAAGAAAATAAGTTTCCTAATACGACAGAAGTACAGTTAGCGAAAGGGGGTTTTTAATGTATGGGTATGACAAGAAAAATGAAAGAAAAAAAATTATACAGTTATTACGGATACACAGAATAAAAGGGATAATGATCTTCGAGAAAAGTAAAGAATTTTAGCGCTGGTACAAAGATGGCACCGAAAGTCAATAAGCAGGTAATTTTAAATGACAAATAAACAAAATAAACTATACTGTTAGCTTTGAAGCAGGTGTTACATATAAAACTATCTTAATTCACACACAGAACTAGTGACATAACAGATCAAAAAAGAGTACGAATCAAACTCGCAATATATTGACATTAAAAGAGCTATACATATATAATTTTATAGCTTTTTTTTTTTTTTTTTAGAAAGGGCTCAAAAACACCATTCTAAAAACAGCTTTCGAAAAACATCTTGGAAACAAAAGTCATAAACCATAAAATACATATTTCATTCAGAATTTTAACGTAAGACGTAATCTACATTATACATTAAACTATCTTAATTCACACACAGAATTACTGACATAACAGATAAAAAAACGAGTAAGAATCGAACTCGCAATATATTGACATTAAAAGAGCTCTACAAATATACTTTTATAGTTTTTTGTTTTTTTATTTTTAGAAAGGGCTCAAAAACACCATTCTACAAACAGATTTTCGAAAAACATCTTGGAAACAAAAGTCATAAACCATAAAATAAATATTTCATTCAGAATTTTAACGCAAGAACTGTTTCTCATTTTAAGTTCTTTACTTAGGTACACTCATCCATGAGAGAGGAGAGCTTAGTCCAATGTACAAGAAATTATCCTGAAATATTACCACGTCACTTTAATGAAATTATAGCAATATTTCACTCAGGAAAAGAACATATTATCTAGTTGCCTGGGTTCGAGCCCAGATTTAATACAGCAAGCCAAAACACATCAAATGCCATTGAATGATACAGCATTTTGAAATGTTGCAAAAAAATTTAAATAATATTTCGTGAAAGAGATATTGCAATTACCTATATACTAAAATTTTGACCAAAAATTCAAGAAAACTAAGATACTCTTTTTTTCTTTCGAAGGAATCAAAGTCATATACTAATGTAGGGATGCTTAACTTATTGCACTATAAAACCTAAACATAGGATTGAAATTTTGTCAGCTATCTGAGATATCCAATACCGAGAAATTCCGTAAATTGTAGAATAGAACGTACGTCTCAAAACACACGAAAGGTAAAACACAATCCAAATACTTTTAGCCTTGAAGCAGGTATTCTATATTAAACTGTCTTAACTCACATACAGAATTAGTAATATAATAGCTCAAAATATTGTAAGAACCAAACACGCATTATATAAATATTTAAAAAAAAATGTACATACATTTATTAGTGCTACGAGGGTTTATTCTGAAATATTATAATGTCACTTTCAGTGAAATGATAGAAATTTTCACTCAGGGAAGGGACAATTTGTCTGGCTGCCTGGGTTCCATCCCAGCTTCTGTTACAAAAGTTTGATAGAAGAATTTTAAGAATCCAGAAACGAAACTCATGAAGAAATTATTGACCATAATTGGTTCTATGATTTAGTCATTCTTACAGACATAATAACTAAAATCTTAAAATTGAGCAGGGAAGAGAACTAAAGTCTTTGAATTTAAGGTTATTTTAAATTCATTTTAAATCAAAATTAATTTTGTAAAAATATCACACAAATATAAGGAATATACATTTTTACCATAATGCAATGTACATTTTGCCACTTTGAAAATTTGGAGAACTAAAGCGTGAAATACAAGAAAACTGAAACAAACATTTGGAAAATCTTATCGAGCTTAAATTAGTTTCTAAATTAGATGTTTTGAGTGTATTTAAAATTAGGCCAACTACTACATTCACTTCAAACCCATTACATAAGACTAGTATTTAAGAAAAATGGTAAAAGATTTCAAATATGTTAACAATTCTACTGATCTAGAAATGGAAATAACTAATTTTCATCCTAATTAAGATCAAGAATATCACAAAAAGCAATTTGAATAGTCCTAGATCAGAAAAATCATGAACTGTTAAACTTTTAAAAAGATAAATTCCTGCTTTCGATCTACTTAAAAATGTGAAAGAGGATTTTCAACAACAAACTTGTTAAAATCAATGTTCAGATACAGAATAACATACACACATCCCGACGACTGCATGGATTTAGCCATAACATAGCATGTACCAGAGGGAGAAAAAAAACTCTCAGAAGAAATGCAATGTTAAATTTCACATTAAAATATGATTTCCTTGTAGTTAATTTTCATCTTGCTGAATTTTTTTGTAAATAATACAAAGAGTATACCTTTTCTTTAACATATTATACCACACATTTTTATACTTTGTGTAATGCACTCATAACTGAAATATTAAAAGTGCAATATATAATTGCAGCTAGCCAAAATTTTATAAACTTAAAATTGGCTCCCATTAAGTTAAAGTTGTTAATAACTGCACCAAGGGAAGGAATGCAATTTTATTTCTTTGTCTGTATTTGGTTTCATTTTCATATAGAAAGAGTTAAAAATAGGTTACCTAGGTAACAAAATTTAAACACACATTTTCAGTAAAAATTACAGAATAACAGATTTTGTTTCCCTGAAGACACAACACCTCGCTATTCCAGCTATGATACAGACTGCATACTGTCATAGAGAAATTCCTTTCTTAAACAGGGAATTCATATACTTTAATCTGTTTTTACACAAGTACTGTTTATGACTAATCCATGGTCCAGGAGTAAAATACTTTATAGTACACCCATCTAAATTTTTATTATTTCCGGTCATCTGTATAGACCGTTTACCTATCACGACTAAACTCCCAATCTGCATTCCACATAACTCATACCATTCTTCAAGTCATATTTCGTAGTCTATCATTTTTAATACGGCAGGTACTTGCTGAGCGCAGACTTGTAAAGCGTGATTTCGCGTATAGCAGTACCTTAAAGGATCCCATTTTATTTGTCCACTGGTAGAATTTCATTCATACGTGGTGCAACATTCATCCATCAACACCGGAAAGAATTTATCTGCTACTTTAAACAATTTCCATCGACTGAAAATGAAGTCCTAAAAATCTTACAAATTTCAAAAGCAATCGATGCCGAAGAATTTTCACATATGGAAGACAGAGAAGTCAAACAATGAATCAGAAAATTACAAAAGAAGAATTGGGGTCTTATAAAACCCCTTGATAATAAAAGCGCTCATTATAAAGAAGAGCTTTTAACTGAAGATAAGATGAAGAAATTGTTAAATAACACAAAAAGCAATGTCTGATCTTCTAGCGAAGAATTACCCAATTAAAGAAAAAACAGGACACTGGGAAACATGTGCTCTTTACAGCGGCACGCATACAGTTGCATCAGTCATTCTTATAAG
The DNA here is from genome assembly GCF_044657685.1 of Stegodyphus dumicola. Lineage (NCBI taxonomy): Eukaryota > Metazoa > Arthropoda > Arachnida > Araneae > Eresidae > Stegodyphus > Stegodyphus dumicola. The sequence goes on from NC_140780.1 coordinate 146,142,216, forward strand.
CAAAAGACATCAGCATTTTCAAAAAATAATTCTGTCATGTATTTGCCAAGAGAACGAAAACAAGTCCAAAAGAAACTTTCAGAGTGCTTTGCAAAACAAATAGGAAAGTTATTCTGCAGAATTTTACTTCGATAATAATAAAACATCTCTGATTTGATTTCAAAATGAATTTTTATTTGTGAAATCAATTTTAAATAGATCTTCGCAAATAGGTTCATAAAACCTCCCAATATGCCAAAATAGCTCAGATTAAGGGAAAATTTTAATAAAGTATGCTTAAAACAACTGATAAAAAGCACATTTTGAGCAGCCTTAACAAAAGACAATTTGGCCCCACTAACTTTCATTACGAGTACTCATTAAATTTTTATTTACATTTCTTTTTTGTTCAACATTTAACTTTCAATGGTTTTAAGAGAAACAGCACTTGAAAGAGAGACTCTAAATTCGGAAAAAACTGAAACAAAACTGGTTTATACACAGGCAGAGTAATTACACTGACCTGTTGGGAAGAGAAGACCCCGTTAGACAAGGAAAATATTAAGCCAGACAGAGAGGAAAATGCTTAGCCTCCTCTTCGTAATGCGAAAGGAGGCCACTTGGGAAAAAATGACACTACAGCAGTAATTTTGAAACCACTAAGAAGCAACAGAACTCTAACAAATCTCAGACTTCTGATAATTATAGTGTGATTAACAGTTCAACCTCACTTCGAATATTACAATACAATATAAAGAAAGAACCAATTCAGACACTTCAATATGGAATTCAAAACCTAAGAAATTAATGCATTGACGCTACCCTAAACATTAAAACATAATGTGAAGCGTTCACGTAAAATAAATAAGTAGTAAAACTCCAATATAAAGCAACATGTGAAAAGGGACCTACAAATTATAACATTCAAGCATTTCTAGTGAAAATAAAGTTTAATATAAAACAAGAATTACCAGCCACAGATGTCTTTTTTTGCTCTGCACTATTTCTCCGTTCCTTTTCTTTCATGATATCATGTTCTGCAATCCAAGAGTGCACAAAAATGATGACAAATTACACTAGAAGAGGCCAAGGGGGGGGAAGGAATCATTAGATTTTAAATACTTTGAAATTAAAGAATAATTATACACAAAGAGAAATATCTAATATTGTTTCTTAATATATAAAACTTCAAAAGTAGCCTTCTTTGTTTTAAATTCCAGCAATGTGTTACATTGTTACTAAAATCATGATTGCAGTCGATAGAAAAGAAAATAAGTTTCCTAATACGACAGAAGTACAGTTAGCGAAAGGGGGTTTTTAATGTATGGGTATGACAAGAAAAATGAAAGAAAAAAAATTATACAGTTATTACGGATACACAGAATAAAAGGGATAATGATCTTCGAGAAAAGTAAAGAATTTTAGCGCTGGTACAAAGATGGCACCGAAAGTCAATAAGCAGGTAATTTTAAATGACAAATAAACAAAATAAACTATACTGTTAGCTTTGAAGCAGGTGTTACATATAAAACTATCTTAATTCACACACAGAACTAGTGACATAACAGATCAAAAAAGAGTACGAATCAAACTCGCAATATATTGACATTAAAAGAGCTATACATATATAATTTTATAGCTTTTTTTTTTTTTTTTTAGAAAGGGCTCAAAAACACCATTCTAAAAACAGCTTTCGAAAAACATCTTGGAAACAAAAGTCATAAACCATAAAATACATATTTCATTCAGAATTTTAACGTAAGACGTAATCTACATTATACATTAAACTATCTTAATTCACACACAGAATTACTGACATAACAGATAAAAAAACGAGTAAGAATCGAACTCGCAATATATTGACATTAAAAGAGCTCTACAAATATACTTTTATAGTTTTTTGTTTTTTTATTTTTAGAAAGGGCTCAAAAACACCATTCTACAAACAGATTTTCGAAAAACATCTTGGAAACAAAAGTCATAAACCATAAAATAAATATTTCATTCAGAATTTTAACGCAAGAACTGTTTCTCATTTTAAGTTCTTTACTTAGGTACACTCATCCATGAGAGAGGAGAGCTTAGTCCAATGTACAAGAAATTATCCTGAAATATTACCACGTCACTTTAATGAAATTATAGCAATATTTCACTCAGGAAAAGAACATATTATCTAGTTGCCTGGGTTCGAGCCCAGATTTAATACAGCAAGCCAAAACACATCAAATGCCATTGAATGATACAGCATTTTGAAATGTTGCAAAAAAATTTAAATAATATTTCGTGAAAGAGATATTGCAATTACCTATATACTAAAATTTTGACCAAAAATTCAAGAAAACTAAGATACTCTTTTTTTCTTTCGAAGGAATCAAAGTCATATACTAATGTAGGGATGCTTAACTTATTGCACTATAAAACCTAAACATAGGATTGAAATTTTGTCAGCTATCTGAGATATCCAATACCGAGAAATTCCGTAAATTGTAGAATAGAACGTACGTCTCAAAACACACGAAAGGTAAAACACAATCCAAATACTTTTAGCCTTGAAGCAGGTATTCTATATTAAACTGTCTTAACTCACATACAGAATTAGTAATATAATAGCTCAAAATATTGTAAGAACCAAACACGCATTATATAAATATTTAAAAAAAAATGTACATACATTTATTAGTGCTACGAGGGTTTATTCTGAAATATTATAATGTCACTTTCAGTGAAATGATAGAAATTTTCACTCAGGGAAGGGACAATTTGTCTGGCTGCCTGGGTTCCATCCCAGCTTCTGTTACAAAAGTTTGATAGAAGAATTTTAAGAATCCAGAAACGAAACTCATGAAGAAATTATTGACCATAATTGGTTCTATGATTTAGTCATTCTTACAGACATAATAACTAAAATCTTAAAATTGAGCAGGGAAGAGAACTAAAGTCTTTGAATTTAAGGTTATTTTAAATTCATTTTAAATCAAAATTAATTTTGTAAAAATATCACACAAATATAAGGAATATACATTTTTACCATAATGCAATGTACATTTTGCCACTTTGAAAATTTGGAGAACTAAAGCGTGAAATACAAGAAAACTGAAACAAACATTTGGAAAATCTTATCGAGCTTAAATTAGTTTCTAAATTAGATGTTTTGAGTGTATTTAAAATTAGGCCAACTACTACATTCACTTCAAACCCATTACATAAGACTAGTATTTAAGAAAAATGGTAAAAGATTTCAAATATGTTAACAATTCTACTGATCTAGAAATGGAAATAACTAATTTTCATCCTAATTAAGATCAAGAATATCACAAAAAGCAATTTGAATAGTCCTAGATCAGAAAAATCATGAACTGTTAAACTTTTAAAAAGATAAATTCCTGCTTTCGATCTACTTAAAAATGTGAAAGAGGATTTTCAACAACAAACTTGTTAAAATCAATGTTCAGATACAGAATAACATACACACATCCCGACGACTGCATGGATTTAGCCATAACATAGCATGTACCAGAGGGAGAAAAAAAACTCTCAGAAGAAATGCAATGTTAAATTTCACATTAAAATATGATTTCCTTGTAGTTAATTTTCATCTTGCTGAATTTTTTTGTAAATAATACAAAGAGTATACCTTTTCTTTAACATATTATACCACACATTTTTATACTTTGTGTAATGCACTCATAACTGAAATATTAAAAGTGCAATATATAATTGCAGCTAGCCAAAATTTTATAAACTTAAAATTGGCTCCCATTAAGTTAAAGTTGTTAATAACTGCACCAAGGGAAGGAATGCAATTTTATTTCTTTGTCTGTATTTGGTTTCATTTTCATATAGAAAGAGTTAAAAATAGGTTACCTAGGTAACAAAATTTAAACACACATTTTCAGTAAAAATTACAGAATAACAGATTTTGTTTCCCTGAAGACACAACACCTCGCTATTCCAGCTATGATACAGACTGCATACTGTCATAGAGAAATTCCTTTCTTAAACAGGGAATTCATATACTTTAATCTGTTTTTACACAAGTACTGTTTATGACTAATCCATGGTCCAGGAGTAAAATACTTTATAGTACACCCATCTAAATTTTTATTATTTCCGGTCATCTGTATAGACCGTTTACCTATCACGACTAAACTCCCAATCTGCATTCCACATAACTCATACCATTCTTCAAGTCATATTTCGTAGTCTATCATTTTTAATACGGCAGGTACTTGCTGAGCGCAGACTTGTAAAGCGTGATTTCGCGTATAGCAGTACCTTAAAGGATCCCATTTTATTTGTCCACTGGTAGAATTTCATTCATACGTGGTGCAACATTCATCCATCAACACCGGAAAGAATTTATCTGCTACTTTAAACAATTTCCATCGACTGAAAATGAAGTCCTAAAAATCTTACAAATTTCAAAAGCAATCGATGCCGAAGAATTTTCACATATGGAAGACAGAGAAGTCAAACAATGAATCAGAAAATTACAAAAGAAGAATTGGGGTCTTATAAAACCCCTTGATAATAAAAGCGCTCATTATAAAGAAGAGCTTTTAACTGAAGATAAGATGAAGAAATTGTTAAATAACACAAAAAGCAATGTCTGATCTTCTAGCGAAGAATTACCCAATTAAAGAAAAAACAGGACACTGGGAAACATGTGCTCTTTACAGCGGCACGCATACAGTTGCATCAGTCATTCTTATAAGCAAAAGACATCAGCATTTTCAAAAAATAATTCTGTCATGTATTTGCCAAGAGAACGAAAACAAGTCCAAAAGAAACTTTCAGAGTGCTTTGCAAAACAAATAGGAAAGTTATTCTGCAGAATTTTACTTCGATAATAATAAAACATCTCTGATTTGATTTCAAAATGAATTTTTATTTGTGAAATCAATTTTAAATAGATCTTCGCAAATAGGTTCATAAAACCTCCCAATATGCCAAAATAGCTCAGATTAAGGGAAAATTTTAATAAAGTATGCTTAAAACAACTGATAAAAAGCACATTTTGAGCAGCCTTAACAAAAGACAATTTGGCCCCACTAACTTTCATTACGAGTACTCATTAAATTTTTATTTACATTTCTTTTTTGTTCAACATTTAACTTTCAATGGTTTTAAGAGAAACAGCACTTGAAAGAGAGACTCTAAATTCGGAAAAAACTGAAACAAAACTGGTTTATACACAGGCAGAGTAATTACACTGACCTGTTGGGAAGAGAAGACCCCGTTAGACAAGGAAAATATTAAGCCAGACAGAGAGGAAAATGCTTAGCCTCCTCTTCGTAATGCGAAAGGAGGCCACTTGGGAAAAAATGACACTACAGCAGTAATTTTGAAACCACTAAGAAGCAACAGAACTCTAACAAATCTCAGACTTCTGATAATTATAGTGTGATTAACAGTTCAACCTCACTTCGAATATTACAATACAATATAAAGAAAGAACCAATTCAGACACTTCAATATGGAATTCAAAACCTAAGAAATTAATGCATTGACGCTACCCTAAACATTAAAACATAATGTGAAGCGTTCACGTAAAATAAATAAGTAGTAAAACTCCAATATAAAGCAACATGTGAAAAGGGACCTACAAATTATAACATTCAAGCATTTCTAGTGAAAATAAAGTTTAATATAAAACAAGAATTACCAGCCACAGATGTCTTTTTTTGCTCTGCACTATTTCTCCGTTCCTTTTCTTTCATGATATCATGTTCTGCAATCCAAGAGTGCACAAAAATGATGACAAATTACACTAGAAGAGGCCAAGGGGGGGGAAGGAATCATTAGATTTTAAATACTTTGAAATTAAAGAATAATTATACACAAAGAGAAATATCTAATATTGTTTCTTAATATATAAAACTTCAAAAGTAGCCTTCTTTGTTTTAAATTCCAGCAATGTGTTACATTGTTACTAAAATCATGATTGCAGTCGATAGAAAAGAAAATAAGTTTCCTAATACGACAGAAGTACAGTTAGCGAAAGGGGGTTTTTAATGTATGGGTATGACAAGAAAAATGAAAGAAAAAAAATTATACAGTTATTACGGATACACAGAATAAAAGGGATAATGATCTTCGAGAAAAGTAAAGAATTTTAGCGCTGGTACAAAGATGGCACCGAAAGTCAATAAGCAGGTAATTTTAAATGACAAATAAACAAAATAAACTATACTGTTAGCTTTGAAGCAGGTGTTACATATAAAACTATCTTAATTCACACACAGAACTAGTGACATAACAGATCAAAAAAGAGTACGAATCAAACTCGCAATATATTGACATTAAAAGAGCTATACATATATAATTTTATAGCTTTTTTTTTTTTTTTTTAGAAAGGGCTCAAAAACACCATTCTAAAAACAGCTTTCGAAAAACATCTTGGAAACAAAAGTCATAAACCATAAAATACATATTTCATTCAGAATTTTAACGTAAGACGTAATCTACATTATACATTAAACTATCTTAATTCACACACAGAATTACTGACATAACAGATAAAAAAAACGAGTAAGAATCGAACTCGCAATATATTGACATTAAAAGAGCTCTACAAATATACTTTTATAGTTTTTTGTTTTTTTATTTTTAGAAAGGGCTCAAAAACACCATTCTACAAACAGATTTTCGAAAAACATCTTGGAAACAAAAGTCATAAACCATAAAATAAATATTTCATTCAGAATTTTAACGCAAGAACTGTTTCTCATTTTAAGTTCTTTACTTAGGTACACTCATCCATGAGAGAGGAGAGCTTAGTCCAATGTACAAGAAATTATCCTGAAATATTACCACGTCACTTTAATGAAATTATAGCAATATTTCACTCAGGAAAAGAACATATTATCTAGTTGCCTGGGTTCGAGCCCAGATTTAATACAGCAAGCCAAAACACATCAAATGCCATTGAATGATACAGCATTTTGAAATGTTGCAAAAAAATTTAAATAATATTTCGTGAAAGAGATATTGCAATTACCTATATACTAAAATTTTGACCAAAAATTCAAGAAAACTAAGATACTCTTTTTTTCTTTCGAAGGAATCAAAGTCATATACTAATGTAGGGATGCTTAACTTATTGCACTATAAAACCTAAACATAGGATTGAAATTTTGTCAGCTATCTGAGATATCCAATACCGAGAAATTCCGTAAATTGTAGAATAGAACGTACGTCTCAAAACACACGAAAGGTAAAACACAATCCAAATACTTTTAGCCTTGAAGCAGGTATTCTATATTAAACTGTCTTAACTCACATACAGAATTAGTAATATAATAGCTCAAAATATTGTAAGAACCAAACACGCATTATATAAATATTTAAAAAAAATGTACATACATTTATTAGTGCTACGAGGGTTTATTCTGAAATATTATAATGTCACTTTCAGTGAAATGATAGAAATTTTCACTCAGGGAAGGGACAATTTGTCTGGCTGCCTGGGTTCCATCCCAGCTTCTGTTACAAAAGTTTGATAGAAGAATTTTAAGAATCCAGAAACGAAACTCATGAAGAAATTATTGACCATAATTGGTTCTATGATTTAGTCATTCTTACAGACATAATAACTAAAATCTTAAAATTGAGCAGGGAAGAGAACTAAAGTCTTTGAATTTAAGGTTATTTTAAATTCATTTTAAATCAAAATTAATTTTGTAAAAATATCACACAAATATAAGGAATATACATTTTTACCATAATGCAATGTACATTTTGCCACTTTGAAAATTTGGAGAACTAAAGCGTGAAATACAAGAAAACTGAAACAAACATTTGGAAAATCTTATCGAGCTTAAATTAGTTTCTAAATTAGATGTTTTGAGTGTATTTAAAATTAGGCCAACTACTACATTCACTTCAAACCCATTACATAAGACTAGTATTTAAGAAAAATGGTAAAAGATTTCAAATATGTTAACAATTCTACTGATCTAGAAATGGAAATAACTAATTTTCATCCTAATTAAGATCAAGAATATCACAAAAAGCAATTTGAATAGTCCTAGATCAGAAAAATCATGAACTGTTAAACTTTTAAAAAGATAAATTCCTGCTTTCGATCTACTTAAAAATGTGAAAGAGGATTTTCAACAACAAACTTGTTAAAATCAATGTTCAGATACAGAATAACATACACACATCCGGACGACTGCATGGATTTAGCCATAACATAGCATGTACCAGAGGGAGAAAAAAAACTCTCAGAAGAAATGCAATGTTA